>NC_087200.1:162317136-162374636 GCF_015104395.2 Macrobrachium nipponense
ACATCATCGAAGGGCATCACTATTTTGTCCAGCAAGAGGAGCCATGTGCACGCGACGAGATGGAACGGCTGCTCCTCATCTGGATAAAAGACAAAGAAATCGCTGGCGATACAGTAACGAGACGGGCAATCGCTCACAAGGCCAGTGCTATTTTCGGCGATTTGATTGCGCAGGCGGAAGACGAGGGAGGGGAAGGGACTTCAACGCCAACCCCAGAGTTCAAGGCTTCGCATGGCTGGTTCGAGAAATTCCGTAAACGGACTGGCATCCATTCGGTGGTGCGTCATGGGGAGGCTGCCAGCTCGGACACGAAAGCGGCCGAAGCATTTAAGAAGACTTTCAACGAGATGATGACCAAGGAAGGCTACAGTTCTCAGCAGGTTTTCAACTGTGATGAGACTGGCCTTTTTTGGAAAAAAAATGCCTCGTCGGACGTACATAACGGAGGAAGAGAAGAAGCTACCCGGGCATAAGCCTATGAAAGACAGGCTTACGCTCGCACTTTGTTCGAACGCCAGTGGGGATTGCAAGGTGAAGCCCCTACTGTGGTAGCACTCCGAGACTCCTCGAGCCTTCAAGGCCCACAAAGTGTTGAAGGAGAAGCTTCCAGTGATGTGGAGGGCTAATGCAAAAGCCTGGGTAACGAGGCTTTTGTTCACCGAGTGGGTATCTGTGTTTTGGCCCTGACTGTGAAGAGTTTTTTGCAAGAGAAGCGCCTCCCCTCAAATATCTGCTGGTGTTGGACAATGCCCCTCCCCACCCTCCTGGCCTCGAGGAAGATATCCAATAGCGGAGTATTCCCATGGACCAGCAAGTGATAGCGAACTTTAAGAAGCTGTACACGAAACATCTTTTCAAGAGATGGTTTCGACAATCACCGATACCACAAACCTCACCTTGCGTCAATTTTGGAAGGAGCATTTCGACATCGTCATTTGCATCCGACTCATTGACCTAGCTTGGCAGGAGGTTTCGAGGCGAACCTTGAATTCCTCGTGGAGGAAACTCTGGCCTGACGCCGTATCCGCCAGAGACTTCGAGGGATTCAACGTGGGCGAAGCTGGTGCTGCAGAGTCAGAAACAGTTGACAATCCCGAAACTGTTTTGGAACCGGATCTTGACGAGATCGTTGCACTCAGCAAGTCCATGGGCTGGTCGTCGACGAGGACGACATCAAAGACCTTCTCGAGGAGCACCAAGAGGAGCTTACGACGGATGACCTGAAGGAGTTGGAAGCCATGCAACTTAACGTCGTTCAAGAGGAGTTCTCTAGCAGCGGCGAGAGAGGAGGAGGAGCCTATGACAACGGCAGAAATTAAGGATATTCTAGGTGCTTTTCATAAAGTGCAATCGTTTATCGAAAAAAAGACTCCCCGAAAAGGCTCACACAGGTCGTATGCTTGCGCAGTTCGATGACGTTTGCCTGAGTCGTTACAGGAACATTGTGAAAGTAGGCAGAAGCAATCTTCCTTGGATTGTTATTTTTTTTAAAAGAGGCCTTCAGCATTAGCAGGAGTAAGCAAAAAGGAGAACCAAGGATAAAAAACAAAGTTGAAAGCAAAAAGGAAGAACCAAGTGAGATAAAAAACAGAAAGTTGAAAGCAAAAAGGAAGAACCAAGTGATGAAAAACAAAAAAAACGTTGAAAGCGGTGATGAAGTTGAAATTCTGTAAAAAAAAAAAAAAAAAAAAGCCTACATAAGTAAAAAGTAAAAAAAAGAAAAATTAAAAAAAATAAAAAAAAAGAAAACATTTTTTTACGTAATTTCTAGATTTTTGTAAGTTAAGTGTTACAGTTTTGTTAAGGTGTTTCGTAAATTTTAGTTTTATAGTTTTCCTTAAATTTTTTATGTGTTTTCGTAAAGTTAAGTATACGTACGTACGTACGTTATCTGCCGTTTGTCCTCCTCCTCCTCTGCCGCCACTATTGGAGATAGCCTCACTCGAAAGGTAAGCTTCCACATTTTACGTTACAGTAATAATATTTCTTGTACACTAATATACACTTTATTTACAAGTTTTGGATTTTTATTCTTAATTTGGGTATTGAATGGTCCAAATTGTTGTAGTATTTCATTGTTTATAGGTCAATTTAGCTTTATTATGAAATTTAATGGGGTGTTTTTGGAGGGCTTGGAACGGATTAGCCATTTTACATGTAAAATGTGTTCCAAGATACGAAAAACTCATTATACGAAGGCCGCCTCGGAACGGATTAATTTCGTATCTCGAGGTACCACTGTACATATATTCATATCATTTTCATGACCAAATGCACATTTTGTGAAAAAAACTTTTAAAATTATTAAGGTAGAAGCATTTTTAGAGGGGTTTTAAGTATTCGCAGATATGAGCTATTTGCGGGGGGGTTGTGGTACACATCCTCCACTGACTACCATATACGTATGTCACCCTGGATACTTCAATAACTTCTGTTAAATATAATTCCTAACCTAAATGCTAATACTGCATAAGTTAAAATATTCTGTGGCATAGGTTACATACACCACCTTCTTGCTGAATTAGGAGACCAAGGATTTACCCATATTCTAAAATTTTTAGGGCTATATACTCATGTATACATAGCATAAAATATGAAAGAATACAAGAAAACTCACTTAACAAAACATGTAAATATATGTTTTTACCTGTAGGAACTTAGATGCTGGACTGCGATGGTAACTTAAGGATGGGTCAAACTCTGGTGTTTCTCTTGCACTACCTCCCAGTGCTGAATGTGGATCGTGTGGCAGAGGAGGAAGTGCAAGCTGCAGCCAGGCAACACTTAGCAAAACCACAACACCCAATACCCTCACTGCCCGGCCCCATCCTCCAACACGCATCACAACCAAATCACCTGTAAATCAACTTTATTAGATTCCTTCAAAATAGAATAAATATGAACATTTCATAAATGTCTATGTACATAATAGAATAAGCTTACACAATGTTTTCATAATATATAAACACTTTCTCATACAAATCCATTAATCGTAGAAATTGGCTCTTTCTATGCTGAAAAATCATAATTTTTGAAAGTATATTGTATTTTTCCTAACTACATACAAATCTGAGGTCCTTTACAATAGGAATTACTTGAGGTGTTGGCTGGACACAGCTGCTGAAATCTTTAGACAAGGCGCTTACGGTCCGGTTGTTGGTAGTCCCTCCGACCAAACGTAAACATTCCAATTTGCTTTCGGCCCAGATTGAGGGCTTGCATGAGGTGGGCAGTTAGTGTAAAGGACCTCAGGTTTGTATAGCTAGGAAAAATACAATTTACTTTCACAAATTCTGATTTTTTCCTACGCAATATACAAACCCTCGGTCCTTTATGATTGGACGACTCATTGATTGATGGGAGGAATCTGAATGATCTCCAGTAAACCAACTGGGGTTCAGCCTACCTGAGATTTCCTTCCTGGTTGTAAGGGGGAGGAAGGGAATCCAGCCAATACTTTTGATCACAGCCAAAGAACTGCAAGCTCTTAGTCAGTCTTCTGGGTCTACTCATAAGGGGGGACGTTGTGTCCCCCATAAGAGGCCGCTAAGAACCATTATGTTGGTGACAGTAAGGCAAATACAAGTTATGGGTTTGTCTTATGTCAAAGGCCCCTTCCCTACCTTTGAAGGGAAGGGGCGGATATTTACTTCTACTATTAACTAGCTTCTACTATTAACTAGTCTAAGAAAATGGATAGGTTACTCTAAGGAGTGTCTTATCTGCATCGGCCGCTTGGTCCAGCATGTAAGCGGTCCGCATACTCTCTACCTGAGGGAAAGAGTAGGATGAAAGAGATGAAAGGAGAGCCAGTCACTCCACAGTCACGCTCATTCATACAGTACATGGCAAGATGCAACTCTGTCCTGTTGGAGGAGCTGGGTAAGCTACACTTGTTGAGCAGCCACCACCAGTCTCAAGGAAAAAGTGTCCAAGGACTTGTGGGCAATATTCCGAAGGTAGTGAGAGGTGAAAGTGGTCTGGTGTGTCCAGACCCTTGCCTTCAAAACCCGATGAAACAACAGGTTCTCATGAAATGCAAGGACAGGGCAATGCCCCTGACCTCGTGAGCTCTCAGTCTCACGAAGCCAGAAAGACATAGTGTTCTTGGACACCCTCTTTCTTGGAACCTCTAGTGTTAACGAAGAGCCATTGACAATCAGGCCGGAGACATCGAGTCTTCTTCAGGTAGCGTTATAGTGCTCTAACAGGACAAAACAGCATCTTGTCTGGATCATCACCAATTAATTTGCTTGGGGACCAATGGATTCTGAGTCTTCGCTATGAAGTTCGGGACAAAATCGAGCATAACCAATCCCTATCCCCTAGAGTGTTTTACATCAAAAGAAAGACCATGTAGTTTGCCACCTCTCTCTGTCGATTACAGGGCTAGCAGAGAGAAGGTCTTGAGGGTCAGATCCCTATCTAAGGACTCTTGAAGGGGCTCGTATGGGGCACGAGCCAGGCTCTGCAACACCAGAGTCACGTACCACTCAGGAGGCCTGAGATCCCTGGGTGGCATGAACTAAAACTTTTGTATACTTATTTCACTTAAACAATACTTAGGAAAGTAATTTAAACAGCCTTAACACACAGATTAATATAATTATTAACACCTTACAATTAACAACAAACACGCTGAAGGTGGCAAGCCAACAAATAGTACATTCGTATGTTAGACCGCTCTTTAGTTAAATGGAATTCCTGTCGACGAAAGGACCTCATCCAAAACGTAGACGAAGCGAGAAAGTCCTATTCAGTGAATATGTTTAGCTCGTAACCACTCTGTCCTATAAATATGAAACAATATCACTATTAGTGACATGGAAACAGTAAGTCAAATTAAATTAACCCAGAATTATCAAAATTAAGCTGCCTAAATTTTTACAGGGTCTTCGCAAAAAAAAAAATTAACCAAAGCCATAAACTGAATTCATAACAATGCAACCTTTGACACAAATAACCTGGAAATTTTATATGAATAAATTGACTCAAAAGGACCAAGAATAGTTATTTAATAATTAAGGATTTAGCAAGACCTTTGCTTAAATATAAATTAAAGTACTGGCAATAACAAGGAATCGAACTAATACCCGCTTCCTTCAGTTGAACCCCATACCTGTTATTGTCCAGAGAGGCATATGAGTGGAATTGACGACGACGTTCACCCACTAGAGCAAGTTGCAGATAAGGAGCCAATTATGCGACGCATCAAGCTAGGATCCACTTCCCCGGGTTCAATCACACACAACGATGCTGAATACATCAAAATAAAAAGCCCTTGGTCATAACTCGAGGACGAGGACTTCAGAACTGCATACGTCTCGACGTGGCACATGGTCGTGGCAAACTAATCGAAGAAGCTATCCAGTGGTCCAGTGGGGGTTTTACAACATCCACATATTGTTTATATTCATCACTGTATAATATCGACGAAGAAACGCATCTGCGAAAAACACTTGAACACGAAGATTAGTAATTTCACAGAAGGCTTAGAGGAATGGAGGAGGAGTTGCTGCCATACTGCGGACGGAGTGAGGTCTCTGCTTCTGTCTTTCAGTACATAACCATATCGGCTTGTATAGTTATAACAAGGTAATAAGGGAACCAATGGAAGAGGGTTAAAAATGAAAACAAGCTAATTCAATACCAACTTAAAACTATCAAACAACTACTTACTCCTTTTGAGTCAAAATATGCTGTTAATACAAACAAAATGGAAAGTTACGAATTATATTCGTAATTTTCTGGACGGCAAGACCTTTCAAAGCTTCTTATGAGTAATGATACCTCGAAGGAGGATGGGATATCAATACCCTTCAGCTTCAAACTAGGGGTAGTGCAGCCCTGAAGCCTTTTACAGCTGAGAAGGAAAGCTTCTATTGGCAAAGGAGACAATGAAATCCACAACCAGCTAAAGAGTGGCTCTGACCAGAGAGATACCCCATCTGCAACACCAACCACAGAAGATGGCCCACTTTCCCTGGTATACCAGAGCAGAGGACTGTCTGAGGTATCCTGCCATCTCTGTTACTACTCGGTGATAAAAGTTTCTGGCTTGTAAGAGATCGTGGACAACCTACAGCCATGAAGACACAGGGATGACACTGCCTGGTGGTACCATTCGATGTGTGGCTGGCATAGCAGGTTCAGCCATGGGGGAATCTCTCTTGGTGCCTTGGACAGAAGAGCCAGAAGGTTGGTATACCAAACAGGCTAAAGTCATTTGGGCTCCACCAAAATCATCCGAAGATTCGGATTGATCAGCACCCTGCTGACACTCCTCGAATCAGCAGAATAGGGAAAAGGCATAAACTTCGAGGTTGCCCCACAGATGTTGGAACGTGTCCTCTGCAGCAAGCAGCCCTTGGTCCAGAACAACAGAGCAGAAGATTTCTAGCTTTCTGTTGAACCGGGAGGCAAACAAGTCTACTACTGGATGCCCCATAGGCTGAACAACGTCTTGGTAAAGGGACCACTCGGTCCATATCACCTGTTCCTGGTGGCTGAGCTTGTCTGCCAATATATTCCTCTTGCCTGGAATGTATCTGGCTGACGGCTCTAATGAGTGCTACTGCCCACTTGTGCACCTGCACTGTCAACCAATGAAGCTCGAGAGAGGTGAATCCCCCTTGCTTGTTGACGTATGCCACTACATTGTTCCCCCCATATTCACGTTCTCGAGATTCGCAGACTCACCTATTCGCAGAATTACCCATTACTCACAGGAAATTCCCTATTCGTGGGGTTTTCAACAATAAATACTCACTAATCAGTGTATTTTGTTATTTTCATGACTAAAGGGATTTTGACGAAGGAAAAATCTATTTCTGGACAAGGGCCTGTGTCGCCCAGTGAAATATCCTTTCAATTCATATTTCTAAGGTAAATAATACTAACATTACCAGAGAAAAATAAAAAGGAGGATGTCAGAGCATTCTGACTCGCTCACCCTAAATAAAAGAGGGTGTTGGTGTGGTACTGGGGCGAGTGACACCACTACCACGGGCCTCTTGTCATTTAGATCTCTCCTCCACAAAATCCCCCTGCTAGAGAGAGCTGGTACACAGCCCACGCCAGCAACTACTACTACTTGCTCACCCACGCCAACACCAGCGCCTCTAGCGGCCATCCTTGAAGTTAGAAGACCAAGCTTGGGCACAAGGGTGGGAGAGAAAAAAGGGGGGGATTTCACTGGGCGACATGGGCCCTTGCCCAGAAATAGATTTTTCCTTCGTCAAAATCCCTTTTCTGGGCTCAGCCCATGTCGCTTTGTGAAATAGTACCAGAGAATTAGCACAAGCTTGGGGAAAAGGTAACAGTATAAGGTAATAAGAAAACACGAAAAAATATATAAGATGAGTATAATCTAGATTAAATATTACAAAGTTATCGTATAAATACTTAAACTAACTTATAGTAACTTTATGTTAGCCTTAAAATAAGTGATAGGGATTAACAGTATACTTATGCTAACTTACGATAATTTAAAATTAGAATAATACATTATATACAGTTGTGAGTTTCCCTAGCATAAAAATAAGGGAAAGCATCACGATATAGCCTTTTGGCAGCTAAGGCTCAAATTAGGGTCGAGCCTGGTGGCAGGATCACAGGAAAAATGTTAGTGAGGCAGGTAGAAATGAGATCTGGATCTTAAGACTAAAATTACTTAGGCAGTGTCAGGAGAAACTGTGTTTCCCGCTGCCACTGCTGGAAATTTAAGAGATTCCAAGGATTTCAGGTAGTGACGTCTGAATACTGTCGGCGACTTCCAGCCAGTATACTTCTTTAGATCATCGAAATGTGTTGAAAATAATTAATTGAGGTGGCTACTTCCCTGATGTCGTGGGCTTTGGGGAATGAATCAGGGTTGGCTTGCTTGATAAAGTATAGGATCTGTTGCCTAATTCCTTTTAAGGAAATAGTGCCACATTGCTCTCTTATGAATAAGGGACCTGAGGACCTAGAAGATGTCCTGGATAGGTAGGCTCGTAAGGTCGTCACTGGACATAGAGAAGGGTCTTGAGGAAGAGGGAGGATCTTCCAGGGAGCCCATCTCATTAAAAGATCCTCATTTTTGGCCAAAAAACTGCGGTCTGGGGATAGAAGAACTTCTCCTGATGGAAGAAATTCGATATGGCCAGAATCTCTAGATAGAGCCGACAGTTCAGATATCCTGGCTCCTGAGGCCAGGCTTAGCAGAAATAACGTTTTCCTTAGGAGTGGTATATAGCTACATGAATTGTTGTCAGTATCTGAGGCCAGTTTGAGAACATCATTTAAGAACCATGAAACTGAGCTAGGTCTCTCTGATGGTCTGAGCCTAGCACAAGCCTTAGGAACAGACGAAATATAAGAGTCTGCTAAGTCTATCTTAAAGCCAAACTGGAAGATTTTCTTTAAGGCCGACTTATTGGTAGTAATAGTACTAGCTGCTAAACCTTTTTCAAATAAGGATCTGAAGAAGGAGATAGCCAGATTAGTAGTCATGGTTCGAGATTCTGTTTCCTTCAGGAAATTTGCCAGTTTTTTGACAGCTGCGTCGTACTGACGTAAAGTTGATTCTCTTTTATCCGATTCTAAGAAAAGGATATTTTGAGGATCAATATTTGCATCTCTTTTAGCCGTGAACTTCATGAAGTCCATAAAGTTAGGGTTTTGAGAATTCCTGAGGAAGCAAACACAGTCCTCATTTGTACTGGTTGAGATAGCTTGGGATTGGGAATCTGTTGAGGCCGGAGACCCAATTCCAGAAGAAGAGGGAACCAGTCGCTCTTGGGCCAATCTGGGGCTACTAGAGCAACTTGCCCTTTGAAAGACCTTAGTTTGTTCAGGACTTTCAATAGAAGATTCACTGGAGGAAAGATGTATATCTTCTTTCCACTGATTTCCAATCTGCGACATGGCATCTGTGGCATAAGCCAGAGGGTCCAGGTTGGGAGCCACATAACATGGGAGCTTGTGGTTCGATTGTGATGCGAAAAGATCCACCTGGAGGCCTGGGACCTTTTGGCATATCCACTGGAATGAGCGCCTGTCCAGAGACCACTCCGATTCTAGAGGAACTGAGCGAGACAGGGCGTCTGCTATTACGTTCCTTACTCCCGCCAGATAAGTGGAGGATAGATGCCATTTGTATTTGGCTGCTAGCGAGAAAATGGCTATCATGACGTGGTTCACGTGACTTGATTTGGATCCTCCTCTGTTGATGCAGTGTACTACTACTGCACTGTCCAATACCAGCTTGATATGGGATTTCTTGGCTGGTAGAAGCCTCTTCAATGTGAGGAATACTGCCATAGCTTCTAATACGTTTATGTGAAGCTGGCGGAACTGAGGTGACCAAGTCCCTTGTACTTTCTTGAATTGGGAGTATCCTCCCCACCTGCTTAGAGAAGCGTCCATGTGGATAACCAACGCCGGAGGGGGAAATTGAAGAGGGATCGACTTGGATAGGTTCTTGACCTCCGCCCAGGGACGGAGTCGTTTGCAGAGAATCGGCGGGATGGCTGACAACTTGTCTCTAGATTTGTTGTTTGCTCTTGAGTGCCAGACCCGGTTTATATCTTTCAGTCTTGCCTTCAGCAGAACATCTGTAAATGATGCAAACTGGAGAGAGCCTAGAATTCTTTCCTGGTTTCTCCTTGATGTTAGTTTGCATTTGAGAAATTGCTTTGTTGCTTTGGCTATTTCCTTCCTTTTGACCAACGGAATTGACAGAGTGTGGGAGTTCAAGTCCCATTGAATGCCGAGCCATTGAAAGCGGGAGTCCGGCGTTAGTCTGGACTTGGTCTTGTTTATCTGGAACCCCAGATGTTCCAGAAACTGTATTACTTTTACTGTAGCTTTGTGGCATTCTTCGACGGTTGTTGCCCAAACGAGCCAATTGTCCAGATACGCTACTACCATTATTCCCTGGGATCTTAGTTGTTGAACTACTGATTCCGCCAACATCATGAATACCCTGGGGGCCACGTTCAACCCGAAGGGCATCACTTTGAAGGAGAATGCCTGGTCTCCCAGCCTGAAGCCTAGATACGGGTGGAAGTGCCTTGCAATTGGAATATGATAGTATGCGTCTGTAAGATCGATAGAGGTGGTGACGGCCCCATGGGGAAGTAAGGTCCACACCTGCGAGATAGTCAGCATTTTGAACTTGTCGCAACGAATGAATAAGTTTAGACGGGACAAGTCTAAGATTATTCTTCGTTTGGTTGAGCCTTTCTTTGGCACGCTGAACGAGCGTCCTTGAAACTTTAAATGCTTGACTCTTGATACTACCCCTTTCTGAAGGAGTTCTTGTGCATACTCCGTCAATTCCTTTGTTGGTTTTTGAAGGATGGTCTTGGATGGAGGATGACCTTTGATCCAACTCCATCCCAGTCCCTTGGACACAATACTTTGGACCCAATTGCTGAATCCCCATCTGTGTCGATAGAGAAACAGTCTCCCTCCTACCTGAGGGGTCTCACTGACTTGGGGCGGGGCGTGATCCACGTCCTCCCCGGAAGTGCTTACCTCTGCTAGGTGCTCTTCCGCCACCTCTTTGGCGAAATGCACCTCTAGCCCTACTTCCCCTTCCGAACCTATTAAAGGCTTGGAACGCCTGCCCTTCAAAGACTGGGTTGAAGGCCGGAGATACTGCGTACGAGGTAAAGGGCTGATTTTGTGAGGTCAGTAGGAGTATTGGTTGGGACTGGCTTTTGGAGGTGGAAGGTTGTACCATCTGGGACACTGGCACAGCTTGTACCACCTGTTGTTGCTGAGCAGACTGGAAAGGTGGGAACTTTCTCGTCTTCTTCAGCTTTTTGGAAGCGGAGGAAGTAGGTTTCGGCTTCCTCTTGGCTGATAACGCCCAGCGGACCTTAAGGCTCTGGTTAAGCCTTGTTGCTTCGTACTGGACCTCATTAACCACAGCCTCTGGAAAGAGGTCAGCACCCCAGATTGAAGACGCTAGCAGTTTATTCGGCTCATGCCGAATAGTCGCCTCTTTGCAGTACATGTTTCCTGCAGTTGCGTCTTGCTATGTAAAGTCGTACAGATCACACTGAATGGTGTGTGTCTGTGCTTTGGCCATGAATTTGAATAGAGGTTCCGTTCCATATGTCATTGCGGCAACCTCCGTCATCACTAGGGCATTTAAGGTCCTCCCTAACCTAGTCCTAGCATCGAATTCCGCTTGGATGAGGTTTTCCGAAAGCCTGGGGAGTCTCTCGCCAAATTGTGCTATTGCACAATCTGGCTTGAGCTTCCCTACTGTGAAAGTAGCTGGGAGATCAGCCCAAAGGTCTTCTGTTCCTGGAAGGAGGAGTGATGTTGGCTCTGTCTCCCTAAGTTGGGGCATAGGCTTGTCTTTCATGGTGGCCTGTAGAGTCAACTCTGTTAGCTTTGTGGTGAAAGGGAGAGGAGTTTTCCCCTCTGCCACAAAGATAGTAAAGGGGCTTTTGAAAGCCTGAAGCTTGGTATTTACACAATCCCAATCTTCTAAGCTCCTGAGCCATTCCCTTTGGGCTTGATCCCGGCTATAGATCACCGTTTCTTTCGTGATCCTATCCTCCCTTCTCATTGGCGTCTCTGTCAGACGGGCATAGCCAATAAATGGTAATTGGAGGTTGGTGGGGTGAAACTCGAAGTCTTCTAATCTTCGAGTACCACAATCTGGCAACGTCAACATTCCGTCCTTAAAGGGGGCGTATGATGAGACCCTCCATGGATTATTTGTCGAGAAGGGAGGAAGGGAATCATAGTCCGGCATGGGTTGCGCCGCCATGCCAGACTGTGGGAGAACTGCTGCGGGATTCTCCCTGAGGCCCGCCATCAAATTCTCTTGGTTTGTCAGCCTCTCCGAAATGCTCCGGATTGACTGACCTGACTCCTCGAACGAGGTGGAGATGCTTGAAAACATCTGGTCGAACCTGTCGTTGACAAGGTTTCCTACCAAGCTCCCCATTTGCTGCAATATATTTGCAGTAAATGCCTCAGTATCAAAAGGACTAGGGTCCTTGATACCCATAGGGAGTCTTGGGACGTCCCTTTGGAAGTTGAAGGCTCAGGCTCCGTAGAAGGCTCTGGCCTTATCCTTCGAGGACTTGCCCCTGGACCCTTTGGAGTGCGAAGTAGAAGAAGACTTCGACTTTTCTGCTCCGGGGTGGTGAGCCGGAGACTTATGTGGTGCGGAGGACGTGGTCTTCTTAGACGACGTCCTCTCTAGGGTCTTTAACTCCCGCTTCCCTTTCACCTTAGGGATAGCTGAAGTGGATTTTGGCATAGCCGAAATTTCGCTCTCCGAAAAGCCTTGGAAGGAAGTAGAAGAGTAAACAGGTGAAGACGATCCAGAAGGACCCAAGGGAAGCCCTTGAGCCCCAAACAAACCTACCTCAACTAACAAGTTACCTTGTTCACCTACCGCCATCGGCTCTAAATTAAGGTCCAGGGTAGCCACTTCGTCTGCGATTTCCGGGTTGCCTTGGACCACCAGCGCCTGCGCCACCTGCTGCTGGATGGCGGAGATGTAAGGGGCCGCTGCTGCCGAGTCGACGAATCTGGTTGATTTCCCGCCTGGGAAGAGGCGGACAGCCATACTCTTGTCCAGGATGTATGGCTACCCCTTAGACACATTCTTCCCGAACCCGCCGACCCAGGCCCTCAGGGTTGCTGAAGCGGCGTCTTTCACGGCGGTAGCCTGGAAGAGAGGGTCATTGTAGTCCTTACAACGAAGCCCTAAGGACGTGAGTCACATCCCACCCTGGGGGCCTGAGTTCCCTGGGTGGGCAAGACCTCTCGAAGCTCTTCATCAGGAGGAAGATCCCCATGTAGGTGGAGATGTCCACTCCCCGCAGCTTAAGGACTAGGGCCAAGGCGGCTCTGTAGCCTTTAACTGCGGAGACGGAGAGGAGCTTCTCTCGGTGAAGGAAGATGAGGAAATCCGCTACCTGCTGAAGAGTGGCTCTAAGAGGAGAGACCCCCCGTCCACGATACCAACCACAGAAGACGGACCACTTCCCCTGGTACACAGCTGCAGAGGACTGTCTGATGTACGCAACCATCTCTGTTGCTACTCTGCGAGAAAAGCCTCTCGCTTGCAAGAGATGGTGGATAACAGCCAGCTGTGAAGAGACAGGGACCGAACCCCTCAGTGGTACTGTTCCACGTGTGGCTGGCACAGGAGGTTATGCCAGGGGGGAATCTCTCTCGGTGCCTCGGCGAGAAGAGCCAGCAGGTCCGGATACCAAACGGCCTGAGGCCATTTGGGTGCCACCAGAATCATCCGAAGATTCACGGTGACCAGCACCTGCTGATCACCTTGCGAATCAGACAGAACGGGGGAAAGGCGTACACAAAGAGGTTGTCCCACGAATGTTGGAGAGCATCCCCTGCAGCTGGCCATGGGTCCGGCACAACCGAGTAGAAAACCTCGCATTTTCTGTTGTGCCAGGTGGCAAACAGATCCACGACTAGAAGCCCCCACAGGTCGAAGAGCCTTTCCACCACATATGGGTGAAGGGACCATTTGGTCCCTATCACCTGATTCCGACGGCTGAGCTGGTCTGCCATTACATTCCTCTTGCCTGGAATTATCTGGCTGACAGCTCTACAGAGTGAGCTATGGCCCACTCGTGAACCTGCAACGTCAACTGGTGCAACGGGAGGGACACTAGGCCCCCAGTTTGTTGACGTATGCCACTACCATGGTGTTGTCACTCATCAACACCACTGAGTGTCCCTGGTCACTCGGGTGAGGACTGTGTCCCTACGCCTAAGTACCAGGTTGGCCCACCCTTATCATGGTGGACAGGTCTTATTCACTCATGGTGAAACATGAATACAATTACAACTCCAAGCATACCATTCAAAAGATTGAAGTTTCGTCAACATAATGTGATACATATATGAAAAGCCCCATATACGAACTAAAAATGACAATTTGTCCAAAATTGCATTTTTCCTAACTATACAAACCTGAGGTCCTGTTTACAATAGGGGGGGGGAGATACTAGCGGCAGCTGGATAGGTCGTAAGCTTTCGAACAAGGGTTCGGTAGTTAACTGCTTGTCCGACAGGCGCGCGCGCGCGACTGGGAGGTAAACAAATCACTTTTGCTTTTGGCCCAAGCAAAAACTGCAGAGTGAGGGGTGGCATGAGGTGGGGCTATGTGTAAAAGGACCTCAGGTTTTTTGTATAGTTAGGAAAAATGCAATTTTGGACAAATTGTCATTTGTTCCGACACGGCATACAAACCTTCGGTCCTTTTACAATAGGAAGACTCACTTCTTGGTGGGAGGAATCTGAGTCTTTTGTGAACAGACTGGTGTTCGCCCAACCTTGGAAGCCTCCCTGGTCGTAAGAGCGAGGGAGGGATCCAAGCCTCTGTCCGATTGATCGGGGTGTGCACCGCAGGATCAATGGTCAGACCTCTGGACCGAGTACTAAGAGAGAGGCAAGCGTATCTCTTCGTACCAGCAATGTAAGAACTTGTTCCTGTACAGGAGCAAATATAAAGTCATGAGTTTGACTCTTGTAGGCATCCACTTCCCCCCCTTGTAGAAGGAAGTGGTGGATATTCTGCTCCTATCCCTAGTGAAAGGGATAGGATGGGGCTCTGTCATCTAGCTCACCTGCATCTCGTCCTCATCCAGCGTAGTGACGACCATGGCCCTCTGCCCACAGGTAGAGGGGAAGGAAAAGATGGGAAGAGAGAGCCAGTCACTCACTCACTCACACATCCATCCACACAGTCACACCAGGACTCGATGCTGTTCAGCCTGCGAGGGTCTGGGTTAGCTACACAACTTGTTGAGCAGCCACCACGGGTCCCAAGGAAAATGTATCCAAGGACCTGTGGGCAATATCCCGAAGGTAGAAGGACGTAAAGGTAGTCTGGTTAGACCAGACACCTGCCTTCAGGACCTGCGCCACGGAGAAGTTCTTACGGAACGCCAACGACGGGCCAATACTTCTGACTTCGTGAGCTCTCGGACGGGACGTACGGATGTCGTCACTACCATCAGCCTCATACGCCCTCCTGATGACCTCACGCAGCCAGAAAGAAAGAGTGTTCTTGGATACTTCTTTCTTGGTGACCACCCCGGTGCTAACGAAGAGGCGTCGACACTCAGGCCTGAGGGTTTTTGTCGAGTTCTCTTCAGATAGCGCCGTAGCGCCCTCACATTGGACAAGCAGCATCTCATCCGCATCATTATCGGTGAAGTCCATTAGGGAGGGAAGGTCGTGAATGACTCGAACCTGTCGTCAGGGACCGACGGTTTCTGAGTCTTCGCAACGAAGTTCGGGACGAAATCGAGCGTCACGGATCCCCATCCCCTGGAGTGTCGTACGTCATAGGAAAGACCATGAAGTTCCCCTACTCTCTTCGCCGATGCCAGGGCCAGCAAGAAGAGGGTCTTGAGGGTCAGATCCCTGTCTGACGACTCCCGGAGTGGCTCGAACGGCGTTCGAGTCAAACTCCTAAGGACGAGAGTCACATCCCACGCAGGGGGCCTGAGTTCCCTGGGTGGGCAAGACCTTTCGAAGCTCCTCATAAGCAAGGAGATCTCGAACGAGTTCGAGATGTCCAACCCCCTCAGTTTCAGGACGAGCGCCAAGGCGGCTCTGTATCCTTTGACTGTGGGGACTGAGAGGAGCTTCTCTCGGCGAAGAAAAACGAGGAAATCCGCTACCTGCTGAAGAGTGGCTGAGAGGAGATAGACCCCGTCTACGACACCAACCACAGAAGACGGCCCACTTCCCCTGGTACACAGCTGCAGAGGACTGACGGACGTTTCCAGCCATCTCTGTTGCTGCGCTACGAGAAAAGCCTCTCGTTCGCAAGAGATGGTGGATAACAGCCAGCCGTGAAGACGTAGGGACTGGACTGCTCGGTGGTAACCGCTCGCACGTGTGGGCTGGGCGAGAAGGTTGTGCCAAGGGGGAATCTCTCTCGGTTCTCCTGCGAGAAGAGCCAGCAGGTCCGGATACCAAATGGCCTGTGGCCACTTGGGAGCCACCAGGATCATCCTGAGATTCGGAGTGACCAGTGCTCGACTGATCACCTTGCGAATCAGGCTGAACGGGGGAAAGGCGTAGGCGAAGAGGTTGTCCCACGGGTGTTGAAGAGCGTCCTCTGCAGCTGCCCATGGGTCCGGCACGGCCGAGAAGAACACCTGGAGCTTCCTGTTGTGCCGGGTGGCGAACAGATCACGACTGGTCGCCCCCACAGGTCGAAGAGCCTTTCCGCCACAGTCCTGGTGTAGAGACCATTCGGTCCCTATCACCTGATCCCGACGGCTGAGCGTGTCTGCTATACATCCTCTTCCTGGGAATGTAGCGTGCCGACAGCTCTATTGAGTGTGCCTGAGCCCACTCGTGCACCTGCCGAGTCAACTGGTACAACGGAAGAGACACTAGGCCCCCCTGTTTGTTGACGTAAGCCACCACCGTGGTGTTGTCGCACATCAACACCACTGAGTGTCCCATCAAGCGGTCCTGAAACTCTTGGAGAGCGAGAAACGCTGCCTTGAGTTCCAGTACATTGATGTGAAGGTGCTTGTCGTTCTCGTCCCACACCTCCTGAAGTCAGCAACTCCTCCAGGTGTGCGCCCCATCCCTCGGTCGATGCGTCTGAGAACAGCTGCATGTCCGGGTGGGGGGGGGGAGTGCGCAGAGGCACTCCTCTTAAGAGGTTCCTGTCGTCCAGCCACCAGGCTAGGTCCTGCCTCACCTCCTGTGTCAGTGACACTGGAAAGCTTGGGGGATCCGTCGCCTGCGACCAACTCTCCTTTAGTCTCCACTGAAGAGACCGCAGGTGAAGACGCCCGTGAGGGACTAACTTCTCGAGTGACGACAGGTGTCCGATCACGACTTGCCATCGCTGAGCTACCTGTTCCTGCCGAGACAGGAACTGGTTGGCTGCCTCCCTGAATCTGCTGATCCGCGAGTCTGCGGGGAAGACTCGCCCTGCTACCGTGTCGATCAGCATACCCAGGTACTTCATCCTCTGCTTGGGCTCGAGATCGGACTTCTCGAAGTTCACCACGATCCCCAGGTCGCGACAGAACTCGAGCAGTCGATCCCTGTCCTGTAGCAACTGCGAGCGGGAGCTCGCCAGGACTAACCAATCGTCGAGATACCTCATCAGACGTATCCCGTGCGAATGGGCCCAAGCAGACACCAGAGTGAACACTCGCGGTGCAACACCTGTGGGGCGGTTGAGAGACCGAAGCACAGTGCCCTGAACTGGTACACCGTCCCGTCGAGGATGAAGCGGAGGTACTTTCTGGAGGACTGATGAATGGGTATTTGGAAATACGCATCCTTCAAGTCCACCGAAAGCATGAAATCGTTCTCCCTGATGGAGTCGAGCACTGAGCGTGCCGTCTCCATCGTGAACCGGGTCTGGCGAACAAACCGGTTCAGGGGAGAGAGATCTATCACCGGGCGCCAGCCTCCCGTAGACTTTTCCACCAGGAAGAGTCGACTGTAAAAGCCCGGTGACTGATCCGTGACGATCTCTACAGCTCTCTTGCTCAGCATGGTCTTTATCTCCTGTCTCAGTGCTACGTCCTTCGATGACCCTGGAACGTACGACTGCTGTTGGACCGGGTTGGAGGTGAGGGGTGGCCGAGATTCGAAGGTAATAGATATCCCTCCCGAAGGACATCTACAATCCAGGTCTCGGCGCCGTAGCGCTGCCAAGTTGCCCAATGGCTGGCCAGGCACCCCCCCACTTCCTTGGCAGCAGGTGAGGGGGAACGCCGTCCCTAGCGTTTCCCCCCTTTCTTCGACTTCTTCCAACCTCCAGAGCCTCCACGGGATGAGGAGGGCTGGGAGGAGGGCTGGTTACGGCTCCCCTTGCCAGAAGTCGAAGAAGACAGAGTCATTCCCCGGGGCTTCGACGCAGCAACCGTCTTAGCCGCCGAGGAAGCGCTAGCCGAGCTCTTAGACTTGGCCGCAGTCCGAGGCTGCCCAGAAGCCTTCGAGGACTGCCTGGTGAACCAGACGTCACTGTCGTCAGTGCGCCGTCTGTCCACCGCAGCGTCCACCATCTCTCCTGGGAAGAGAGACGTGGAAACTCCGTTAGAGGTCCGTTTCAAAGTCCCAACGCCGCTTCACGCCCGGCCGCCCTGGAAACCCGAGTAAGGACAGCGTCCCTTCGTCGGAGAACCAGGTTGGCCCACAGGTTCACCGTCTGGTGGGCAAGGAAGGAGATGGCTCTTCCCCCAGACTGGGCAAATTCTCCTGAAGGCCGAGTCATCTTCGGGAGAAATTCCCCCGGAGTTGGCTGCGACCTTAGATACTGTGAGGGACCACAGATCTAGCCAGGAGACGGCCTGGAAAGCTGCCATGGCGGTAGATTCCAGGCCGAGTGCCTCTTGCTGCGAGAACCACAGGTTCTCGGACAGGAGCTGCTGCAGAGACACACCCGGAGTCAGCCTGGCTAACTCCGGGTTCACCTGTTTGGGCGGCATCGGGTCTTCAGATGGCACGTAAAACAAGCCGCTGTCGTAGCAGAGGAGGTGGAAGCAGCTTGCTCGACCTGCCAGACTTGAGCGAACCGTCTTGTCCGGAGACAAGCGATTCGACCTGGTCCAGCACTGAGTCCGCAAGCTCCGAACGCGGCAAACCCACCGTCGGTCTGGGTTCCCTCTTCGGGCCCCAGAACGACTCGAGCCGGGACGTGGGCTCGGATGGTGGGAGCGGCGATCCTTCCCCGAGGTCGTTGTGCTGACGAATCAGCGCAATAACCTCGGCAAAGTTCCTCTGGATCTCAGGAGTGATTGCATCCTGCGGAGTTGGACCGTCCAGTCCCTCAAACAGGAGCACCTCCCGAGACCCTCCTCCCTCAAGGAGAGGAGCAGCGACAGCCCCCTCTCGGTCTCCTCCAACCACCTGTGCGTACGACCTGGCTGGTCCGAGAACCGAGCCTGGTGCGTACGACGCGGTGGCGGGATCCTGAGGGGCGCACCCCTCACGATCACTCCTCGATACCTCGCCCCTCCCGGTGTAACCCGAGGAGGTTGAAGGTATGGGAGAGGAAGACCTGACGCTCTCTCCTCGCTCGCTGGTAGAACCAGCGGGCTTGGAGGACTGCAGGCGATCGCCAACCCGCGGTGGCGATCGAGCTGCAGACCTAGTCGAGCCGTCTCGCTGTGGAGAACGGCTGGACCGAGAACAGCGGCCCCGGTCTCGTGTGTCAGAGGAGCTGGTGCTGGTCGCCGTACCCGATCGCTCTCTGTGAGAGCGACGGTCAGGCGACCGGCGAGCTCCACTGTCACGGTGAGATCGGTGCGTATCCTCACGGTGCGTCAGTTCGCTGGTACCAGCCGTGGCTGGTGCCGGCGAAGGGGGGGGACCTCTTCCCAGCCTCAGCCCGTGGCCGGTCATGGACCGTCACGCTCCGCCCGGTAGCCAGCTGCTCGCCGCGAGAGCGAGAGCTGGCCTGGTGAGAGTCGCGTGAGCGCTGTCACCAGTCTTCCGCTCCGTGCCGTGAACCTGACGCTGAGCAGACTCAGAGGTCTGGTTCCTGGCTGCACGGTCGCTGGTAGGCGACCGTACACTCGGTACCTCTCGCGAAACGAGCGGGACCGAGCCAGGATCCTGCTGCTGTGGCCGAACCACTGACAGCAGGTGAGGAAGTGCCGGTGTTAGCCGGCACCCCTCTGGTCCCCGCAGTCTTCTTCCTTGCGGGAGAAGAGACGGGTCCTGCTCCCGAAGGAGCAGGGCGACCAGCGGAAGAACCCCCCGTCTCACCAGAGCGAGACGGGCCCTTAGAAGTTCCCGAAGGAGACTTCTTAGGGGGGGGGGGAGGCGACCTTCTTCTTCTTCGGCGGGGGAGCCTTAGAAGAAGAAGGGGAAGAGGCGGCAGACGACGACGACGACGAAGAAGACGATGAAGACGACGACGCACATTCCTCCTCTTCTTCTTCTTCTTCGTCAACCTCCTCAGGACCGACGTCAGATCTGTCATCCAGGACGGAGCCGGGGCTGCTGTTGCCGAAGCAACAGGGCCCGGACGTACCTGTCCGAACAGACCAGCATCGGGAGCAGCGGCGCCAGGAACAGGAACAACGTCAGCAGGTGCGAACATCACAGGAACGGCAGACGAGACAGCAGGGGTAGGTACAGGTACATCAGCGGTGGTCACGGCAGGTACGGCAGACTGTGTGGGCGGTACAGGTGGTCGAACCAGCGGTACAGCCATCCTAGGTACCGGTGGGAGGTCCAGGGGCGAGCTCTTCGGGCACATGAAGTCCGGTCGCGGCAGCACGGCAAACCCAGGTGGCGGCATCACACTCCCCCAGAGTTACAGCGACTGGCCCCTGCACCGATGTAGTGGGTGTTACAGAGACCGCGTGCTGGGTGTACACCAGGTGAGGAGGTGAAGCATAGCCAGGGGTTGTAAGGGTCGTGGTGGTGGTCGTGACCGTTGCATGGGTGACCGCCACGGAGCCAGCGAGATGATAGAGCAGCCCCTGGACACTCGGTTCAACGCCCTGCAGCCCCAACGATCCCACCCACCTGTCCGAGGTCATCCTTCGCGGCAACCGCAACCTGAGGAGGCAAAAAGTCGGGTGATTAGAAGGATCCTCTACCCGTTCGCGCAAAGACGAACGGATAGAGGACCCAGAGTAACATCTCTACGTCAGGTATCTAGCGCCCTCCTCCACACTCGACACGTCAGGAGAGGAGAAGGACCTAGACACCCCCCCCGAAGGGGAAGGCGCGAGACGTGGAAGTTGAGCGGGCGGCAGGAAAGAAGACGAAGTGTCCGTCACCAAAGGAGTCGCGGGAGAGCTTTCCGACGACTCCTTTGCAGGCCTTCGCTTCTTCCTGCCCTCATACAAAGTCCACTGCGCCTCCGACCAATCAATACACACTCACAGGGCTCGGCTCGGGTGCATTCGCGCCCCCGACACGAGCACACAAAATATGAGGGTCAATCTCCGGGAACGATCTGAACTTCCCGCATTTACGCCCTTCGATACCCGGGCAAAGTCTCCGTGGGGTAGCGAGGCGAGGAGATTCCATCATAATCAATAATTGAAGGCAGCAATTAATATGAAAAAAGAGAATAATTGTACTTACAATAACTCTTTCATACACAATTACAACCAAATACTCAGAAAGCAAACGACGAGAAGCGGGCAGAGAGCGTCGAACAACACGTCCATCCACTGCGAGGCCGAAAGCAAAAGTGATTTGTTTACCTCCCAGTCGCGCCGCGCGCGCCTGTCGGACAAGCAGTTAACTACCGAACCCCTTGTTCGAAAGCTTACGACCTATCCAGCTGCCGCTAGTATCTTCCTATTGTAAAAGGACCGAAGGTTTGTATGCCGTGTCGGAACAATAAGCATGTGACGCTCTTCGTAAAATATGTTTTCAAGGCAGTTTTGAAATCCAATATGGCGGCTACTGTGTGGATGTACAGGTTCTGATCAGTGACAACAATCATCTTTCCCAGCCTTCCCAGCACTCATTTGAACAATGTTAGCGTATATATGTAACGTTTATTGATCTTACTCAAGATTGCAGTTGTAATCAGCACAATAAAACAACATTTTGTTGCCTATATTACTGAAAGTATGAAACTTTATTTCCGGGGTCATGGTTTGAACTGAATTCATTTTTACCTTGTAATCGGTGGTTTTTATCCTTACTGCCATCACAACTGAAACTCCACAGTGCTTATTTGATTGTTATTATACACATTTTGGTCTCAATTCACTCCACATTGCACTTTAAACAAGCTGCTGTTCCTGGTTCCTAAGCGCGCGCGCCACAAACACAGTTACGAACAGCAGACGACGAAACTGCAAAGTTTTATTCCCTAAATTGTTTACTTTACTCGTTATTTAGTTCAACTTTACTTTGTTATTTAAAAATTTTAATTTAATTCATGTATATTATGCCTTTTTTGCAACCAAATTACCCCGAGAAATTACAGATATTTCTACAGTAGATACAATCCAATGTTTCTAACGTTTCCGTACATCTGGCTGCCGAAAACCATAGAAGAACGACTACGGATAAGTGGATTATATATTTTTTTTTTGCTTTTTTGTTTTTGCTAGCACTTTTCATTGATTTCAGTCTATACGAGGTCCATTCAAAAAGTATCCGACCTTGGTCCATAAAGAAAAAAAATTGCACATTTGAAATTTTTTTATTCAATCACCTTCAAAGTACTCCCCTTGGGAGTGCACACACTTTTCCCACCGGTGCTGCCACTGCTGGTAACATCTCTGGAATGTTGACATTGGGATGCTGTAAAGCTCTGCTGTCATTTTTCTCATAATTTCCTCTCTCGACTCAAAATGCTTCCCTAGGGTTGTTTTCAGTTTAGGGAACAGCCAGAAGTCACAAGGTGCCATGTCTGGAGAGTACACCCATGTCTCATCACCAGTGATGATAGTCTTCATGAAGTCAGAGTCACTGTTAGCACAGTCAAGCAGGTCTTGTGCAATTTCCAGGCAGAGATGTTTCTGCTGTTCCACCAGTAACTTGGGAACGAATTTAGCAGACACTCGTCGCATGGCCAAATCTTCCGTTAAAATTGTATGAACTGATCCTGTGCTTATTCCTACTTCTTCAGTCATTTCTTTGATGGTTATACGATGGTCGTCCTCCACTATTCGACGAACATTCTTCGTTTCTGCTGGTGGATGGCCTGCCTGACCGTGGCTTGCTCTCAACTGAGATTTGTCCTTGCTTGAAGCGATTATACCACTCCTTTATCTGTGTTATTCTCATGGCTTCATTGCCAAAGGCTTGCTGAATCTTCTGGATAGTTTGCACTTGTATATCACCAAGCTTGTAGCAGAACTTAATGCAGTAGCGCTGCTCGATGCGCTCCGACAAGCTGTGTAAGGACGATAATCCGACGAGCTTGTGCTGGACGTCTGCACTCTAGCCCTCACAGGCGGGTACCGCCACACACTAGAGCTTTTAAAATTTACAAGCATACGCAGTAAGAGTGCTGTCAACTCCCACAAAACTAATTTACTGATTGGTGAATTATTTGTCCTTTTATGAACCAAGGTCGGATACTTTTTGAATGGACCTCGTACTAGTATTTTGAATTTCTTTAATAACCGTATGCCAGAAATAAATGTAACCTTTAATGTTTGCATGCTAAGAATGGCAAAATCATCGTTGCCACATTAGTGGAGGCTTCACGCATATGCCGATTCATTATTATAAACTGTTTCCATGAATTCTATTTGTCATAGTAATGCAATAATGATAAAATTGCTTTAATATTTATATATATACTTCCAATACATAGCCTAATTTCACCAATTTCCACGTGTTGTGTAAGTCTTATACCCAGTTTGGAGGGTGAACACATACCGAATGGCAACAGAGAGAGAGAGAGAGAGAGAGAGAAAGGAAGGCAAAGGAACGAAGAAGGAAAGGGGTGGCGGTGGAGGGGGGGGGGGGAGGGGTGGAGCTTTTTACGCATGTTCGTATCCATTTCTGCATAATGGAGATTTTGTCTCTTGGTACGAGGACAAGTGTCGTTATTCTTTACGATTAGTGATTCACGATACCCTTATAAATTACGGCACTGGGTGTAATGCACTATAGCAAAATCTCGTTCTGATACGAGTGTTTGTTACAGAAATAGGTATTGCCCAAAAATGTGCTTGCACTGTCTCTGAAAAAAAAACCCATAGTAGGTATGAAAAAAAACATGATTAGGTAGCTGCTTAAGTGCAATCAAGTTTTTTGTAATCAAGTATTTTTTACAAGCTAGCTACTGAATAAATTTGTATTTTTCTCAATCAAAACATATGCCCCTCAATGCTGACTTTTCTCTTTTAACGACTTTCTGGTCATTGCAAATTCGGCCCCATAATTTCTTATGGTGCGAAAACAGAAGCCCAGGGACCGAAAACAATTGCGTCACACTTCGGTGATAATCCGGCAGTAAAACATCTTCATATATCCAAAAAGTAAATAATAAATATATATATGCGCATTACGATTATAACAATTACATGAAGAGCTGATAATCTGCATGAATAACTGGTAAACTGTTCTGCAAGAAAGTTGAGTAAAGCAATTATTTACAATAGGTACGAAAGTCAACATGTCGTGACGTCATAATACTGGACTTAAAAGAACGTTCTAATTCCAAAAAATAATTACTTAAATTTGAGTCAGAATCGAGTTACTTTTTCAATAACGAATATTTTCAAATTAATCATCATAAATATGTAAAATATTGATGTTTTACTATTTATTTAAAAAATTATCAAAGTGCACACTTCGTCGTCTTCTTCTACCAAAACAGTTGTTTACTAACAAACAAGCCGGTGAGGGACCGTTTTCCGATTGTTGTGATGAAAGTGCCCCAGCGTCTGTGGGTACAAGTGGTGTGCGGATTTATCACAGGAAATGGTTAGTTTATTGACACAAACGACTCCGTAAACATGGAGATGGCGTTAATCTTCTAAATATTTCGAGTTGTAAGTAAAAATGTTGAACGCGTTTTGGTGAGATTTCCACTGCCGTGGACACCCTTTTCACTACCCTCTGTTTAAATCTTAAAATTTGGCCTTAATTTCTAACTTTGGAGAAAAATACTTACTTCGAAAGGAGAGTACAGGTCTTTAGCTACGTTTCTCACCAACAACAAGTCGCGACTGATGCCCATCTCCGGTGTCAGGACGCGTTATAATGTACTTTTTCGGAGGGTGGCAAGCGTTGATTGTAGGTGGCCTGTTTGGCCTGCTGTGATGTTTTACCCTACTACTAGCTAGGCAGTAGAAAAATTTATGGTACAAGTAGGTAACTGGTGATAAACTAAAGTCACAGAAGTGCCATACACTATAGTATTATGCTAACTTCTTATGGAAAGTCTGCACAATGGTGTGGGTATAGCCTTGGTCTACCTTAGCCTATTTGGATATTTCATTTTAAGAATTGGTAGTACACATTTCAACTACGCCTATCAAATCCTCACCTTAATGTATAAATACGCAGAACCTAAGGATACCTGAAGTCTCATATCGGCCGTACAACTCTGACTAGGTCATTTCACACGAAACTGATAGGATGGCGAAGACGAGGCACCACTTGTCAGTCATCCATTGCACACCAGCATTTTGTAAACAAGCAGACGGGCAACCAGTTGCGGTCTATTGTAATCCTCACCTACTACGGGTGCATTGTCAACGTCGTCTGTTAAACTCGCCTCAATTAAACTTTCCAAAAACTTCAAATATTTCTAATAATTTCTAAAAGGTAACCTAACAGTCAATATATTGTGAAAAGACGACTCTGATATGATATCCTGGGAAATCTTCTACCCAATATAGCACTTACTATCAACAATACGTGTAAGGAACGCATCTAGACTCATGGTGAACTTATGGAAATTGTCATCAGCAGAAGGTTAATTCCTGCAGTAACTGGATATCTCAGAAATCATGAGGTGACTGCCAATTAATTAACACTCATTCTAAAAACTCGAAGCATTATATTGATGTAATAAAATTCCCAGCATCTAAGGTGATACCTTTAAACGCCTGCATTTGAATGGTGTGGTTTAAATAACTACATACAATAAATCAGTCATAACTCGAGTAGAATTATTTAGAAACTCTTATTCCATAAGGGCATGCACTTTTATTCATGTGACCAATAACTAACTTGAGCTTGCAAACGGCATAGGTATACCGTACAGAAATCAACATGATGCTTAACCGACATATACATGCGCGCGCGCACACATACGTTTTATATGGTATATTAGTATATAGTATATATATATATATATATTATATAATATATATATAGTATAATATAATTATATATTATCATTTTATATATATATAATATATATAGATATTATATATATATATATATATATATATATATATGTGTGTGTGTGTGTGGTGTGGGTGTGTGTGTGTGTGTGTGTGTGTGTGTGTGTTGAGAGAGAGAGAGAGAGAGAGAGAGAGAGGTTTGTGAGTGGCGCACCTTTTAGAGAGAGAGAGAGAGAGAGAGAGAGAGAGAGAGAGAGAGAGAGAGAGAGAGAGAGAGAAAAGAATTTGACCACCATTCTCTATGTAAGTGCTAATGCGTAGATGAAGCTTCTGAGCAGAAAAACTTACATTTAGGTACTACCTTCGACGGTTCATATGCTGCTCACTGCCATACACCGCACCATTCGAACTATATATGAGAGAATCCCTCCCCCCGCACTCTTCTGTGTGTGTGTAAATCTTGATATATTTTGCAAAAGATATTCTTAAAATCCTCATCGCCAAAAGGAACGTACTTGAATCAAAGTTTCTAAAGGATGATTATGGATTACCATCACTTTTCATATCACATACACATACAACCAGAAACATTTCACACACATAAAATTTATTAATGGTTCGGTCATTTAGAAAGAATTGAGGATGATATATTGTTGAAATGTATAAGATTCGATATAGTAGTTGGCGAAGAGGAGAGGAAGACGTGAAAACGCTCGACAGATGAAGTGAAGTGGGGTTTGATATCCTGAAAAAGTCTCAGTGCCTGCAAGACAGAAATGAGTAATCCAGCGCTAAAGTTTTCTACACACAGGGCTCATCCACGAATCAACAACTAACATGTTTGTGGCTGTGCCTAACGCATATTCTTTTGTCTGGAACCACCCTCTTTTAAGATGAACGTGTATACACGAGAGATGTATCGGATGTCTGAAAATGGGATTTGCGGATGCGGATATCAATCTTTATATAATTGCCGATGTGGATGCGGATATCAATCTTTTAAATTTGCGGATGCGGATATTTGATGACCATACGCTTGCAGATGTGAATACTTTGTAAACCTTAAATAATCTAGAAATACTTATAGTCTGGCAGCAGTGGGTGAAAAACTTGCTAAAATACCCCCTAAACAGGTTTTGACTGATTTTGGTAGAAAAGGTTCCATAAAATCAGAAATTGAATGATGCCCAGCTAGCATCTCTCGCGAAAAGGGACGGATCCCCCTTTTAGCGACAAACCTCCCGCAACGTCAGGTTAATTTAGCAAGAAGAAGAATCCAAGACGAGTGCAGACAGTTGCGTATTAGCGTAAATCCTTTTATGTAAGCGTCCGTATGAATCCGGACGAAACTGATCAGAGGAGAAGAATATTAATTCCTTATTATAAAATTTAGCATTCATAATTTTTTTATTATAAAATTATCCGATGTATTTGTTATGAAAACAAGGGAATCTCGCTAGGCAATTATGAGTGTGTTTCCAGTTCATCGTAGGCCATCCACAAAATAGTCAGTTTGCTAGGATTTTGGGATTATCATGTTCAGCAATCTTTGAATGAGTAAATCATGTGGGTCTGTAATCTGTAATTGAATAATACGTCTTGTAACTCAGAATTGAACGGCGGCCACGTTATGTGTAAGATTGAGTTTTATTTCGAGTATGGTCATTCCTTTTTTACCTTTAAATATCGCTTATGATAAGTGTATGTGGGGATTGTTATTGTTAGTAAAATAATTTATTTTATGTAATAAAACATAAAAATTCATTTGACCTTGCCTCTTCAACCCTCCACCGAGTAGTAGCAGCATTGTCTATTAAGATCTTATCATCAGGCCACACCATCAGGGGACGAACTAGTTTTGTTTGTTTGTTTGTTTGTTTTTTTTTTTTTTTTTTGTATGATGAGTTTACGTTGCATGGAACCAGTGGTTATTCAACAACGGGCACGAACTAGTGTAAAGCTCCCGAAATTCGCGATAGCCTCTATGGGCATTTTGAGAAATTCAACATGGCGTCCAAGATGGCTGCCGTGTAAATCCAAAAGCTATAAAAGTCTCTCATTTCTTTATTTTCTGGCCTATTTTATAATATAATATGATACATCAATTCTAGGGTTTTCGAGGTCATGATGGTAAACTCCGACCAGCTTTATCAAAGTCAAAATTAGAAAATTCTTTGGGTGTTGAACACTCCTCTCGAACAACACCTGGCCAAGAGGTTGTTGTGTTTGATGGTTGTGCCATCCTCTGGACAATTCACTGGCCGAGCCCTGGAAGAATTGTTGATCTCGTTGCAGCAGTGGAAACATTCTTGAGAAAAAATAATCCAAAGTGATGTATATCTGGTGTTCGACAGATACTATCCATACAGTCCAAAGGGTTGCACAAGAAGTCGACAGTCTTCCACTAGAGAAAGAGGTCAATTCCATCTTACGCTGAACTCGCCATTGCCATCTCAAGCTGCATCGTTGTCTATTGTAGACAACAAGGTACAAATCATTACCCTGCTTTGTGATGGATTAGTGGATTGATTTCAACAGGTTGCCACTGACAAGGAACTGGTCATCACCGGTTCAGATCCTGTACCATATTCCATTCAGAGAGGAAAGCATCAGAGAACAATAGACTTGAAAGTAACACATGAAGAGGCAGATGTCATTATTGCCAACCATGTAGTCCACATTGCCAGACAAACCCAGAAAACAATCTATATCATTTGTGACGATACGATGTTTTTGTCCTGTTGGTCCACTTTGTTGCACCTGAAGGTTTCTGTTGCAAAATTTTCCTTATGCCAATACATCCACGAGGAATACTATAAATATTGGTGCGACAGTCAACAAGCATGCAGAAATAGCCAAGTATTTACTTCCTCTCCACGCACTGAATGGTTGTGATATCGTCAGTACACTGTATGGAATTGGAAAAGTCAAAGCATTGAAAATCCTCAAACGAAGGATACTCCTTTGCTTGGAGACAATGAACAGTATGAAGAAGATTTCGAAACACAAGCTGTTGCATTCATTGTCAAGTGCTATGGCAGCAAGGAAACTGGCACCATGTCGGAGGTTCGCTATAGCGTGTGGCAACACAAAACAGCCAGAGGCAACTCTCAAAAATTCAAACTCACAACCGTTCCACCCAGCTCAAGAGTATGTAGTTTGCATGTCAAGAGAGCCAATTATCAAGCATGCCTATGGGAAGCAGCATTGCAATCTGATCCTCCAGCTTTGGCCTCCTCAGACTTCGGGTGGAAACCAGACCACGACAGTCAAATCCTTCCAGTACCACTTCCACCTGACACACTGGCTGCTCCTGAGAGAGTGCTGAACCTGCTCTGCTGCAACTGCCAATCGTCAACAGATGGAATGTTCCACAAGGAGATGATAGTGCATGAAGCACCTTTTGCAAGTGCAATATCAACTCAAGTCTCAACTGTTACAATCCTCTCAATGCAGCTTTCCAGGATTATGGAGATGAAGCAGCTGACGCTGACGACGAAAGGGATAATGATAATGAAGACTTTCTTACTTGAAATCATTTATAAATGTTCTGTGGCATCATTTTCTGATATCAGTTTTTGATAAAGTGACCAAGCATTCAGCATGTGTTTGTGTTCTTATTTATCACTATTTTTTTGCAACCAATGTAACATTTGAGTTTTATACACTTTATTTTCCATTAAAATTGGCTTCCTTGACCTCGAAAACCCTAGAATTGTTGTAGCATATATTATAAAATAGGCCAAAAACTAAAGAAATGAAAGACGTTTATAGATTTTGGATTTACATGGCAGCCATCTTGGACGCCATGTTGAATTTCTCAAAATGCCTAAAGATGCTAGCTGGGCATCATTCAGTTTCTGATTCTATGGAACTTTTTCTACCAAAATCAATCAAAACCTACTTGGGGGTTATTTTTGCAAGGTCTACTTGAAAATTAGGGTTTGGCTGCTTGACCATTAATTGTTAAGATAATTTTCAGCCAAATAATTCAAAATTATGTGTTACCACATAATATTTGATGTACTAATTGAATGAGAAACATAAGCGATACTCATGTATGTGTGTATACTTTCATATGAACATACAAACAGTAACAGCGATACACGAACGTTTTAGTTGTCTTAGGACAAGGTTGTTTCATGCTTAAGTGTAACAAAACTCAAAGCCATTCTTTGCGTTACACACAGAGAGAGAGAGAGTTTGCAAAAAAATGCAATTCTCTGCCTTTATGATTACAACTGCTGTAAATGATATGAAATTACTTAAACAATTATGCTTTAAAACAAATATGCTATAACACAGCTACTTATGAAGTATATACTGTATGAAATGTGTAATTGTGTATCATGTATTCTGTATAATAAAACAAAAAAAAGCTAAATTTAGCAAAAAAAAAAATCTACTTTTAGCTACAATGTATGAGTATTAACTATTGAACACAGAGCACGGGGGCGATGTCCTCATTGTCACATTTTCAAACTGTGGATGTGAATGTTGCTCGCAATGCTAATGCGGATGTGGATGTTAAGAAATTGTCAGTGCATGTGCAGATTTATAAAAAATGCGGATTTAGACATTCGATACATCTCTAGTATATACACACACATATATATGTATATAATAAATATACAGTTCTAAGAGTGTCCTTCTGACACTTGCATTTTCTTTTTCTTCTCACAAACTGAGGGAAATTTTGAGAATGAGGAAGAATCCTAAATATAAGGGAAATCGAAAGAAATAAAGTAACTCCTTCCTGTAAACAATAAAGTAAAGTGTAGCCATATTGTTGTGATATCTTGGAAATCCATGAGACATTTTTACTTAACTACTGTCTCATTGTTTCTTAATAATAACATCTTGTGGATAGAAAACATATCAATGTCATATTAACGACTTGTCAAAAGCGACTTATCGTCTTTCATCCCCTTGTCACATTCAGCTACCAGCCTTAAGCCAATAATAACCCCAGATCTCGGAAAGGGACAAAACACTTATGGGACTGCCATTGTATTTCGGCCCCCAGTTTAACTTCACGAAGGTTGTTGTAAACAGAGTTTAACACCTTAGTTCGCTAGAGTTCACACCTCACATGTGGTCCATCTGACCTGACCTTTGACCCTCACCACTGTTATTGCAGCATCCCACACCTTCGACTCCACCTCCTCACATCTGCATTCTAGCCTACTGATCTAAAAGCTCTCGACCCAATCTAGCACCCCATTGTATTCTTTCTTTCCATATCTCCTCTGCCGGCGTTCTATGACCTTTTCAGGTACTTGCAAGGATTATTGGCAGTTCAGCCCTAGCCGGTAATTGCAGTATCACACCTGTTCTGAAGCTGTGTCACACCCAACGCCCTCAGCCCATCGATGTAGTATACCTGTGTCTTGGTGATGAACACGGCTAGCTTCCCCTACAACTACACCGCCTCACTCGAAAGGTAAGGTTCCACATTTTACTACATACGTACGTACATGTACGTACGGTACGTATTTCTTGTACCCTGTACACTAATACACTTTATTTACAGGTACAGTCATGGTTATGTTAGGTATTGAATGGTCCAAATTGTTGTATTTCATTGTTTATTGGTTAATTTAGCATTATTATAAAATTTACTGTGGTGTTTTTGTAGGACTTAGAACGAATTAGTCAATTTACATGTAAAATGTAGTTCTAGATACAAAAAAAATCAGGTTACGAAGGCTGCTTCGGAACGGATTAATTTCGTAACCTGAGGCACTACTATATATATATATGATATATATATATTATATATATATATATATATATATATTTTCTCCATTTTGCCATTCAATCAAGTAAATTGCAATAAAGATACAGGCACAAGACATGCCATTATCTCTCTCTCTCTCTCTCTGTGAGTTTGTGATCTGCATTCTCTTTTTTCATTTTCTTTCTGCCACTTGCCCATTCTTTACAGAAAACGATCTGTCGGCCTCCAAATCCGAAAATTAATCAGAAGCCGCCAGAGGTCAAAAGGAGAAAGTCACTCTTAGTCTCAGACGCACTCCTTCCATAGTAGAAGCAGGAACTCCTCATTTGCTAATCTACCCCCCTTTTTCCCCTGCCCGTGGGTATTCACGTGTTGCTTAATCAGGACCATACCTTCTGACATTGAAGTGGAACCCCTTCCTTCATCGGCGCCTAATAAGAAGCAGAATAAGAAACAAGACGGTAAAGTACGCGTTTAGTTGGCAGTCACTTTTGTTTCTTTCTGTATTTATTTCTTTTATTTTCTATGTCTGTGCTTGTGCAATCGTTCATAGTTATCTCTTGTCATCCCCCCACAGCTGTGCCCCCTTTTTCTATAAGGTAAATCTAATTTAAGCACTGCAGTTCCCTTGTTTGTGACTCAATAGTGCTCATTGCTTGAATGACCTCCGGGTATTAGCAGTGTTAAGAAACTTTACTAAGGGAGAGAACGTAATTCGGTGTCTGTGTTTCACACCCTCCTATTCAATACAGTAAAGTTCTGTGCAGTAATTCAGTAATTTCGTGCCCTCTGAGTGAATTCTGAGAATGAAGGATTTATATTAAAGCAAGTCTGAACATTTAGTGGCATCACTGTGTGTGTTCAATCTTTGTGTATTTTGGGAGTAGACCCTCTCTCAAACATGTCTTCTTGAAAAGGAATGCTGCTTCAGCTCCATTAATTTTATGTAGAATCTTCTGTTTTCCTTATCAAGGATTTTTCGGTGTTGCTCAAACTGGCAAAAAACGTGCCAAAGGGGATCATCAAATCCGGCAGAGTCATTCTGGATATTCTTTATTACTATTTCTATTACAATTGGTTCTCTCTCTCTCATCACGACGTTTCGCCCAGATCTGCCAGGGCATTATCACAGTAATGGTTGCTGTAGGACTGAATCTTGTTGGTGAGTCCTCCTTATATAGCAGTCATGCGAGCCCTCACAGGTGCTTGCTCACCAGCCAATGAAAACCCAGACACCCCTCACTGGGTCCTGCGGAAGCACCTGTGAGCACTTACATGGCCACTATACAAGGAGAATGACTCACCAACTTCAGCAACCATTGCTGTGATAATGCCCTGGCAGACCTGGGCGAAACGTCGCGAGAGAGAGAGAGAGAACAAATTGTAATAGAAGTAGTAATAAAGAATATCCAGAATGACTACCGGATCTGACGTTCCCCTTTGGCAGGTATCTTGCCAGTTTGAGCAACACCGAAAAATCCTTGATAAATTAATGAAGCTGAAGCTGCAATCTTTTCCAACAATCCTTTGTACGTCGCACACGTCTTTATAGAGCGAAACCGTGTTCCAGATATCTTATCGCCTTCGTCCTCGTTGTGAGAGGTGGATCTCCCTTTGCCTTAGAAGCTCTGGGAACTTATGTTCGCACTACAATTCCTCAGCACGTGTCGGAATCCGACCGTGTGTTTCCAGTGCTATAAGCAGCTGTTTCTATAAGTATCGCCCTTACTGGCCCCCTTGACTATGTAGAGTAATTATTCTGTAAATGTACCCCCTTTAAATTTGATCTTTAGAGCTTTCATTACATTTTCCCCTTGAAATCTAATCTCCGCCCTAAGCCTTAGCTCTTGTTTATAAACTAGACTCCATAAGGCCTTCCTTTTGATAAAGTCAGATGTGTTAATTCATTGCGGAGCCTTCGATATATATATATATATATATATATATATATATATATATATATATATATATATATATTATATAATAATTTGAAAATTGAAATGCCAAGTCTTTTATTCCAAAGAAATGCTGGAAGTACAATTTTCCAAATCTCATTAATTGAGTTCATTATATTAATTTTTTTTTTTTATCCCGAGAAAAAGATACATTCTCACACACCAACGCGCGAACCAATTCTATGGTATTTGAATGACTCTTGCTTCCTGGTCGTGATTCACTTCACAGCTAAAGCTGTCAGCACTTCCAGTATTTCGTTTCTTTCGTGAGCTTTGCAATAATCAGATGACCACCATTCATTAAGTGGTTCTCTTCCTTTCTTCTCAGCTAAATTCCAAGTCGGGGTTGCTATTTTATTATTTAAAAAAAAAGCCTCATCCAGCTGTTTGTACTTATCATGTCTCCTTTTGTTTACTCACGTGTCTCTCATGTGTTTTTGAATATACTCTCTCCATCTTCTCTTGGGCCTTCTTTTTTGCGTCACTAACACTTTCATTTCTAAGATCATCCTTGCTACATTGCGCTCATCATCCTCCCGTCCGCAGCAGGTGGCCTGACTACATTAATCTTAACAGGATCTCTCGGGTTCTCTTTGCCACTTCAATGACTTTTGCTGATCACGTGACGTATTAATGTCTCACCCCGTCTCTTCTCGTCACTCCACTCTCCTGTTATCTGAATATCTTGATTTCTGCCAAATTTAAACTTTTTTTTCTCCATTTTCTTCAGTGGTACAGTCAAAGATAGCTGCTGGTCTTACCTCCACCTCACATATACCTTGCCCTTCAGCCTAACAGGGATTCTTGTCACAAAAGTACGCCTGAAGACACCTCCAATTATTCAATTTGGCTTGAATTCAATGGCTAACCTCTTTATCCATATCATCTACTGCATCTTTCTTGAAAGCTCTTATTTAAGCATAATAAGATAATTCATAATTTACTTTGCCTCAGACGAACTATACATAGCAAAATATGTAAAACTTACAAAACACACTGTGCTCTGAAAAAGGATGTAAGTGGAAAATAGGAGCCAGATTAATCACTTCGATTGTAAATTACGGAGAGAAAGTTGATAAACTGAATGGGCAAATAATAATAATAATAATAATAATAATAAGAATAAATAATAATAAAATAATCATAATAATAATAATAATAAATAATAATAATAATAATAATAATAATAATAATAATAATAAAGGAATCTAGAAAAACTAGAGGCTGGAGTAGCTCCAGGACTCATGCAGAAGAGTGTGATCCTAGAAACGGCGCACAGAGTAAGAAAAGTGATGGACTCCTAAGGAGGCAGGATGTAACCCGGAACCCCACACTATAAATACCACCCAGTCGAATTGGAGGACTGTGATAGAGAGAGAGAAAAATAATAATAATAATTATAATAATAATTATTATCATTATAAAGGAAATAGATACCCTAATCCAGACTCTAAGGATTGTATCTGGGGACATCAGGATGGAGTTTGGAATAGAAAAATGTGCCTTAGTCAATATACAAAATAATAATAATAATAATAATAATAATAATAATAATAATAATAATAATAATAATAATAATAATAATAATAATATAATGAATAATATAATAAGAATATAATAATAAAATAAATAATTATCATTATTATTATTTTTTTTGCTCTATCACAGTCCTCCAATTCGACTGGGTGGTATTTATAGTGTGGGGTTCCGGGTTGCATCCTGCCTCCTTAGGAGTCCATCACTTTTCTTACTATGTGCGCCGTTTCTAGGATCACACCCTTCTGCATGAGTCCTGGAGCTACTTCAGCCTCTAGTTTTTCTAGATTCCTCTTCAGGGATCTTGGGATCATGCCTAGTGCTCCTATGATTAGGGGTACAATTTCCACTGGCATATCCCATATCCTTCTTATTTCTATTTTCAGATCTTGATACTTATCCATTTTTTCCCTCTCTTTCTCTTCAACTCTGGTGTCCCAAGGTATTGCAACATCAATGAGTGATACTTTCTTCTTGATTTTGTCAATCAACGTCACGTCTGGTCTATTTGCACGTATCACCCTATCTGTTCTGATACCATAGTCCCACAGGATCTTTGCCTGATCGTTTTCTATCACTCCCTCAGGTTGGTGCTCGTACCACTTATTACTGCAAGGTAGCTGATGTTTCTTGCACAGGCTCCAGTGGAGGGCTTTTGCCACTGAATCATGCCTCTTTTTGTACTGGTTCTGTGCAAGTGCCGGGCATTCGCTTGCTATGTGGTTTATGGTTTCATTTTTCGTATTGCACTTCCTACATATGGGAGAGATGTTATTTCCGTCTATCGTTCTTTGAACATGTCTGGTTCTTAGGGCCTGATCTTGTGCCGCTGATATCATTCCTTCAGTTTCCTTCTTGAGCTCTCCCCTCAGTAGCCATTGCCACGTGTCATCGCTGGCTAGTTCTTTAGTCTGTCTCAAGTATTGTCCGTGCATTGGTTTGTTGTGCCAGTCCTCTGTTCTGTCTGTCATTCTCCTGTCTCTGTATATTTCTGGGTCTTCGTCTACTTTTATCAGTCCTTCTTCCCATGCACTCTTTAGCCACTCGTCTTCACTGGTTTTCAGATATTGCCCCAGTGCTCTGTTCTCGATGTTGACGCAGTCCTCTATACTTAGCAGTCCTCTCCCTCCTTCCTTTCGTGTTATGAAATAGTCTGTCCGTATTTGCTCTTGGGTGTAGTGTTTTGTATATTGTCATGTTTCCTGGTTTTCTGATCTATGCTGCAGAGTTCTGCCTTCGTCCATTCCACTATTCCTGCGCTGTATCTGATTACTGGCACTACCCATGAGTTTATGGCTTTTATCATATTTCCGGCGTTGAGTTTTGACTTGAGTATCGCCTTGAGTCTGCATATATTCTTTCCTGATCGTGTCCTTCATCTCTTGGTGTTTTATATCCCCTCCTTCCATTATTCCCAGGTATTTATATCCAGTCTCATCTATGTGTTTGATGCTGCTCCCATCTGGTAGCTTTATCCCTTCAGTTCTCGTTACTTTGCCTTTTTGTATGCTGACTAAGGGGCATTTTTCTATTCCAAACTCCATCCTGATGTCCCCAGATACAATCCTTACAGTCTGGATTAGGGTATCTATTTCCTTGATGCTCTTACCATACAGCTTGATGTCGTCCATGAACATCGGATGGTTGATTTTGTTGCCTCTTTTCTTGAGTTGGTACCCGGCATCCATCTTCTGTAGTACTTTTGTCATGGGAATCATGGCTGCTACGAAGAGTAGTGGGGACAGTGAGTCGCCCTGGAAGATCCCTCTCCTGATATTAACCTCTGCAAGTCTTATTCCAGAGCTTGTAAGTATTGTATTCCAGTTGCGCATTGTATTTTTGAGGAAGCTGATGGTGTTTTCCTCTGCCCCATATATTTTCAGGCATTCTATTAGCCATGTGTGTGGTATCATGTCGAAGGCTATCTTATAGTCTATCCATGCCATGCTTAGGTTGGTTTTCCTTCTCCTACTGTTCATTACCAATTTGTCTATCAGGAGCTGGTCTTTTGTGCCCCTACACTTCCTTCTGCAGCCTTTCTGTTGGTGGGGGATGGTGTTTGTCTCCTCTAGGTAGTAGTTGTATAGCCTTTCACTGATGATACCTGTTAGTAACTTCCACATTATTGGTAGGCAGGTGATAGGCCTGTAGTTACTGGCTATATTTCCCTTACTCTTGTCTTTTTGTACTAAGGATGTTCTTCCTGTGGTCATCCATTTGGGTGCATGGTGATTTGAGATACAATGCTGGAGTTGTTCTGCTATTCGTGGGTGTAGGGCCTTGAAGTTTTTGAGCCAGTATCCATGGACTTCATCGGGACCTGGGGCTTTCCAGTTTGGCATTTTCTTTAGTTAGTGTCTGACTGTGTCTGTCGTGATCTCTGTGAATCTTTGTTTTATTCTCCCTGTTTCTTCTTCCTTGACATCCTGGAGCCATGTTGCATGTTTGTTGTGTGATACCAGATTGTTCCATATGTTTTCCCAGAGTCTCTTACTTGGTTCGGCTTCAGGAATTTCTTGGTAGTTGTCTTCTCCTCTTAGTTGGCTATATAGTCTTTTATGGTTGGTTCCGAATAGTTTGTTCTGTTGGTATCCCTTATTCCTGTTCATGTACCGTTGGATCTTATGTGCTTTGGCCTTAAGCCTCTGTTTTACATCTTCTATTGTGTTGTTTAGTCCCCTCTCTTGTACTTTGTATGTCTCGTTGAGTTCCTCCCTTGTTTTTTTGCGTCTTAGCCTTTTTTCTGCCATCTCTTTCAGTTTACTCAAGTCAGATCTCATCACCATGATTTGCTTTTCCAGGCGCCTTTTCCAAGGAGGTTGCTGTTTTGGTTTCTGTTGGGTTGGTCGTGCTGGTGGTGTTGGTGTTCGAATACCCGTCAGTTCTGCTACTAATCTTGCTCCTGCATATGCCAAGTTATTTGTTTCTGTGATACTGGTGGTGTGTATTATGCCCATTATTTCATTGACCTCACTTGTTTTGTCCCTTAATTTCTTGATGTTGTAGGCTTTCATGGAGGGTATCTTTGTTCTCTCTGTATCTGGCTCCACCCATTGTCTAATCTTTTCTACCCATTCCTTCCTCTCTGTTACTTCGTCGGTGTTTCTTCGTGTGTCGTTGTTTGATACCTCATCATCCCTGTCATCTTCTGTGGCATCGTCTCTCAGTTCGTCTCCGTGAAATTCGTCGTCGTGTGACATTTCCCTTTCCAGTTCTTCTCTTTCTGTTGGGGAGAGCCAGTTCTTTTTCTTTATGTTCCTTACTTGGTCTGCCAGCCTATGCTCTTTTTTGGGGGGTGTTATTCCTCTCATTCCAGATGTTAACCAACCTTCTTCTATATCCTCTCTCCGTCGGGTTGCTCCTGATGTAGCATCTCCATATTTCCTTATTTTCTTCTCTTGTCCATTTCTTCCTTTGGTTTGCTTCTGTATTATTATTATTATTATTATTATTATTATTATTATTATTATTATTATTATTATTATTATTACTATTATTATTATTATTATTATTATTATAAAGGAAATAGATACCCTAATCCAGACTGTAAGGATTGTATCTGGGGACATCAGGATGGAGTTTGGAATAGAAAAATGTGCCTTAGTCAATATACAAAAGGGCAAAGTAACAAGGACTGAAGGGATAAAGCTACTAGATGGGAGCAACATCAAACACATAGATGAGACAGGTTACAAATACCTGGGAATAATGGAAGAGGAGATATAAAACACCAAAAGATGAAGGACACGATCAGGAAAGAATATATGCAGAGACTCAAGGCGATACTCAAGTCAAAACTCAACGCCGGAAATATGATAAAAGCCATAAACACATGGACAGTACCAGTAATCAGATACAGCGCAGGAATAGTGGAATGGACGAAGGCAGAACTTCGCAGCATAGACCAGAAAACTAGGAAACATATGACAATAAACAAAGCATTATACCCAAGAGCAAATACGGACAGACTATACATAACACGAAAGGAAGGAGGGGTAGGACTACTAAGCATAGAAGACTGTGTCAACAATATCTGAAAACCAGTGAAGACGGGTGGCTAAAGAGTGCATGGGAAGAAGCACTGATAAAAGTAGACGAAGACCCAGAAATATACAGAGACAGGAGAATGACAAACATAACAGAGGAATGGCAATGCACGGACAATGCATGAGACAGACTAAAGAACTAGCCAGCGATGTAACATGGCAATGGCTACGGAGGGGATAGCTCGAGAAGGAAACTGAAGGAATGATAACATTGGCACAAGATCAGGCCTTAAGAACCAGATACGTTCGAAGACCGATAGACGGAAATAACATCTCTCCCATATGTATGAAGTGCGATACGAAAAAATGAGACCATAAACCACTTAGCAAGCGAATGTCCGGAGTATCAAGACCTGAAAATGAAAGAACAAGGGTATGGGATATGCTAGTGGAAATTGTAGCCATAATCATAGGAACACTAGGCACGATCCCAAGATCCCTGAAAAGGAACCTGGAAAACTAGAGGGTGAAGTAGCTCCAGACACATGCAGAGGAGTGTGATCCTAGAAACGGCCCACAGAGTAAGAAAAGTGATGGACTCCTAAAGAGGCAGGATGCAACCCGGAACCCCACACTATAAATACCACCCAATCGAATTGGAGGATTGTGATAGAACACCCCCGCCCCCATCTCCCCCCCAAAAAAAAAAAAAAAAAAAAAAAAAATCCAAATCAGAAGAATAAAATGAAGATGACATCCCAACAACTACTAATAAATGCATTTTAATTCTTTTCCGCGCGGAAAATTACTACCTTGCGTAAACACTCAAAATCCATTGTTTTTGAAAAGGAACAACATACACGAACTGCAACTTGGTAGCACTGTGCAAAGGGTACAACAACGACGACAACAATTTCCCACAGCCTACGCGGAAGAGGAAAGTAATGATTAGCACATTCGCATCCTCTTCGGAAGCCACGAGGCAAGCGATCAGAGATATTCATATAACTGGGGCAAGAATAAGAGGAGAGGACATGAGACGCTATCTCTGTGTTTACGGAGGAATTCGTTTCACTAAAAAATATAGACATTACATAATGCAAACGATCACTTATTTATCCAGACGTCACCAATATACATAATGTAGTCACGTTACGTTATGTAAGGTGATTCATTTATGATGCTGTTCTAATCATGTCACTTATGACGTGAAAAGAAAACTACTGTCTTTATCTCAAGTTGTTAAATTTTGAAAGAGTGAACTGAGATATTTATTGACGTTCACCAAAATAGATGAAATTTTAAAATTTACATGAACTCTATACCGACGCTAACCAAAGTGAATTAAATATAGACACTGTTGGATGACATGCGATCTGTATTGACACTAATAAAAAAAGATAAATGAAAATTTTTCATAAACAAGTATTGTCGCTAACCATAACAGATGGGATCTAAAAAGTTCACGAGATTTCTTTTGACGCTAACAAAAGTAAATGAAATCTTAAAACTTCACAAAATGAGATCTATATTGATTCTGAGCAAATTAGACGAATTATAAAACCTTTATATCATGAAATCTATATTGATTGTAACTCATTTTAAATAATACCTAAAAACTATAGCAACATGGGATCAGTATTGTTTCTAACCCAAATCAATGAAACCAAATTATGACTATTACTCATTGAAATATAATTGTTACCACTATGCGCTGGCTTATTTCGGTGTAATTATCTTAGGGTTTAAGAAGATTTAAATGATGATTATTAATTAGACTAAACAACACTTGGATAACTGTCAATTGTATCAACAGGAATTTTAAAAGCAATAGAGTGAATGCATGTTAATGGTACATTCGGTTGTTGTGTAATTCATGCTAGAACAAAGGAAATGTTACAAACATCAAAACTGAAGGCAACATAAAAATATGCTTGCACGCACACACTTATTCACTTATCTTCGTTTAAATAGCACAAACAATGTGCGTTTCCTTTGATAAAAAGACAAAAACAAAACTTGTTTATACTTGGCATATCGCAAGAGAGTGATGATAAAGACGACCCTGTTGCTCAAGTACTACGGATGTCGTCAATGTCACATTGAGTGGACCTGACAGACTGACAGACTGACAGAATGACAGACGAGGTTCACAGGAAGTCAAAGGAGATGTGGAGTGGAATGGAATATGATTCAGCCTAAAGGCCAAACGCTGGGATCTGTGAAGTCATTCAGCGCTGAAAGGGAAAATGAGAGTAAAATGGTACAAAGTTGCAACAGGAGGAGAGCTTCTCTTCAGCTGAACTATGAAATAACTGTTAAGAGAGAGTGGAGAGAGGAAAGTAAGATTGAAGAAAGATAATATAAACAGAGGTACAGTAAAATGAACAAAAGGGGTTGTTGCCAGGGGCCGAAAGGACACTGCAAAGAACCTCAAGTAATAATAATAATAATAATAATAATAATAATAATAATAATAATAATAATAATAATAATATCCTTTATTTCAGCTCAGGGCCATATACAAGGAATATACAAAATACAGACAGTAACATACACAATCTAGGAACATGAGACATGATAAAAAAAAATGAATAATCGGCACTTAACCACAAAATGGTTGAGGTAGCATAAAAGATAGTAATCATAATACTGGTAATAACAGTAATAATATTGGTGAGAAAAAAATGCATTGAGAGTTATAACAGTTAGTGCACAGATTATATAACTTATATTTCAGCTAGAGATCTTAGGTGGTTACAGTAGTCAGGTCCAGAGGGCTAAATACGGAAATTGAACGTAAATAAAACTTTAACTTGATAGTATTCACAGTAATAATGAAAAAGTTAAATATCAGCAATAAATATAATAATAATGACAGAATCTGCAGATGACATCTTGCCAATACAGAGATTAAGTCGTTTAGGGGACAAAGGCCTCATTTTCCCATCTTTCCCACAATTTAGATCTTCTTTTTGCTTCACTCCTTAGGATACTTTGTATGAGCGAGTTGCTGCTGTTTCTCACTCGGGTTACCAGACTGGACATTGTTCGCCTTACAATGATTTTTAAATTGTCCAGGTGGTTTTCTATGAACAACTGTGTGGCGGAGTGGTAGCGGGGAGTGTTTGTGAGGCGTCTCAAAATGTCATTGTGCACAACAGTGATACTCTCATGGTCTCGGGTATAGTCCGTCCAGAGGGAACACCCATAGATACTGTAGCAGTACGAGCAGAAGAGCAGCAGTTTCACGTCTCGGTGACAGAAGGCAAACCTCCTTGCAATCATGTTGCCAGTTGCACATAGCTTACGACGCCTCTGTTCAATGTCTGCCGTATCTTTTAGGTTGTCGGTGATAATGTGACCCAAATATGGAAATTCGTGCACAAATCCAGCCGATGGTTTGCTAGGAAAATTTGTGGTTCTGCAATATGCTTTAGCGATCTTGGGAGCAGCGACATGCACTGAGTCTTGGTTTCGTTGTAAATGATATCAAATTCCTCTGCATATTGGCGGCAAGTGTCGTTGGAGACCTTGCACTGATAGGGAAATCAGAACCATATAATCGGCGTAACAGAGGTTGTTTATAGTTGTTTAATTGACAGTGCATCCAATTGGGAGTGAGTTCAATTTGACATTCAAGGCATCTGTGTACGTATTAAACAAGTATGGAGAGAGAATGCCCCCTTGCCGAAGCCAGTTTAGGGAGCTGAAGGTGTACGATAATACGTTACCCCATTTGACACAGAATTGCTGTGTGGAGAACCAGCAATGTAAATTGCCAGTTAGATATAGGGGTGTGCCTCTTTTATGCAGCTTCAGGAAGAGCTTCAGATAGTTTACTCTGCCAAATGCTTTTCTCACATCCACAAAACAAAGGAAAACAGGAGAGGCTGATGATAGGTAGTAGTTCAGCAATTCTTTCAGTATGTAGATGCAGGTGTCGGTTAAGTGGTTTGCTTTAAACCCGAACTGGTTGTCAGTGGTGTATAGAAAGGGGAGAAGTCTCACTAGAAGAACCGACTCAAATATCTTCGATGCGATCGTTGTGATTGCAGTCGGCCGGTAGTTGCCAGGGTCAGCTGCATCCTTTAGCTTGTTTTTGATTAATGGTATCAAGTGAACTAAGAGTAGGGAGTCTGGAAGAAACTGGTGAATTATGGACGCATTGAATAGGGCAGCTAACAAAATGTAAATTATCGGATGGCAGAAATTGAAAGCCTCTGCGTGAAGACCATCACAGCCGGGCAATTTATTATTAGGTAGGCTGTTTATGGCATCACTGATGTTACCTGGCGTAATACGGTCTGCAAAATGGAATTGAATGTTGTCAGTAAGGAGGTTATCTACATCCCTTTGGAAATCTTGATAATTATTGCAATTCAAGATATTGTTGAAGTGATCGCCCCACATACTTGCGATAGCCTCGTCTCCGACTGCTTCCCCTACTCTCTGTGATAGCTTTTTAGTTTTGGGATTTAGGGACTGGATATCTTTCCAAAGACGAGGATAATCACCAGATTCTAAGTTTCTAGACATTGCATTGGCTCTTAGTTGTTTTCCATTTAATCTGCAGTGCTTAAGAGCAAGTTTGAACTGTGCTCTCGCCTGTCTCATTAGTAATGCAGTGCATCCTTCCCTCGGGCTACCATTTTGCCTCCACAGTCAAAACATTTCTCGTGAGTATGTATACAGATCTTTAACCAAGTCATTCCATCCAGGTATATTACGAGAATTACCAGGCCTGCCCGAAGCAAGCATAGCGGAGATTATGTTCGAATAAAATTCATTCGGATCCCTCCTGTGTTGGTCATTTCTACAATTTGTGTTAGCACAAAGTAAGGCGTCTGCCGGTTGAACTATTGACCGCAACCTGGTTTCCGTGGTCACCCTAAAGTATCTGGTTTTCTCTTGGTTTTTAAAATCCCAGTTTACCGCTGGTGGGCAGTCAGTAGGGGGGTTCACGGTAGGGTCGGATGGGGTACCGAATGACACCTGTAATGGGATGTGATCGTAGCCCGTTGCAAGATCATAGCTAATATTGCAGGTCATAATAGAATCATGAAGTTGTGGAGATGTGATGCAGTGATCCAGCCAGGAGGTTGTAATTGCGTCCGCTCTATTATGCACATAAGAATAGGAGGAGGGAGGGAGGAGTATTACATCGCTAATTTGGAGAGCATGATTTTGAAAGAAGCAAGTAAGTTCATTATAAAATTGTTTTGTGGGGGTGGGAATTAAGGTCCCAAATTACACAAATATGATCAGCAGGAGAATCGTGAATAATAATGTGTAACTCCCCTAAGATCATGCAGTAATGATCGAAATTATTGTTATTTTCCCATGGCATATAAACATTAATTATTAGGATTTTAGAGTTACCTGCTGTCACTTGAAGCCCCAGCAATCTGTCATTCCTGTAGGTCATCACCTTTATCATATTGTCTAACGATTTGTGCCACAGGAAAGAAAGCCCCCTTTTGGGCAACCGGCTATGATTTGATCTGTAACTTGCATCGATGCAGTCGAGAAGGTTCTGAAGTCTTCATGTATTGAATCGCAGATGACAAGGTCATGTGGCCAGAGGAGCGTTTCTTGCAATGCAATGATGCCTTTGAAGTTTTTGCAGAACATGTTTAGGAGAGGAATGTTCCACTTGAGGCCAAAAATATTCCAAGAGATTATGTTAAATGTATCCATGGCTAATCACGAAGATGGGAGATGAATGCACTGATCATTTTGGTGTATAGGGGGTTAGCCCGGGGGAGTGGGCAGTCACTCGCTGTGGGCGGTTGGCTGGCACTTGTGGTGGAAATGACCCTGGTTGGGATGTCAGTAAGTTCCCCTGGGGGTGGTTGGTCCCAAATTAGGTTATATCTTGAAACTAATATATTAGGACCGAAATTCTCGCCTTTAAGAACATCAAGGTGTTGAAATAAGCAGGTAACCCTGTAAGCCACTTTATGTTTACTTTTGCATGGGAGTTCGTGAGAGATGAGTGGGTCAGAGCTAGTGAGAAACTTGACTCTCTCCACTATGGCGTCTAGCGTCACTGATGAGTGCTGTTTGTGAATTACATCATGACATCTCTTCTCAGGTGTCGGACGAAGTGAAACATGAATGTTGGGCTTCGGTCCAGCGGCCAAATGAGAGGTTCTTCTCTTCTTTCTGCTTGTTGGTATCTGCCAGCTGCCAGACCCCTCATGATCACTCTCATCTGCATCTACGATGCGGGGTTGGGGGGAAAGATAGGCTGGGGAGAATCACGAGGGCTGGTAATCATCACTGGAGATCTCTCTTCCACCGGAGGCACTGGGGAGGGAGAAGAAGTTGGGAGACCAGCAGTCCCCTCAGAACGGTCTATAGGTGATGTGGGCACTCCCGTGTTGATGGGAGGCGAGGAAAAACTGGATGCCGCATTCAAAGGAGGCTGGTTCGATTGTCTATCGAATCCTGCACTCCTTTTATCACATCCCAGATCCGTGTGAGGTTATTTGTTTCCCTAGTTTTAAGACTGTCTAGGGATTCCTGTAGTCCTTCGATCACGTTCCAGATTCTTGAGAATTTATCATTTGTCTCCTCGATTTTTTCCAAGTTTTTTCCAAATGCTTGTGAGAGTGATTTTGCTGTATGGAAGGCATTTTTTGCCGTGTGATACACTGCAGGTAGGGTTAGGTCAGCACGCCCCTTTGGAGGCAGATTGTAAGGGTCATCGGCATAGATTTCCACCGAGCAGGTCCTTTGCCACTTAGTGGTATATGATATTTTCTTGTGAGAGGACAGGTTTTTCGTGGATCGCTCCTTGAGAATGCTCTCTGGTATCAGATCTTTGCATTTCTTATATGCAATGTTAATTTCCTCATCGGAGAAGACATCACTGACAAATATTATAGTGGACTCGACGTTGGAACAGTTCGATTGGTATTTTATAAAGTAAAGACAATTGTTCGCGAGTACGGAACTTGTGTGTGGGGCACAGGGACCGGTAGGTGCCAGGGTCACTTGCGCAATGGTTGGAGGTTGATCGGATGACATTTTTGTGGTAAAGCAAAGGTCAAGCACTAACACATACACTGCAATCTTTTACCCATTTCCCAGGACCAATAGGCCTGGGGTAGCTGTGATTTGAAAGATTTCTAAGGCACTGATTGGAGCAGAAAGAATATTAGTATATCTGCAACTGCACAACACTCTCCAGCTTACCTGCTGGGTATTAGGGGAGATACTATTAACACATTGCTTACTATAAGAGGTATAATCACCAAGGGCGAAAAACCCTTCTTTTCTGTAAAGAAACGCGAGAGAGACCTCCAACACGTCCGCCCCACACACCCACACACATGAGGAGCACTGACGGCACTAGTCCCACTACGGGAATAAAAAAAGATGTAAGCTATTCGAAGTGAAAAGAAACATAACTGTTGTCTTGGTGAATCGCATAATTCTCTCCTTGCTTTCTGCTGTGTCAGTTTATCCCGCTGCTCGCAGCAAAATGAGGGAGAGCAGTTTAGAAAAAATGGTAAATAGGCAAAACCTTTGGACATAGTCGAAAGATGATCTCTGCTTGAGTATACCAAGATAAAAGTTGATTGACAAAAGTATATGAAACTGAAGGCTAACCCATGACTAATAAAGGATAACAAGAATAACAAATCGATGTTAAAATGAAGTATATCAAATTAGATTATCGATCAAAGTTCACTTTCAACGAGCATATAGAGCTCAAGGTCAATCAAAAAATATGATATCAAAAGATTAACTCAAAAGAAGTATCTACATATGATTATAATAGTTTATATGTTGGCCATATTACTGTTAAATCACAATACTTCTGTTTATTAACAGATGAATCAGCTTGAAGGTCACCCAACAACGTATTGTGATAAAGAAACAACTTCTGTTAATTAGTTCTATTTTAAAAAGCATTAGCCCACAAATTACCCCTGAGAAGTATATGAAAATAAAGGTTAACTTTAAAATACATCAGACTAAAGAAATTCAAAACATGGATCACTCACAACAAATGTATGAAAAAAGGTTAAATTACCTGTGAATAATAATACATAACTGATAGTACAAGAGCTAAGGCCCTTTGAACTAACCGAGAATGGCCAAAAGCGAGAGTGGTTGTTTCTAGGGTAAAAAAGTGTGCAGAATCCAAAAATAGGCGTCTTACAAGTCCCTGGTGGGACATGTGCCTGTAAGACACCATTTACCATCATGACGGCCGTGACAGAGTTCCGACCAAATGTGACAACTTAAGGTGGAACTGTCACCGATTAATGATACTTTTCCTATTCTATCAATAATAACAACATTTTATAACTTTTAAATGAATTATCTATGTCCAAAATTAACCCTTAAAGCTCAGATGTCCTCATGAGGTCATTTAAAGTTGTCTGATGTAAAAGATAATTTAATGGAACTTAACTGTTACATGAGAAAAGTTAACCAACATGCTGAATAACTTACTGATTGAAGTGAAGAGTATTTATTAATGTGAATAGAGTAAGTATACTGTTAACCAAAAGAACAAAACGGAGTCTTTGTCATATTCCGAGTCTCCAGAAGAAAGTTCCTCAGTTTCATTTTCTTCATTCCCTGGATCCAACGTCTTTTCATCATCAATCCAACAACAGATTTCTTTTGATGTCTGGTCTCCCTCAAACCAAGTAAAGTGTATGTGCCATTTTGAATTCGCCATCCACTATCTTCAGGTTTGAGCATGGTTGGGACGGGTTTCTTAGCATTTTTCCATATTAATGCAACATAGTTTGAATGAAGAATTTTCTGTTTCAGCACTGATTGGCAAGGAGGCAGTCCACCAGCATGAAAAGCTTTTGATATTCTGAAGTGGTTGTTTGTCATCTTTTGGCTTGCATTTATCACTGAAAATTAAGTACCGCACTTCATCTACTGAATCTAATTTTGGTTTTCCATAGAGAACACAAACAAATTTCTCCAACTCTTTTGTGATGGCTTCAACACTGTCCCGTGATTCTGTTCCCAGTTTGGCAAACGTGTCTTGGAATTCCTTGAAGGATTCAACTATGGCATATGGTTTAATCTTTCCTTTCCTCAGAAATGTTGCTGTGAAATCACAACCTGTGAATGCGTGCAGCCCAGGAAGAGCCATACACAGGTTTCTTCCAAGATTTGAAGCAAGATTAGTGACATCTATAAATCTTCTAGTATTTTTCCCACTCTGCCCTACATCCATCCATATATGTAGCTCTGTGTTATGGGCATGATAAAGCAGGATCACAAGAATATCTGTGTCATTACATCTCACAATTACATTGGCTTCAGCATATGTTCTTTCAATTTTCTGAAGATGCAACATAATACACGAGTCGGCCTCCTCATGAAAACACTCAAGATCCCCAACTTTTACACACATTACATGACCATCAACCTCTTTGTAAAGGTGGCACTCTTTTTCCAGTCCAAAATATATTTCATGACCATGCAAGACAGAGGCATAGCTATCATCTTCCCATTCCTTCACCAGAAAGTGCAGTAATGACTTCTTAAAGTTGTTATTTCTCAATGCTTGTTGAAAGTCCTTTGGACGATGTTGCTTGGGCCTTGTACAACGAGGCTGATTTCACCTCCAAGGTTTCCACGTTCTATGTCCTTGATTGAAGGACTTTCATAGTTGTCACACACAAAATCCCCACGCTTTGCTCTTCTGCAGAGATTTACCATGATGTCCTTTTCAATCGCACCATAGGTGGGAGTTATACTCTCTAATGACTGTATTATGAACATTCCATCCACCACACAAGCATCCACAGATGTGGGTGAAACACTTGTAACTTTTCTCTCTAGTATATGCATCAATTTGGATTTGTTGCTTTTCATAACAGTTCCATCAATATGTGCTAGTGACATTGGTACTGGTGTTAAAGGAAATTTCAAAATTTTACGAAGATCTAACTTCTCATTTAAAGCTAGGAACAACAGTCTACCAAATATATCTCTTGTCCCTTGAACTTCCTTAATCTTCATATCCTTGGTTGATACTTTTATCTTCATCGCCACATAAGTAAATTGTTTTTTTTTCAAACCTGTTGGGATCTGCAAAGCACTCGCTGGTAAACTTATCACACCACTTTTTCCCTTTGTCCATACAGTGAATGAGGTCTTTTACATCGTCTGGTGCTGCTTTCCCAGTTCTTATACTGTACAAGTTTTCATCACTCAGAGCTTCTCCAAACGGATTCAGTGTGTCTTCTATTCCTCTTACTAGTTTTTGAAGGTCATTGTTATCTCGTTTGATACGATAGGGTTTCAGCTCCTGAGATGTGTCATTAGTTTTTGTTACACCTGATTTTACCAATAGATCACCAACAACTGCACTTCTTACAGTTTTTGTCACCATCCAATTTTGACGGGCAGAGAATGACTGAGAAAGTCGATATGCCTGTCAATTGTGATGCTGCATCAGCATTTACAGTTTACTCCAAGGTCATATCCACAGGGTTTCTTGAAAAGGATTTAGCTGACCTCCTGATAGAGACACCACCATTTTCAAGTACTTGTTGCAAAACTGAATGTGAATCTTCAATATTTATTAGGTTTAGTAAGTAGCGTATCATGTAACGTGCATAGTTGTGGCGATTGTTGCAAAGTACATGTAACACATTTTTTCAAGACTGTAGGTGAAAAGTTCCAGGTCACTAGTACGACAGGCCCTACTAAGCTGAAGAAATATATGCACCAGCTCAATATACAGAATCCAATACCTTGCAGTTGCTACATGACATCCAGATCTTGTTTTGTTTGCGAAGTGTTCATATTCATCCATTCGGGTTATGTGTTGGTGTACTTTCTTGATTCTCCATGTCAGCAGCTGAGTTCAAAGTATGCAACATTCTTTGTAGGCTTTCAGGTACTGCTCCATTGGTTTTAAGAAAGCTTTGAAAATGCAATACCTGGGAAAGCTGTAGCAAGCAGTGGGGGTAGTCGTTTGCAGCAGTTGAAATGTTTTCCGCCGATAAATCCTCAAAGCGGTTCAAGTGCCAAGACCTCTGTGTCCACAACAATATGGGGTCCTCCACATTCATCTATGAAATATCCAAGTGAAGCAAAATAAGCCATCATAATGTGAAAAGCACCAAAGCATATAAACAGATCATCATATTTTGGAGACTCTTGGCCCTGTATCTGCATAGCTGGTTTTGCAATTGCCAGATCGTAGGTCACTAGTGTGTATGTATCAGCACACTCCTTTGTAACAGTCTGTGAACGTCTCATCGTTTCAGCAACCACATCCAGTTGTATTGGGGGTAGATGTAAGTTCTCCATGTATCTGACAATCTGGAATGGAAGTTTATCTTCTGTGATGCGTGAATTCCAACCGGACCACATTGGTGTATCGTCAAATAGTTCACATGACATTGCCCATGCTATCTCTTCTTCTTATCTGAATCAGGTGACTGGGTTCATTAACTTTTTTAACTAAGTAGTTGAAGGCTGAGATACGAGGTTTCCTTGGATATGGAATAGGATGAACCATGTTAGAGTCAAACTTTCTTTTTCGCTTAAGTTTTTTTGGAGGCATGTCTGCTTGTGTTGTATCTTTATCCGCTGGACTGGTGGTTGACATATCTTCTTTAAGAACATTTTAATAGCAAATGCCAACGGTATCATGTAAAGTCCCTTTCCCTGATAAGGTTTCTGTGTTTTCACCATAATTGTCCCATGCTGTATCTGTGGACAAACCACAGTGGTTGCCATTTCTGTCTCCAGAGCTTCCCTTGACGTTTTTTCTGAGACCGGTTGCAGAATATACACATAGGTTGAAGAACTCCAGTGTTGGATGTAGTTGGAGAGATTGCATATGTTTTCGATCGTAGTAATGGCTGCTGATTATCATCTGTCCTCTCTTCATATGTTTCTTTTTCAGGAAGGACTTCGGGTACTAAAGTGAATCTCTTGCAGCATTCTCTGTGGTAGCCATATTTCTCACTATGATTTATAGATTGCAAAGTTTCGCAGACAGAAGCATATTTAGAGGACTTATATTTCTCTTTCCTCACATTTGACACTCATTTCATAGTCTTCCATGTGTTTTCATCAAAATCCTTAACATCACTGTTTTTTGTGTCTGATGTGATATGAAGTATGCAAATGCGTTCCACAGGCTTGGAAGATCCTGGGATTGCTTCATTGGGAGTCTCTGTCATCATGCATTCATCATATCACTCTAAAATGAAAATGATAAACGTAACGTACACAACGTTTTTTCACTGCACCCATTTGGTCATGAATTGAAAAAAAATCCAATATATATTTTTAAAACATTAATAATTCATTTAAAAGTTATAAAATGTTGTTACTATAATGACAGAATAGGAAAGATATTAATCGATGACAGTTCCGCCTTAAGCTATCACATTTGGTCGGAACTCTGTCACGTCCGTCATGATGGTAAATGGTGTCTTAGAGGCACATGTCCCACCAGGGACTTGTATGACGCCCATTTTTGGATTCTGCACACTCTTTTACCCTAGAAACAACCACTCTCGCTTTTGGCCATTCTCGGTTAGTTCAAAGGCCCTTAGCTCTTGGACTAAAACTATGGTGTTATGGTGCTGGTGTTGATACTCTAATCTAAGTGATACAAAGGAATCATGAAGAACACCTAAATTTATTCATGAGAGCTGACACGTCGGAGGGGTAGTTCAGGTGGGCAGCCTTACACATGGTTGGGACCAAGTGAGAGGTACACTGAAACCGTATGTGTGGGACGTATTAAGGCACCACTCTTTGACTGGATGCAGAACCTAGCAACTAAACCTGGGTTCAGCAGCAAAGTCTGGAAGCTGAGAGAGCAAGACACCACAGCCCCTTCCCCTCAAAAGAAACAAAGAAAGAAAAATATACTATGAAGTGCTTATGTCACTACAGGTATTTTACAAATGATATACTATATCTTAAATGAATTTTTAGAACTCAATGATACTCGTTTAGACAAATGAAAGAAACTGCTAATAGGCAACTGCCTACCCTCGATCTGTGACTGAAACTGAAATGGAAGACTAGGCTAATAAACCCTCGTAGATACAAAAATATACTTTTTATTTCCCAAACTAGCTAATGAATACATTAAAGTGGAATTAAATTCATAGTCTGACTCCAAAAAAACCCGTAAACTGCCATTTTCCTCTCCTGCACCAGGTTTAAGTAAATAACCTCCTTAAATCTCACTGTCTGATTAACTATGCCATTTTAATAGTCATTGAATTCTTAGAGAACCCATTCGCTTATATGGTGCCATGAACCCATCTTATCTGATGGGCGTTCTCAAACTTCTCTCAGGTGTGTTCTGCACACTGATACAAGCAATCAAAGAGTGTCCTCCCTTCTTTCCATTACCTATCACCAAGCCCATACATCATACGCTACGAACACACACACAGACACGCCTTGCGGGGTGCCTAGCAACGATGGGCACCCACATGATCCAATCATGTGATCTCTGAGGTGTCGCCAACCTCAGATCGCATAGGTCATCATTCCTGGCTGTTTTTCATTTCAACATTCTTTGAGGAGCCAAACGCTTGTCACTAAGCGCCTCTGTCTCTAACCAGAAAAAGCTGAGATTAACAATTAAATACCACACCTTTTTAAGATATACATCTTATAAGTAGCCGTTTTTACAATGAAATGTATGACTTTTCCACATCCTCACTAGGTTGGTGCCATTCAGGATGCTGATAGACAATGTCACAAAAAGTTATATTGTTCACACATGGAAATAGAGACAAAAGACATGTAAGGATACAAGATATACATAACACAACTGTTCTACATCTGTACTAAGTATATGCCTTTTAGGATGTTAAGGTACTAGGCTGCAATTAACCCTTTGAAGGTTTTTTTATGCCTTCCAGCATCAAATTCTTCCCAAAGTATCAAAGCTTTGGGACTATATGGCATTAAAAGATGTTTTCTTTTTAGTAAAGTTGTCATGAATTACAAATTCACACAATCACAAAGAAATTTGGGCGAAATTAGGAGATGCCCAAAGATTCTGTAGTGTATGATGGGTAGAGCTTACCACCCGGTACAAGGCCTACATTTTGCAGGTATGAAAAAAGAAAAAAAACACTTTATTATTGTACAAGTTTGATGCAACATTGCCAGTGAGTGCTTAGGTATTTTGGTATTCTAGACCCTTTGTTATATCTTATAACTGCATAATGTTTTTATGGTTGTTGACGAATTCACAGTGATAAGTTCAAATATAGAGAGCAGCAAAAAAGTCCAAGTTTTTAAGGTAAAAAATTCTTCCAAAGTTGGTGAATGTTCATCTTCCTACCCAAATGCATCCGATGCTATTAGGCACTGCATAAGTTTTATCTTTTTTGATTCCTGAAAGAAATTTCTTGAGCCCTTCGACAGTGATATCAAACTACAAAATGAAAAAATTAGGAAAGTTCTGGTGATTCATTGGTAGAACTAAATGAAAGTAAAGACTGAACCCGATGTCCCCATTGAATTATCCAGCACCTCAGTGGCGTGGTTGGTATGGTCTTTGTCTGCCACCTCGGTGGCCACGAGTTCGATTCTCGGGCATTCCATTGAGGGGTCACAGATGTGTATTTCTGGTGATAGAAGTTCACTCTTGACGTGGTTCAGAAGTCACGTAAAGCCGTTGGTCCCATTACTGAATAACCACTGGTTCCATGCAACGTAAAAACCCCATACAAACAAACATTGAATTTATCCAAGTATGGAGGGATACTTGGGAAGTTAGGTGATGTTGTATGCTCTCATGTCAAGGTACTCAGGGACTTGGCAATAAAAAAAAATTCCTTGCAATTCCTTGCACGAGAGGCAGAAGAACAACACCTTTGTTTTTGCTTGGATGGATACGAGGCTGGTTACATTGATATCCAACAAACAAGGCGTTGATATGGACTATTCATTGGGAGGAGCAGGGAAGGGCGGGAAATCTGAGGTGCAGACCATGATCCTACAATGCCCTACTGTCATCAGGGTTTACATAAAATATATGCAAGGAGTGGTTCACTTTGGCCAGATGATAAATTGCAACTCTGAGAGGAAAACTGTGAAATGGCTTTTTTGTTTTCGTCTGTATGACTTTTATTGCACTTTCTGGGGATAGATATTAATACTACTGTATGTACATGAAAATGCAATTTAACCTAGTTTGGCACTACAAAAATAAGTGAGATATCAATTTTTTTATTTTTGGTGAAACTTTTGCTCATGATTAACTCTTACCTTCAATATCGATGTTTTGCTTTTGTGTTTCTGCTTTTTTATACCAATTTTGATAATATATTTATTCAGCCTTAAAGTGACACCAAATCTATTATCATAACAAGCAAGGTAACTTTACACTAAGCAATCAAATAAAAATATGAATACTCATTAGGGTTAAATGTAGAATTGTACAAAAGAAATATCTAAAACAACATTATTATATAATAATTTATATATACATAACTGTACCACATCATTACTCAGTGGTTGGCTCTTCAAGATACCGTAAGGCACCATATTGTTGTTTACCTGAGATGAACTCTGTTACATTTTGAGTTCCCGTGGAGGTCATTTGTGAATCTCAGACTCGCTTGGGGGTTGGGGTATGCCAGAGAGAATCTTCCTTTTTCTGCTGAAGGCATCACATAGGGGGGTCCATGGTTTGCGCCGTGTTTAGGAGGAATCAGTGGTAGTAGTTCTCATAGTCCTTTCAGGGTGACTACAGTTATGTATTTTTGGATGCTGGTACTTTAGAGTGTAGGGGGCATTCACTGCTTGCCAAGGCTTACCCATTAATTTGACTGACTATGCTCCAGTGATAGATTTGTTGTGGCATACCTAAAATGTTATCTTGAAGTAGGTATAATGTGGCTCTAATATGATTTTGGTGAAGGTGAAAATGTCACTGATGCAGCAGATGCTGAAGGGAAGGTCACAGAAAATTTTGTCAATCAGTCTTTGCAACATTGTCCTTGAGTTCGGAACTGAATGCAGAATCATTATGCTGAAATTGGAAAAGAAATCCTCGCTTCACGGAAGGTTGAGGTGATGTCCGCAATGTTTGTAAGCTGAGGTATCTGTAGTGCCTGCCAGGGGCCAAGAGTTGTCCAGTTCATTTTACTTGTAAAATGGGGAGACCCAAGGCCTGAAGGCCCTCTGGCAAAGACCCCTCTATTCCATATCCTTAAAGGCCTTCTTCATGGTAGATAGCTTCTCTGGGGACAGGCAACAGAATTTTAAGTGGGCTTGGGGCAAGTCATCTTCATATGTTGTTATATGCTGTGCTATACTGGTGTCCTGGGTGTTTGTTTGAGTTCAGGCTTAAAATATTTTGGTGAGGGCCCTACCAAAGAGACAGGCGGCAGCTTGGGTCTGGGGGTGAGTGGTGGTGTCTGGAAGGAGGTCAAGTCCAGAGGGTGACAAAAGGTGACATTCAGTAGGAAGCCAAAATGTCTGAAGAAGTTGGCACCGAGTTAGGGCATCTGAACATCAGCAACAATGAAGTTCCACTGATATTTTGCCTTCATTAAGTGAAGGATGATGGTACAATGGCAGTGTGATAGTATGTATGGGCTGCTACTGGCAGCCAATAGATGAATGTCACTATTGCATCTAGGGCCATTTAAAGGTCCTCCATTGACATGGGTAACATGGACTTGAAGGTGCCCGTGGTTACCAGGAACTTTCTGCCTGAGACTTGGCAAGTAATGTTCATTGAGCTTTCCTGGAATGCTCGCCATTCAAAACTTGTAACTATGGAGTGCCATGGTCCATCTCCTGATCCTTGGTCTTTCAGTCTAGCAATGTTGAATGTATGCAAGTGATCTGAGGTCTGTGTATTATAAAATCCACCCATCAGGAACAAATGGAATCTTTTAACTGTAAAAGATAATTGCTAGTCACTCCTTTTCAATGGTACAGTAGTTGGACTCCTCCTTCAGTTTCATATTTGCATAAGGAATTGGAAAATTTAATTAGCAAACTCTTGCAGTAGTATACCTCCTATTTCTTTATTAAATGCATCTATAGTATCAGAGCATTTCCTAAAGCCTGCTTCAGTCCATAAATTGCCTACTTTTTATGTTTTTTCCATTCCATTTTGTTTGGTTCTCCCTTCTTCATTAGGTTTGTCAAAGGCACTGCTAGATTTGTGTAGTTGTTCTTGATCCTTAACGGTACTGAGTCCACAATCTTCACCAACTTTGCTTTATCCATAGCAATCCTATTACAGTTGACCTTGAGTCTGGGAATTCTACTTCACTGTATCCAATGTAACACTTGGACGGCTGAATAGTCAGTCTTGCTTCCCTCACTCTGCAACTGGTCCCTTAGTTCCTCGGTGTATTCTTTGTATAAGGCTGTATGAGCTGACACATCGTCCACAAATTGATTGCTACCATCTTCCTCAACATTCTGTTAAAAGTTGCTGATGAGTTTATTACACGAAAGGGCATCCTCTTGAACTGGTGACATCCACCTGAAAATGCAAAGACTGCCTTTCAAAGGATCTGCCAATATCCCTTGCTCAAGTTCACCTTGGGCTCAGTATTCATAAACAGTAAAAGTACTGTACAGTATTCCTGCGACCATTTGATGGTTGAGCATCCACACGTAAAGAGTGAACCATCAGTTGGAGAGTCAACTCGAGTTCATCGCCCCCAGTTTTTGCCTTGCCTTAATCGTGGTAACACTATATGGCAGTGATGGAAACTCAACTGACATCTGTCAGTTGAGTTTCCATCACTGCCATATAGTGTTACCACGATTAAGGCAAGGCAAAAAGGAAGTGGAGCTACATAGACTAACTGCTCTGGCAATTCACTTAAAAATAGAAAAGAAGCAAAAAGGCATATTAGAGTTTGGTCTAAATATTGCCTGTTAAAGAGAGATGTCTATTCTCATATAATATTAATGAATAAGGTTAAATTAGAACTGGGGGTTGGTTCAGTTATTTATGTAAAGGACCGTGTAGCCTACTTTCACTAGTAACACTTTTCATAAAAAGGCATGTCACTGGTCTAAACTAAATTGTCTATCACAAGGTATCATAAATTTGCACTCACATATTCTGGTCGAGTAGCTGAGATCCTTCCCAGACAAAATCCAGCAGCAAACTGTCATAAAATCGTTGCTTAACCGTCTACATGTGCGATCGCCTGTCAGAGAACTTTAGGACGAGAAGCGGTGCTTTCAACGTGGTATGGCTGTTGGCAGAACTTTAGGTAATCCATCAGTTTACCCGTTCTGGCGAGTGGACTCCGCCCACAAAATGTCGTCTACACGGAAGTTTTAACGTCATTTTCGATCGTGAATACCCGGCCATGGTGAAAAAACTGTCTTCACAAAGTTTTACCATCATAGCCTCAGGATCTTCCATGGGTTCATTGTACAACTTGGTTATGGCATTAAGTTGATGGTAATCCACACAAAACCTGTGTGATTCATCCCTCTTTTTCACCATCACTACTAGCAAACAATATGAAAACGTTGA
>NC_087200.1:162377136-162382136 GCF_015104395.2 Macrobrachium nipponense
AGAAAGACGCTACTCAGGGAGAACTATTTACAAATACTGCAAATGAACAGGGATTCGCTAAGAGAATTCTCACCAAAACTTTCTTTACCTGCGGACATTGCAATCAATATCAAACTCTGTATTAGGAACAAAATTTGTACTTAAAGTCAATCCTCGTAATCAGAAATTAGCGAAGACGTCAGGAGCTCTATTCTCCTCGATACTTAGTGGTTCATAAATGGAATGTTTGAAAACTCGGTTTGTCATATCCAATCATTCCTACTGAGGTTATCTGGGTGAGGTATGACGCCACGTCAGTTTTATTTAGTCTCTCAATAGCAGTCGAAACGTTTAAGCAGAAATTATAGCAATTAATCGTAAGAATACTGATGCAATTGCATGTGAAATTTTTCTAGTTTTCAATAACTTTTTATTTCACACCTGACTGTTGCCTTTATTATGAATAGTTCCTACATACATATTAGCGCCGCATTTAATCGTTATTTGCACTTTCACTGCTTTGTTTCGTCATTCCTCTGAAGATATGTCTGAACAATTAATGATCTAGAGAATTTAAAATACAATCTTTTATTCACCTTAATCTCACTAATATATATATATAATATAATATATATATATATATATATAATAATATCTATATATATATATATATATATTATATATATAAAGGGAAGAATGTACAGATTCATCATATTTAACTTCCCATGGAGACAGAGTCCGAGCGACAGCTTAAGAAAGCTGATAACTCTTTTCTGGGATGGTGTGACATTAAGATGCTTACGAAGCAGGTCAATGGTCGCCCTGTGGGTATGAGAGTTCGAGAGATGACTTTGAAACCAGTTGAAAGTGGTTTCTGGGTGTGGACGAAGGGCGTGAGTTTGTCTGTACGTGTACGAGCTATGTCTGTTCTTAATGGCATGGATTAGCCAGGAACGATGGAGACAGGTACGGGGAGAAAAGGCAAGATGCCGGGATAGCTCGCGAAAGTTATATTTTTTTTCAGTGTGTGATATTCCAAGCTGCAATGAGCAGATCTAGTGGAGGGGACTAAGTGTCCTAGTTAGGGGACTGTATTTTGGAGAGGAGATAATTGGTGTTTGACTATTACTGATTAAGACTATTACTTCACGGGGGGTTATCTGAGTTAATTGAACTGTGAGTTATCATTCTATTAATTATCCTGTAAGAACCTGAGTTATCCAATTAGTACTTTACTTTGAATAAACGCATATTTTTGTAGTTCTGACTCTGATTTGGTGACCTTAGATGATGGAGTGGAGGTTGAGAGAGAGAGAGAGAGAGAGAGGCTATTGTCAGGGTCTGAGGGAGAGAGAGAGAGAGAGAGAGAGAGGGGAGAAAGTGTTACCAGACTTAGTTTGCCTTCCGCTCTTGGCTAAACGCTTACCAAATATGAGAATAACGGGGGCGATGCTCCCGTTGTTTTTATATATATATATATATATATATATATAATATATATATACGTATATATATATATATATATATATATATATATATACACACACAAATATCATAATTCATTATTTGACGCAGGACAAATTAATACATAAGTTCATGATTACTTTAGTATCGCAGACGGCATTCGGTCAACTCCAGCGACAATGAACGTGTGTACGCTTTAAAAAAAAAAAAACCTTTTTGAAGAACTGTTTTTCCTTACATCAAAAGCAAAGGAAGATATAAAAAAACTGTGTTCAGAAATTCAACAGATATTTATTTGGCATGAAAGTATAACAGGTTAAATAAGCAGTGTGAAGTTTACTGGCCTATTGACTATTTCTCTCTTAATATATGTGGAACTGATAGGACTTCCTTGTAACCCTGTATATTTCCATCTATTCTACGCATAAAGTATGGAAGTTCTTTACCTAACAGTTTTATTTCGTAACATTTTCCTTAATATTCTAACATTTACTAACGTCTGGAAGATTCAACAACTCTAACTTGAGCTGCATACTATCTACCGCTTGTTCAATAGCCATCCTTTGTTGCTGTTTGTCGTCGTCGCCGGTGGCAGCATTGGCTTGACCAATCATGCTCTGAATCTGACTAGATAAGGATTCAAAGGTGTCCTGCAGATCCTGCAGTTCTTCCTCCAGTTTCACGAGGGCGTTGAGAGCAGCGGTAACCCCAGTCTGCAGGTTTTCAAGATCATTGGCATGGGACTGAAGACTTGCGGTTTCCACTTTAATCTGATCCAACCGTGTTTTCTGAGGAGAAACTCTCCCGAAAAGTGTTCGTAATTCCTCAGTAATTGAACCAAGTCTGTCTAAAATGCTTTTGATTTGTCTACGATTTTTCTTGGCTTCTTGTCTCAAATGACGGACTTGAGCCTCTTCTGCACTGACATCAAGGTCGACATTTTCCTGCTGCATGATCAAATTACATGCTCTTTCGACCTCGAGTTGAGTTGAATTTTCATTGATCATGGATGAGATTCGGCCACCAACTCTGCAGAGAGAGCTTGCAAAGTACTGAACGTGTCTGTTTTATTTTGCATCACAAATACTAACTCAGCGACCTGCTGACTGATCTCAGAGTTTTTAGCATTTAGGGTATTAAGCTGACCATTTAGAGTAGACTTTTCTCCTTCCAGGCGCCTTTCTTCAGCTACAACTCCTACCAAGCCATCCTCTATGACAGCTTCTTCTCTAGTCAAAATTTTGATATCCTCCCCCATCCTGACTGCATACCTGTCGTACCCATCGGCATCACTGCCAATGTTCTCCAACAGAGAGGTCAACTGCAACTGCCACTGCATAGCCAGCTCTCCAACCTCATCAACGTCATCCCTGACGAAGCCTAGGAAGTTACTCAGTTCATTAAGGATAAGCCCTTCCTTAGAATAAGAACTGATCTGCTGTTGCTTAAGTTCAATTTCCCGAGTCTTGGAGGTGATGACACCTTCAAAGTACTGCCGCACAGCAGCAGCATCTGTAACTGCAAGAGCTTCTTGAGCACCCTTGATCTCATTCTGTAGACTCTGGATGTCTTTCTTCAATCTGTCGAGATGTTTCTGGTTCAGCTCACGGGTAGACAAAGCCTGAATCTCCTTCTTATTTATAGCTACTTTCCTTTGAAATTCCCCTTTATACGCATTGGCCTTGTGGTAAACATTTTTAAGGCCACTCAAAATACTATCACCATTTCTCCAGGGGATTGTATTGTTCTGGGCCTTTTCCAGATCCCTGTTGTAATGAGCGATGTGCTTATTGTACTGGACCTGATGGGCAAAAGACTCACGCATAAGGGGAGTAGTGGTAACCAATGTGGTGTAGCCTTCTACGGCATTCATACGGTCACAGATGGTAGAATGTTCTAAACTGGATGGATTAAGTGCAATATTCTCAACAGGTATTTCTTCCTGCACGCACCGAAGGGGACTGGTGACCTGGTCAGTCGGAGTACATTCACGAAGAATATCATCAAACATAGTTCCAGTTGGGCATACTGCAAGTCTCGGATATAACCTGCCTCTGTAGAGCGTGCATTCATAGTATTCTTCGCATGAACCTGTAATATTAAACAAAGATCATCATTAGAACTATCAGAACCATCACTTTTATTATAATCACTAATATATAAATCCGAATAATTAAATTCCTCTTATAAACAGAAAGTAATTAGTGCAACTGCATTGAAGTAAAATAAATGAATGGACTGGCAACGAGCAAAACACTAACTTCTACAGCTATGGATCTAATTCTTGAAAACTTAGCTTGGTAATTCGGATATTTTATCTAAAAACTATAAATGAAAATTGTGTGGAGTGAACTCAAACACAAGTAAACAATAGGTATGAATGACTGATGGATTTACTGGTTATGATCCTGGGACACTTTCGCTATGACTTCTGACAAATCTGAATTGTTCTGATTAAGAATCTCCCTTGTCTTAGTACTCATTTTCATTCTCTACTAAGCCTGATATTATATTGATTTCTTGTTTTGCATAAATTAGCAAGTGAACTTTTCTACTGAAGGGGCTACTTCACTCAGACTAAAGCAGTTGCTGCATGTAAATACTTCATTTGCAATTTTACGAAGCAAAACATGATTTTCCGGTGATATTTTTCACCCTCCCTCCTACAACAGCTACAATGTAACAGGTAATTCTGTACTTACCCGGTGAACTGAACTGGCCAACCTCTGTGCACTGTATGTCCTCTGCATCTGCCACTGTAAATACGAAGTAAAAATCGATCAGTAAACTCCATGTTGTAGAATTAACCATACTTTACAAAGCCAGTCTTTGTCCGGGTAAAAACAATTGCTTTACATCAACCGTAAGTTTCAGGAGGCAAAGCTCGAGGTCGGAAGCAAAGGTATCTCTATCTGGCCGAGGGAATATATGCAATGAGGTGGAAGGGAACAACGTTTGACCTCCCTCTTCAGTGATAGAAGATTATAGCGATCAAGTAGAACACTCGGTTAGAAATTCAGTTTGGAAAAAGAATAAATTAATTTATATTCTTCGGACATAATATACTAATCCACGACTCTTTGCTTTCGCCCTGGAGTGCTTTATAAAGGTAAGCAATGACCAAAAAATCGTTTAACTAACCATAGAGGCAAAAGGCTGATATCAGCAGCGGCAGCAACGCGCCAATTGACGCTGATGTCCTCCTGGCCATTTTCTCTTAAGGCTGACACAACCTGCAGAATTCAACAAAGTACATAAATTAAGCTGCAATCATACAAGAAAAATTCATAATTTTGCATTAAAAAAGACTTAAAGGATTAAAAATACACAAAGTTACCCAGTGTTTCAAATTAAGTTAACCACAATTAATTAAATCATTTTAAATACGAGATTTATAATGTATACAAAAATCATACTTAAAACAGCACTGAAACATCCGAATATAAATCTTCCAGAAAACATTCATTCACGAAAATATCTGAGTAATACTAACAGCGTATATCAATCAAAGTTAACAACGCCCATTCTCAAACGCACAAGCACAAATTCGAGTGAAA
>NC_087200.1:162387136-162397136 GCF_015104395.2 Macrobrachium nipponense
GAGAGAGAGAGAGAGAGAGAGAGAGAGAGAGAGAGAGAGAGAGAGAGTATAAATCGGGAAAATCGACGTTATGGCATGGATCACCATGTGAAAGCATACAATTCCAATAAACATTCCAGCAAACTCTACGAACATATAGAAAATACCCAAAAATCAATAAACATGACCAAATAGCAATGAAGTATAACCACCTCCCTCCCCACACACCCCCCCAAAAAAAAAAAAAAGCCAAATGCACACACAACGGTAAACCCAACCATCATAAAAAGTCAACGCAATTAGAAACCACAACGAAACGTTTTGGCTTCCCCGGCTGCGCCAGCACTCTTGCCATACCAAGGTCAACATCACGGGAATAAGAGTCTGTGATTGTGCACAACTAGACCAGCCCGGGAAACCCAGCGTTCTCTTTGCTTTCTTCCTATTATTTTCTTGCTGAAATGACGCTCATCGTCATTCCTCTCTTGTATTTTAAAAAAATTCTTAATTAGCTTTCTTCTGTGGGATATTTAGCTGATACGAGTTCAGATAAACAAGTGCCTTATGGGTAAGTCTCCGCTCTTTTGCTAAAGAACCATTTTGCGCCGTTTCTGTTGTTACATGTAACATGTAAAGAAATAAAACGATCAAACATAGTGCTCATAAAGTGTGGTTTCCCTGGAGGGAGAGAAGTAGGATCTGCTGTTATATTCGAAACCGTGATAACCAAGATCAGCAGAAATAATTTTGTTTTCTACAACAGCAAATACGGAAAGCGGTTTTCCTAACATATGGAATAGAATGGGATATAAAGTTTAGGCCAAACGCCTAAGTACTGGGACCTATAAGGTCATTCAGCGGTGAAAAGGAAACTGTGAATATGTAGGTTTGAAAGGTGTACAGGAGGAACATCTCGCAGATGCACATGAAATAATTGTTAGGAGCGGGTGGGTGGCAAGATGGAAGAAAGATAATATGGATGAGGTGTACACTGAGAGGTGCATAGGCGGAACTAACCCCCACGGAATTCCTAAAACATGAAGCATTATACCTATCTGAATAAATTTTCTTCAAGGAGCTCCAGACATTCATTAATCAAGCCGCGGGCGTTTCGATATCTTTAGTTTAAGATTTTTACATATTAGTCACATATAATATTCCATCCATTTCTGAAGTCCCATCCTCGGAGGACTCGTGATCACCGGAAACGACAACAGTCGTTTCGTTTACAATGTTACTTTCTATTTAGCGCTTTTGTTTGATATGCGGTTAAGCAATCTCTTAGCCAAGATCTCGTTTACTCTTTGGCTCTTTCTCCTGTTCAAAAGCACACAGTTTTAGATTCTCCTCCTTTTTATGCGTGCTTGTAAACCAGTATCTAAGGAATGGACCGAGTATATCATTATATGGTGTGAAGGCTTACACACTGTCCGTTTTTTCCTACTTTTTAATTACATAAAAAATGTGCTTTTCTAAATAATTTCTTTATCAGTAACTTTGTTAATGTTACTTTTCATAACTTGAAATTAATAACATTTGACAACTGCAGGCTTTTGCAGCAAGATTAATGAAAGCCCGCCAGGCAGTTACACTCACTCTCAAGGAATAGACATATTTTCCTACAAAGGTGCCGGTGAGAAAAAGTTGTTCCGCCTACAAAAGAAAAAAAAAAAAAGAAACCGGGGATGAAAGAAGAGAGTCTCTCGGGATAAAGTAGGAGCTTAGGTGTGACAGCATCTCCCGATCACTCCTGCAATATCCCTCTTTAGGGTAAAGCTACGGAAACGGACGTAGCTGCCAAAACCAAGCGCGAATAATTCAGGCTAAGAAAGGAAGACGTGAAACTTTCCTTCTCAGTTAAGCACCAACTGCTTCTTAGATTAGAATACCGACTGAGACTATGAGATCATTCAGCGCTGAAAGGGAAATTGACAGTAAAAAGGTTTGAAAGGTGTAACTGGAGGAAAACCTCAAAGCAGTTGCACATTAATCTATTGTTGGGACAGGATGGTAAGTAAGATGGTAGATAGAGAATATGAATAGAGCTACAGTAAAAGCAATGAGATGAGTTGCTTAGGGCCGAAGGAACGCTGCAAAAACTCTTAAGTAATGTCTACAGTGCACCACCAAATGCATGATCTATATGATCCCGGAAACGCAAAGAAAGCAGGGAATCAAACTAGTTGGTTCTGGGTTTCGCAATTTCTTCAAGGCCTAACGGGGATGCCAAGCGCGACGTGTATTTCGCAGCTGACGAGTAAGTGCTATTTTCGAAAAGCATACTATAGACCTCGCACACACAAGAATTTCTCGAAAAGCATACAAAAGCAACGCTCGACAAAGAAATGAAGAGGAAGATGGCTGAGACTGAAGACCAGAACCATCTGCAAATGAAGTGGAACAAAAGGGGTTCTAAGAGATCATCTCACGAGGAGGGGGAATTGGAAAGCAAGAGATAAAGCTCCCTACGGCGCTTCCAACCGCAACAGGAAAAGATCGTACTACCCGTACCTACACCAAGTTGACAGGGCTCAGAGTTGTCAGCAATAATTCAAGCATAACCTCATTTCAGTCCTTGTTAAAGGTCCCAAATTGAAAGTCAAAAAGCAATGAAATGATTAAGTTCCTACTTTAACTGTTACTTACATTATTTTACTATTCTATTATATCCGTGACCAGATTCGATCCCACAACCGAAAGGTTTCAGTGATGACAGACTAATGTAATAATAATAATAATAATAATAATAATAATAATAATAATAATAATAATAATAATAATAATAATAGTTAATAAATAAATAAAAAAAACTGACCAAAAGCTTGTTCAAGAGGGTGAGGAAGTAGGGAAGGCATCACTGTCACTAATATATAATATATATATATATATATATATATATATATATATATATATATATATATATATATATATATATATATACACGTATATGTATTTAGACGTTATATATATATATATATATATATATATATATATATATATATAAACGGCATCAATATTTAGGCAACTTTACTCATTGTATAGTTGAGGATTGTTTGAAATTAAATCTGTGGTTCATTACCTACAGACTATCTGTTACAGCAGTTACACAGAAATAATGAGCATGCGTACACATTGCATTTATACTTCTCCACTTCTATCAAAGGCATCATCCTCCACCAAACCTCTTCTCTCCATATCTTCCTTCACTTTATCTCACCATCTGATACTCTGTCTCCCTCTCGATCTTTTTCCTCTAACAGGTTCTTCCCAAGCCCTCTTCACTCTCTCCTCGTCATCTATCATGCCCATACCATCTTAATCGTGACTCTCTTATCACCTCTGTAATCTTCAAAGAAGTTGCCCTTCTTCTATTTCATCATTTTCGAATCTCTCAAGCAACGATATTCCCATCATCCACCTCAGCACTCTCATTTCTGTTCCTGTACTCTTCAAGCTTTGCTTGCTCTTTTCTTCTTAGAGCCCATGATGTTCCCACTGGTCTTATCACTTTGCTATAGACCTTGACTTTCAGCCTGACTGGCATTTTCTTATGCTGGGACATCTGAGGTCATTCCGTGCTAGAAGGGAAATTGAGAGTAAAAATGTTTGAAAGGTGTAACAGGAGAAAATCCTCACAGTTGCACTATGAAACAATTGTAAGAAGAGGGTGGAGAGCAAGATGGAGGAAAGAGTTTATGAATGGAGGGACAGTATAAGGAATTTAAGAGTTGCAGGCTAGGGGCCGAATGGACGTTACGAAAAACCTTAATCAATGTCTGCAGTGCATTGCACGAGGTGCACTGAACACCTCTATGGGATATATAATATATATATATATATATATATATATATATATATATATAATATATATAAATGTGTGTGTGCACTTATGTAACATAAAGAGAACAGGGGAACATCCTTCTCCATCTCCACCACTATCCCTGTGGTTACGGGTTGGTTGCCCTGATGCTCCTATATGACAGTTCTTTTGTACATATTACGTAGTTGTGCTTTTCGTTTACCTGAAAGAATCTTGAGAACTTTCGAAATGTAAAGTCCACTGATTGTATGTATAAAAGGTCAAAGATCGTCCGTTTAAGATTAAGTTGGCCATATACCAGCACCTGCTCTTGCCCTTGGGCATCTCGTAACCAAGGTTAGACGCTGTTAAAATAATTTTAATGCACTATCTAAATGCCAAAAATTCGCAACCCTCCAAAACTCTATGTATGCAACACAGTGACATTTACTTTAGTCAAATAAGGTGGCGTGTAAACTTTTTTTTAAGCAAAGATGCGATGTGTTGTGTCTGTGGTCTACAGAGTAACACTTCCTTTGTATATGTGTGCAAACAACGGGTTCCTTTTGAAATTTGTGTTGCTTATTTATCCATTTAACAGATCCTGTCTTCTGTATATATTTCTTTTCTCTAACTTATTCACATGCACTTAATTCTGCGTACCATTCTGTGTGTGTATGAATATACATACATGTATGTATATATATTAATGCTTAAAAAATCACAGTAGATGCACATGACTTCTTTAAATAAGCGAATACCACATTTTCCTATGTTATTCGCTTATATATATATATATATATATATTATATATATATATATATATTATATAATATATTGGTCACTTTTTTTTTACAATTTTTTTTATCTTATCTACTCTTTCCATCTTCATGTCTTTAACCCTTATATGCTCTTCTCGCTTCCTTTTTACCCATCTTGTTTGTCTCTCTTACATTTACAGCAACTTTTTTTTATCCCCTTCTTCTCTAGCTTGCCTCTAAATTAAATTCAGCCAAAAAACATTCAGATACGTGTAGCTATCACCAGTTGCTCTACGTCTCACTTCTGCATCTATCAACTTCCTCTTCCATCCACTCATTTAAGACATGATCAATCCAGCTCTTTTTTTTCACCACTTTCCAACAATCTAGCATCTTTCCAAACACATTTCCATTAGACTCTCTACATTCTCATTTCCTCCAGACACTCCACACTCTTTTCATTTTACCTACCTTTGTTTTCAAATCACCAAGCAAAGCCACACTGACATTCAACCAACTGGCACAAATTCAGACTCCCAAAACAAGCTCTCACTGTAATCCAGTTCCATTCCTTCACCATATACATTTAATACTGCAATTCCTATTTCTGCCACACACAATCTTAACCCGTACTTTTCTCCAATTCCAGGATGCCTCCTGGTACCCCTCCCTAGCTCTACTCCTTTCAGCTACCCAAACCAGAATTTTTGTATGTGTGCGTATATGTATGTAGTGTGTGTGTTTATAATATATATATATATATATATATATATATATATATATATATATATATATATATATTATATATATATATATTATATATATATATATATATATATATATATATATATATATATTTACAATCCGCAGCATTGTGCAAACATGATTCCCTGAATGACAATGAAACTATACCTAAAACATTTTGTCGATTTGAAAAATAAGCTTCAAGAAGATTATTAAGAGTCCGATAGAAAGGGTGAATGAGAAGTGATACCATAAAGGAAATTACGAAAGTTCCATAAGTAACGGTAAAAAATGATGAAAAGGAGATGGATCTGGAGATCTGTCGACGAAAAAGCACACGAAACTCATGGTTAGTGGAATCTCAGAGGGCCTTCGCTTCACACGGTCTTGGGGATATAGTGTACATCCCTAAAATTTTGTAAAGTAAAGTGCCTCTGATATAGCGCAATTATGTTCATGCCAAAATAAAACTGAAGTATAAACATGAAATGCACAGAATCGGTAAAATGCTCAAATATATGCACACAAAATTACACACACACACACACACATTTATAGTAGAATAATAAAAATCATATGCAGGAGTAAACAAATACATACAGAATAATGTCTTCACCTACTGCGGATATCCCACATAAATAGATGAACTGCGAACTCAGACCTGAATTTCTCAGAAGAGTTCTGAAAACATTAACAGTAATCAGATGGGATTTCCTAAGTTGGTTCATAATGCACAGCCTGGGAAACCACTTCTGTCGGCAACACTGTCTTGGGACTAAGGGAAATGCGTTGACATATGTACGTCCATGCAACCTTACGAGAAAGATTACAGGATGACAAAGATGCTCGTACATAATGATTCTCTCTCTCTCTCTCCTCTCTCTCTCTCTCTCTCTCCAACAACAAAATCTCACTGCAACTAGTGGTATTTTCCCTAAACTTTCTGTTAAAAATTCACGCTCACGTTCATATTTACAAGCAGGCTGGGAAAAACTCAATACGATTTAGCTATTATGAAAGGGTTCCTTTATGGTTTTAAGAAAAACATTAATTCTGTTTAAAAATTATGGTCAACGAACTACCTAATACCACCTTTAGTAATTAACACACGATAACGTCCCCGAAAGAATAAATAAAATACAACAAAGGGCAATAAATGGTAAAACCTTCACAACAGTTCAAGTTTTGAAGGGCTTTCTTGTTACCAAATTCACGTCTCTCCTTAAAATAAGTTGCCAAATATCCGTTTTAATTCACAAGGCGTTACAAATGGCCGCTTTTCTTCAGGCTTACTGTTCTAATTTCAAGCATACAGTCAGTGGATTGATAGTAACTTAAAACTTACTTTTTGCTTTCTACTTTCTACTGAATAACCATGTTCTTGTATTTGTTTCCTATACCCGGGTGGTGTTTGTGACCGGAATAGGGATCCCCACAAAAATACGCTCGCCAGCAACATGAGACAGCGACGTTATGGCAGTCCGTGGATGAGCAGGCGTTAGTGCCGCACTGAGCGATTGATCTGGAGTGCTGAACGTAAATTATAATTTACAGAGCCCATCAATATGTAACTAAAGCCTTCTTTCTTTAGTGTATATATATATATGATATATATATATATATATATATATAGTATCTATATATATAAACAGGACCAAAAACCAAGATTTCCAATCTTGTCATTAAAGAAAAATAATTAACAAAATTATCTCAAATTCTGAGCAACAGCTTTCACTATTCAAATTTAGTAAACCCGTAGGGAAATAGTGCCATCCGTGCACCCCACATTGTGCACTGTAGTAATTGTGACTGTAGGCACTCTAGGTCTCCAATCCAACTTTAAAAGAAGCGATTAATGGTAGGTTGCCCTCCAATTTGCAAAAGGTCACACATCCTGATGACCTGTCCCTCCTTGCCTTCTATCTGACCTCTTTCCCCGCTATTGTTATTGAAACCCTTCTGCCTCCGCCCAACACACCTGCATGACCAACGGTCGTCCTAAGCCTTTTAACCCACGATATCCTCCATTGTACCCCACTTTCCACACCTCTGCCAGTGTCCAATGACCTCTTTCATGTGACTTACAATTATTGGCAGTGGAGATGAAAGGAACTGAGAAGAATCACACTGGCCTGAACTAGATGTGACTGGCTTCCTTCAACTGATATAAATATGGCCTGACCTGACCTACCAAATCGCACTTTGCCCTACTATATTGTGTTATTTACGAGACCATATGTCTCACGTGTGTTAATGAGTGCTAAGCCAGTTCTGCAGTATGGGGAAAATATTAATTCTACAGGAAGATGCACATTTCTCAGCTAAAATCACGATATCCATCCACTGTAGAGAATTCATTTCTAGGACTCCTGGGTGACTCGCTGTTGTCTCGCCGCTTAGTGTACAACATTGAGTAGCCAACTCAAACATTTGAAGTTTTACTTTTACTTAAACGTGTTACATTTGTGCATTTGGTGTGTTAAACAGCGCATATCTTATTAAGTCACAATCAAAGTGTTAAGAATTAGCATATGCATTCTCCGATTAGCATAAACTCATATGAATTTGTGATAGCGTAATGTAATAGTGTATGAGACCTTGAGCCCAGCTGCTATTGGCCAACAATACTCAATAGAGGCCTCATTTATTCACGTCTTTACCCATATCACTTCCTAGCTGTAAAAGACGTGGCTTCCTGCTTACCTCTAGCTCACAGCCAGACAATTGGCAGGGATGCTCCTTTTATTAATGTTTAGAGATTTTAGTAAAAACTACTTCTGAATTAGCCAAGCTAGCCCTCTTATTCTCAAGTAAACACTTCTATTTAATTTTAGTTTGTACTTATATCCACCGAACACATTCAAGCACTTGTTTTACTGCATCATCTAGCACAAACCCATTTAGCTGTCAGCAAAGATTTGTAGATTCATGTTTGGAATCTGAGACACACGCTGTGTGTAACCATTCCTTATCCACACATCTTACAGAGTCGTGAGAGATTTTCTCTGCTTTCAGTCTTTGGAAATCACTGCTTGTTCCTGTGTCGGAACCCATCCATAAGTACTGTTCAGTGTAGCACCCACCTGTGATGATATGCACTTCATAGTGCCTCCTGGAAAACCTTAGCACTTGATTCTGGTGAGAGTGCCAGTACCTACCATGCACTAATTGTGAAAGAGCCAGTCCCTACCTTGCACTTTACAGTGCCACCTGGAAGCCTAAGTACTTGACCATCTGGTGAGAGTGCCAGTGCTTATCTACACACTTCTCAGCTGCCACATACAAGTGTCACTGCCACTGACACACCTCATGTCTTGCTGCTTGCCCACTGGTGAGAGTGCCAGTCTCTATCACATACTTTACAGTGCCCCCCTGGAAGTCTTCATGCTTGATTATCTGGTAAGAATGCCAGTTCATACTTCCGCACTTATCAGTGGCCCCCACATGAGTGTCACAAACATCTATCTGCTCATTCAAGCCAACTGCGAAGTGACATTGATCACCTGACTTTTGCATGTAGCTTGAGAGTGCCAGTAAGTGCCTCACCTCACATCAGTACTCAAGAAGTACTGCACTTTTGTGTCCCCCTGCCTTATCTGCACAACAGCCCAATCAGAGGCTTTGGACTACAAGGATCATCATCATTGATCCTCCCACCCATGATTGCCACCCATGCTGACACTCCCCTTCTACCCATGCCTTATCTAGCACTACCTCTTCTGTTAACCTTAACCTGAGACTAGAAACCTTGGAACACCCATTATGGCTACTTACTTGGAAGACCTGCAACAATCCCAGGCCTTAGGATTGGAAAGGAAACTCTGCAGGGAGGCTCTCACCGCTTGGGTACATGCCCAAGTGGAGAGAGCCCAGCTCAAAAGACAAGAACTGGAGGAACGCATGCATGAAGAAAAGGAAGCCGAAACTGCCTTGGTCGGATGATGACCCCGAGGGTTAGATAGATCATGTCGAACTAGTGTTCCAGAACTATAAACCAACTACTTCTGAGGCACTCTAGTCCTTAATTGACACGTCCAAGACAAAGGTGCCATTGCTTTACATTCCTCTCTCTGCTGAATCCCATTCGCTGACTGCCTTCACCATGCAGGACGGATTCTACCGATATCAGCTAATGCCATTCAGGCTAAAAAACACTCCTTGCTGTTTACACAAATTGATGAATAAGGTAGTACTCACGGGAATATGGAATTGTGTGGTGTACTTGGATGATATACTCCTCTACGCTATGACCTGGAAGGAACACCAGGAAATACTAAGGAAGGTCCAATAAGCTCTCCATGAAGTAAAACTGGTCTTAAATCTGAAGAAGTGCCAGTTCGGAGTGGCCCAAATAACCTACTTGGGTCATGTAGTTGGTAGAGAGAAAATCATGCCAAAGGATGCAAATGTTCAAGCAATTTAAGACATGACCTACCCAGAAACCAGGAAGGAAGCGCAACACTTCATTGGCATGGTGTAATATTCCCACAGATTTATCCCTAACTTCTCTGAAGTTGCTGCTCCCATAACTAATTAGTTTAAGGAGAATAAAACCCTCAAGGGCATAGAAGAGTGCAGGAGAGCATATGAACAAACTTGTATTGAGCACATCAGATTACAAAAGCCCTTTTACATGCTGTCAAGTAAGCGATGTCAACATAGGGGGCTGTGATGTTTCAAATAACAGATAGTATACAGCACCCATTAGCCTACTATT
>NC_087200.1:162402136-162439636 GCF_015104395.2 Macrobrachium nipponense
CTTCCATTTAGAACATTCACCGAGTAACTTTGCAAAAGGGTTTCTGAATACAATACATGACCACCGCACAGCGGATGTAACCAGTGAAACTATTACTAGGTAGGAGTGGAGAAGATGCCAAAGATTAAGTTTTGATTGTCGTTTTCACTGAAACCACAGATAGGCGGAAAGTACAACAAGCCAATGGTCAATTTTGTCTAAAACCACAGTTTGACATTTCTTGAATCAGGAGTAGGATTTTGTTCCACCTGATTCTCCTTCGCTAGAGGTTACTCCAAAGAAACGATCATCAACAAAAAATTCATCTCACTTACCAGATACAAAATGCAGTTTCATAGAGATTATCTCAATATCAGCTTCTTAATGAACTTGGTATATCCTAACCATTTAAGACACTCCACAACGGAAATAAATGGGATTAATTTGAACAAAATCTAGTAGATATGACTCAAAATAAAAGAGAATAACTTGATCACTGCAGGCCCAGAAGTCAGGCGTGCTGCACAAAGCTGACAAAACAGCAGCAACGAGAGGCACTTCAGCAGTTATCAATAATAACATCCACATAATTATTATCTAAAGGGAAGTGCAGATAAGCGATACACCTGAAAACTTCATCAGTTATGAAACTCCCTGCCTCGGCATTCACAACGTCAATTTCTGTGTAGCTAACTAGCAGTGCGCTGGTGTGATTTCAAGACTGATCTCGATGTCAAAGGTGTAAATGTATACTGTATATAGTATTTGGAGTACATACGTGCATTTGTATATATATATATATATATATATATATATAGATATGATAATATATATATATATATATATATATTATATATAGATTATGAAATATATATATATATATATATATCATATATATATATATTATATATATATATCTATATCTAGATCTTATATATATATATATATATATATATATAATTTATATTTATATAGTCATTAATATTCATGTACAAAACATTCAAAAAGCCGAGTGTTTATTGCAAGATAAAGAGTTACTAGTGCATTATAAACTGAAAATTTTATCCTGTTTTTGAAAGGAATCATTCATATACTAACGTTGATTATCATTTTTAAATATCATTATTCGTGTGTCGGGGCGGACACTGTTGGAGGTCTCTCTCTCGCGTTTCTTCACAAAAAAGAAGGGTTTTCCGCCCTTGTTGATTTAGTATACTTCTTATAGTAGGTAATGTGTCAATAGTGTCTCCACGTAATACCCGGCGTGCAAGCCGGAGAGTTTTGTGTAATTGCAGATATATTAATATTATCTCTGCTCCAATCAGTGCCTTAGAAATCTTTCAAATTACAGAATATCGAGGCCTATTGGTCCTGGAAAATGGGTAAAAGAGTGCAGTGTATGTGTTAGTGCTTTTCCCTTCCTTTACCACAAAAATGTCATCTGACCAACCTCCAAGCATCGCGTACTTACCGATGCCTGTGGCCCCACACTAGTTCCTTACTCGCGAACAACTGTCTTTATTTTATACAATACCAATCGAACCGTTCCGACGTCGAGTCTGCTATACAATCTGTCAGTGATGTCTTCTCCGATGAGGAAATTAACGTTGCATATACGAAATGCAAAGATCTGATACCAGAGAACATTCTTAAGGAGCGATCCGCGAAAAAACCTGTCCTCTCACAAGAAAATATCATACATCATTAAGTGGCTATAGGACCTGATCGGTGGAAATCTACGCCAATGACCCTTACAATCTGCCTCCAAAGGGGCCTGCTGACCTAAGCCTACCTGCGGTGTACCACATGGTAAAAAATGCCTTCCAAACAGCAAAATCCCTGTCAGAAATAATTGAAAAAAACTCAAGGAAACAAATGATAAATTTTCAAGAATCTGGGACGGGATCAAAGGACTACAGGAATCCCTAGACAGTCTTAAAACAAAACTGTGGAAACAAATAACAATCTCGCACGGATCTGGGATGCGATCAAAGGAATGTAGGAATCACTAGAAAAACGTATGGAAAGCCACCAGACTCCTTTGAATACGGCCTTCATTATTTCCTAGCCTCACGGGAGAAGTGAGGGCGAGATGGCCATACCCACCCAGGTGTCAACTGGCCTTTCCCCTTCGGTTGAAGTGCTCCCATCACCCATAGACTGTTCTGAGGCGACTGTTGGACTCCCAACCTCTTCTCCCTCCCCAGTGCCTCCGGTGGGAGATAAGATCTTCAGTGATGATCACCAGCCATCGTGAATCTCCCGAACCTATCGCTCCCCCACAACCTCCCATCGTGGATGTGGATGAGAGTGATTATATGTAAGGGGTCTGGCGACTGGCAGACACAAACAAGGAGAAAAAAGAAAAGAACCTCTTGTTTGGCCGCTGGACTGGAACTTAATAATCGTGTTTCACCTCGCCCGAAACCTGAGAAGAGATGTCACGTAGCAATTCACAATCTGCGCTCATCAGTGACGCCAGACGCCATAGTGGAGAGAGTCAAGTTTCTCATGGGCTCTGACCCCCTCATCTCCCACGAAATCCCATGCAAAAGTAAACATAACGTGGCTTACAGGATTACCTGCTTATTTCAACACCTTGATGTTCTTAAAGGCGAGAATTTCGGACCTAATATAATAGTCTCAAGATATGACCTAATCTGGGACCCAAGCACGGTCACTTCCACCGCATATTGACAGCCAACCTCCCACAGCGAGTAACTGCTCACACACCCTGGCTAAACCTCCATCCACCCAAATGATCAGCGCCTTCATCTCCCATCTTCGTGGGTAGCCATGGATATATTAGATATAATCTCTTAGAATATTTTTGGCCTCAAGCGGAACATTCCTCTCCTAGATATGTTCTGCAAAAACTTCAATGGTATCATTACATTGCAAGAAACGCCCCTCTGGCCACATGACCTTATCATCTGCGATTCAATACAGAAGACTTCAGAGCTTTCACAACTTCATCGATGCAAGTTAAAGATCAAATCGTAGCCAGTCGCCCAAAAGGGGGGCCTTTCTTTCCTGTGGCACAAATCCTTAGACAACAAGGTAAATGTGATGACCTACCGGAGTGACAGGTTGTTGGGACCCCCCAAGTGACAGTAGGGGAATGGAAGATCCTCATAATTAATGTTTATATGCCCTGGGATAATAACAATAATTTTGATCAATACTGCATGAGCCTAATTGAGTTACACCGCATTATTCACGATTCTACTGCTAATCATATCTATATAATTGGGGACCTTAATTCTTACAACACAAAACAATTTTATAATGAACTTACTCGCGTCTGTCAAAATCATGCTATCAAGATTAGTGATGTGATGCTCCCCCCTCCCTCCTCATATTTCCTATGTACAAAATAGAACGGACACAACTACAACCTCCTGGCTGCACCACTGCATCACATCTCCACAACTTCATGATTCCATTGTGACCTGCAACATTTGCTACGATCTTGCAACGGGCTATGATCACATCCCTTTACAGGTGTCATTCAGTACCCCATCCCTCCCTACCATGAACCCCCTAACTGATCGCCCACCAGCTGTAAACTGGGATATTAAAAAGCAACAGAAAACCAGATACTTTAGGGTGACCACAGAAATCAGGTTGCGGTCAACAGTTCAACCAGCAGATGCCTTACTTTGTAGTAATACAAAATGTAAAAATGACCACCACAGGAGAGATCTGAATGAATTCTATTCGAACATAATTTCCGCAATGCTTGCTTCCGGCAGGGCTACCTTTAGATTTTGTCAAGGTAATTCTCGTAATATACCTGGCTAGAATGACTTGGTTAAAGATCTGTATTCATATTCACGAGAAATGTTTTTGCTGTGGAGGCAAAATGGTAGCCCGAGGGAAGAACACTTTGCATTGCTAATGAGACAGGTGAGAGCGCAGTTCAAACTTGCTCTTAAGCACTGCAGATTAAATGAAAAGCAGCTAAGAGCCGATGCAATGTCTAGAAACTTAGAATCCGGTAATTATCGTCGTCTCTGGAAAGACATTCAATCCCTAAATCCCAAAATTAAAAAGCTATTGCAGAGAGTAGGAGAAGCAGTCGGTGACGAGGTTATCTCAAGTACGTGGGGCGATCACTTCAGCATTATCCTGAATTGCATAAACGATCAAGACACCGGAAGGGATGTAGATATCCTTCTTACTTATAACATTCAATTTAATTTCGCAGATCATATTACCTTAGGTAACATCAGCGATGCTATAAACAACCTATATAATAATAAATCGCCCTGCTGCGATGGTCTTCCTGCAGAAGCTTTCAAATTCTGCCACCCGATAATCTACATTTTGCTAACTGCCCTATTCATTACATGCATAATTCACCAGTTTCTTCCAGACTCCGTACTCCTAGTTCAGTTAATACCATTGATCAAAAACAAGCTAAAGGATGCAGCTAACCCTGGCAATTACCTCCCGATTGCAATCACTACGATTGCATCAAATGTACTTGGTAACTTGAGTCGGTTTTTCTGGTGAGACTTCTCCCCTTTTAGTCCAGCTGTTTTCGGCAAAAATCGTTCAAATTTGGTTAAAAGCACCAAATTTTGCACAAAGTTAGCTTGAGATGTACCTTTTGAAATGTGATAGAGACCCATTTGACATCTTTCCAATAGGGCCGCTTTTTTTCAAGATGGCTGCCAAAATTCAGGAAAATGCTGCTATTCGAAGGATTTTCATTGTAGTCACAATTTTGGAGTCTAAACCCATATTTTCAAGGATGTTCTAAACATTGAAAGCAAATGTAAGCACATCAGACAAATATTTAAGGAGAAAAGGGCATTTTTGTTACATAAATTGCCTTAAAATATAAAACCGGCTGTAATCATATTTGTTCTGTAATTTAACGCAGAGTAAAGTATCTTTTCGAATGTCAAACATAAGTATAGTGTTTATTTAACTCAGTATGAAGAGTGTTTTATTAACTTAATACAAAAATAGATCTCATCCTTGTAATCATCAATTGCTAGTACAGTACTGTAATGACTAATTTATGTACACAGTCTAATCACACACAGTCACAATCCCCCCCCCCCGCCCCCCCTCGGCATTTGCACAGAGCCGTACATACAGATCTGACCAATAGGGTTCCCATGCACTCCCAGGCCCTTTCATCCAACCCAATTCGACAGGTGAAAGTAACACAGGATTGGGGAGAAGTGACTGACCCCAAACATGACCTGCTTGATAAGATGCTCTTCTGACATGCTGGTAGAGAGCAGTAGAAGTTGGTGGTATGAGATCAATGGACCTGCCTTTCCAGGTGAAGAGATCTTTTCTTGCTTCATCAGCTGATGTGGCAGTGCTTGTTTTGTCATAAAGCAGAACAACAAATCGCTCAAGGTTTGCCATGTGCTGGTCAATTCTCTCCAGTGTTGGTACATTCCCAAGGTCTGCAAACGTCTCAGTTACACTTGCAGATATTTGCCAAGTCTCCCAAGAAGATTTCTTCCTTTTACCAGCAAAGGTGGATGTGTTGTCGTACCCGCTGAAGGCATGAAACATAGGCAGTGCCTGACACTTTGGACCTAGAGAACCAGCTATGGTGTGTACAGGGATATATCTGAAGTTGTTCCCAACCCCAAAGCTGATCCACAGTTCACTTGCATGAATTGGAAGATACACGCTATAGCTAACTTTACTGCATCAGTGTCCACAGTTCTGATCTTGATCCTCTCACAACCGTGATGAACAACATCTTTTGCATGGAGAAGAAGCCTTGTGTCTGCTTCCTCATGGGAACATGGAGATATTTGATCAATACTGTCCCTCTCAGGGGTGCAAAGGACCAATTCTCCTTTTGTGGACATAATTTGCTTGCCCTCTGGACAGCTGATAGTAGTACATTGATCTGCTAGAAAACTGAAGAGCTCAGCTTTGTTTGCATCACACCGCAAGAAAGCCTTCCAGTTGCTAGGAAGAGGAGTGTTAGCCTTTACTTTTCTGCGGTCCCCATCTCCTCTGAGACTCCTAGCAATAGCCCTTCAGATTGTCTTGGAAGTGCTGATCAAAGATGATAATAACTCTTCTTGCTGACTCCAGTTGACGCTTTACATGTGGTACAAATACCTAGTCAGTATACTCTTGAAATGTTCTTGATGCACCTGGTTTAAGCATATCAACAATGGCAGCCCCATCTAGAAGAACTGCATTGGTATCAGGCTTGTCTCTGATTGTGGTGCTATGCTGTGTAAGGAATGGGAGAAGATCAGCTTTGTTCCCATTTCGAAGTTTCCCACCCTGTGACAATGATGGTGGACTGGACTGATTCTCATGGCGGAAAAACTCATCAATATCCCCATTTCTCACTTGGCAAGAAACATACAGTTTAGAGAAAAGAGAACAGTCTTGTTTCAATGATGCAATTTGTTGCTTCTCCTTTGACACTTTGTGGGTAGGCTGGCTGCTGAATAGAGGATAATTGTTCCTTTTGATAGGGTCTGTCAGACTTTTGGTTCTGTCTTCTAGCCGTTCCTTCACAAAATCACTATATTGCTCATTTCCCACCCTTTTGATATGCTTTACAGTTTCTATAGTCTCTTTGTCTACAACATCCTGGGTGCCTAACACCAGAAGATCAGATGAATCTTCCATGAATGGATTTCCCATGTCTTCTAATGTATCACACAAGTTGACTTGCTTTCTGTATGTTGTTGTACCCCCTGTTGTGCTTCATGGTGTCTTTGGTCTGACTGTTTTTCCACCTGTCCCTGGCACCATTTTCTTCCATCAGGTTTAGCACTGTGATTGTTTCTCCCAGCAGAAGTGGATGAATATCCATACCAATGAGTTGAGTTCATGTAACCTCTGAATACATATTCTGTGATAGGGTGAGGTAACCAGCAGCTGAATCATGTGTTTTGCCACAGGTAGGGCGCTGAATGGGATCCTTTTTTTTACCAGTTGACATAGAATGCACCTGTCCCAGTAAAACTGTGGTTCTGCCATTGTTAGAATTTGTACTTCACAAAGCTCTGTTTACTAGTATTAGCATGCACATAGAAAGATTTTAAGTCATCACCAGTAAAGCAAGGTAATAAGCACTATGGTCTCTGCACAGTTCTGTACAAAGGCATAGTAATGAACATTGCTGTCTCTTCAAGCAGTAGAACAGCAACCTGTAGGAAAGGAAAAAAAAAACAATCACTTTAAATCCATGCATGAATGAACAACAGTTAGTAAGAACACATTTTAAGAAATATTCATAAGGTACCTGTTCCCAAAACCAAAATTGAATTTCAATTTATCAAAATATCAGCCATGTGCTCAGGAACATATAGCTCCCCTGGTGAATGACAACAATATAAACAAATCACCTAGTGAGTAAAGAGTGAACTAAAGCGACAAGGCAGTAATGGAACACTGCATACATCATGACATCATAATTATAGATGTTATTGTGGTTAATACTTTCATTTATAAAAGACTAATGTAGTATCAGTTTACAATGGGTGAGCAGATTATCATATATGGAGCTTTAGAACCATTTGAGACACTAAGATAACAACATTTTGAGCAATTTTTCATTATGTTTGCCTTATTTCAGAATTTAAATGGGAATTTGCTGGTTAAATATTGTTCTGCTGTGCTTATTTTTATTCTCATTGTTTAGAACATCCTTGAAAATATAGGTTTAGACTCTTGAAAAATGTGGCCATATTGGAGAGATATCAAATGGGTCTGTATCGTTTTTGAAAAAGTACACCTCAAGCTAACTATGTGCAAAATTTGGTGCTTTTAACCAAATTTGAACGATTCCTCCATATTTTTTTACCGAAAACGGCTGGACTATTTCCACACACCACTGACAATCAGTTCGGATTAAAGCAAACCACTCATCCGACACCTGCATCTATAGACTGAAAGAATTGCTGAACACTTACCTTTTACCAGCCTCTCCTGTTTTCCTATGTCTTGTAGACGTGAGAAAAGCATTTGACAGTAAACTACCTGAGGCTGCAGAAAAGAGCCACACCTCTACATTTAATTGGTATTTTATATTGCTGGTTCCCTACACAGCAATTCTCTGCCAAATGGAGTAACGTATTGTCGTACACCTTCGGCTCTCTAAATGGGCTTCGGCAAGGGGGCATTCTCCCCTCGTACCTTTTTAATACGTACACAGATGCCCTGAATTTCAAACTGAATTCACTCCCAATGGTTCTGATGTCCCCATCAGTGAAAGGTCTCCAACGACTTATCGACACTTGTCGCCAATACGCAGTGAAATTTGATATACTAATATATAACGAAACCAAGACCCAATGCATGTCGCTGCTCCCGAACTCGCTTAAGCATATTGCAGAACCACAAATTCTCCTTGGAAATCATCGGCTGGAATTCGTGCACGAATTTCCGTATTTGGGTCACATTATCCCGGACGACCTAAAAAGCATAGAACAGAGGCGTCGTAAACTTTGTGCAACTGGCAACATGATTGCAAGGAGGTTGCCTTCTGTCACCAAGACATGAAACTGCTGCTCTTCCGCTCGCATTGCTGCAGTCATTATCTATGAGTGTTCTCTCTGGACGAACTACACCAGAGACCATGAGACGTATCACAAACACTCCTCGATACCACTCCGCCACACAGATGTTCGCAGAAAACCGCCTGGACAACTTAAAAATCATTGTATGGCAAACAATGTTTAGTCTGATCACCCGAGTGCGGAACAGCAGGAATTCCCTTATACAAAGCATCCTAAGGAGTGAGGCAAGATCTAAATTTTGGGAAAGATGGGAAAATGAGAAGTTTGTTCCCTAAATGACCTAATCTCTGTCTTTACAAAGTGCCATCTGCAGAATCTGTCATTATTAATATATTTCCGCGGTTTTGTTATTGCTGATATTCTACTTTTTTTGTTATACTGCAAATATCAATTTAGAAATTTTCTACATTCAATTCTCGTATTGAGCCCTCTAGACTGAATACTGTAACCACCTAAGATCTCTAGCTGCAATTTAATTATATACAATCTGTTGACCAATTATTATTGCCTTTAATGGTTTTTGAAAACTACTTTCAATATTAGTACTGTTATTACCATTATTCTGAATAGGTACTATCATTTATACTACTTCAGCAACTGTATGAATATTGCCGATTATTAATTTTTATATCATGTTATCTCATGTATTTAGATTATGTATGTTACTGTCTGTACTTTGTATACTCCATGTATATGGCCTTGAGCTGATAATAAAATGTATTATTATTATAATTATTATTATTATTAAGTCAGATAAACAGACTGAATAAACTCTATGGGAACTCCACTCCAGATTTAAGAAGACTTTTTGTTACCATTCGAAATTACAAATAATAATACATAATAACATAAAGTTCAATAACGTTTCAAACCACTAAGTCAATATTCTTATCCCTCACTTGGCTGGCTCCATGGGTTTGCTCTGAATAAGTATAGCCTATTAATTTATCAAATTCTGGAAGTTCCTAAAAAGGTATTAATTGGACAAACTGCATGCGTTGAAAATTGTCACACTTTATTTTTTCAAGTACTTTTAACCGATCCTTAATAATATGCTGTTGATTGAAAGCTGGGTAATCACTACAGATATGTTTGACTGTGCTGTTCTGCATTCTCTCTGCTTTCAGGGATTATCTTTCTGTCAAACTGCACACTTCTCCAAAGATTCTCGCCCTGCTTTTATGACAACTAGAATAATAAATATAAAGATAGTAGTGAGAATAAAGATGACGACGACAACGAGCCTAATAATATTATAGGTTTCAGTAATTAAATAACTCCAAGATCCAACGAAGGAATAAATACACCGCGTCAATTCAAGCCAATTTACTCTGGGAACACCACTAAAATCCCTCTGGACTCGCCGGACATTGAACGTCATGCTCCTAATTTCCGTGTTTGACGCACGAACTGAAAATGGTGCAGTTAAGCTCGACCAATCACGTGTGAGAAGGTCGGGTGCGACAAACACTGGTCGCTCGCGGGAAAGCCCCAGCCCAGAGCTGGCGCGAAGTTGCAACAGCCTCCGTCGAACACCGCATCAAAGCGCTCATATACACCGGCATTATCTACAGGGTCTCAGTAACCCAAAAGACAGGATTAGACAAGCGTCAGCAGGTCTTCGTTACAGTGAGCTTACCTTCGTTAACTTTAAGGTACAGGTGTGTATAATTTCCTTTCTTCGTATTTTTCTTTTATGAAAGAATTTGGAAAAAAGTATTTTCCCTTTGGTGTTCTGGAAATCTATTTGTGTCCAATTAATTTAGTACTTATATAGTAAATGTAATAGCGTTCATACTGTACTTGAATACTTAACTTTAGATATCAAATATATTTTTTCGATTTGTCCAGATTTATTGGCATGTGAAAATTTATTGCATGCGCAAAATAACACGTGTATTTTCTGGGCTATGGAATTGTTTTGATTTCTTAAAAGGATTCCATTTTATCCCATAGTAAGTTTAAGTTCAACAGTGAAACCTTATTGTTGCTCCAGTGTCTAGTTCTGATTAACATGCATTCGGTATTATAGGATTTACTGGATTTTCTGCACCATGCACAAAGTCAATTAATCTAAAAAACCTTTTATTTTAATTTTTGTTTTGCTTACTTAAGGTACGGACTGTTTGCAATCTCTTGATTCTTGAAGATTTCAGCTTGGGAACAATTACATAAAAAGCATTCTAAAATAAGTACAAATGCCTGAAATGACTCAAATATAAAAAGAAGAATAATGCAAACTGACACAAAAATGCATTTTATAAATATGCACAATATTTTATATTATATATATATATATAGATATATATATCTATATATATATAATATATATATATATATATATAATATATTACTGGCTGACCGACCCGACACTACCCGGGAAAACTCTAAATAAATGACATTCTACATGTAGGGAATGGAAAATGGTAAGGGGAGAGGAGGTTGAGCAGGAGTGGTTTGTGTGAGTCGGACCATACACACAAACCACTCCTGCGGTGACTGTCCCTTTTATCCAAAATTACTGTGGTGACTAGCCTTTTTATCCAAATGTTATTGTGATGACTGTCCCTTTAAGTCAAGCATTACTGTGATGTCAAACTCCTTTAAACAAATATTACTGTACTGTCTGTCACCTGTAACCAACTACTACATTGGTGATTGCCCCTTTTATTCAGATATTACTTTGGCGAGTGTCCCTTTTTTTTTATCCAGGTATAACTGTGGTGACTGTCCCTTTTATCCAGATATTACTTTGGTGACTGTCCTATTTAACCAGATAATTCTGTGGTAACTGTTCCTTTTATCCAGATATTACTTTGGTGAATGTCCCTTTTATCCAGGTATTACTGAGGTGACTGTCTTGTTTAATCAGATATTACTGTGGTGAGTTACTTTTTTATTCAGGTATTACTGTGGTGATTGACCCTTTTATCCAGATATCGTTGTGGTGACTGTCCCTTTTATCCAGACATCACTGTGGTGACTGTCCCTTTTATCCAGATATTGCCTTTGGTGCCCCTGTTCCCTTTGATCAATTATTACGTGGGTACTGTCCCTTTTATCCAGCTTTTTACTCCTGGCGACCTGTCCCTTTTATTCAAGATATTGTTGTGGTGACTGTCCCCTTTTATCCAGATATGCTTTGGTGACTATCCCCTTTTATCTAGATATACTGTGGTGACTGTCCCTCCACTTTTACTCCCTGTCGACTGTCTTTTATCTAGATTTTTAATGGCGGTGATGACTGTCCCTTTTATCCTTTTTAAGAATTTTTACTCTGGTGACCCTGTCCCTATCCCTCCGATATTCTGTGGTGACTGTCCCTTTTATCCAGATATTGCTTTGGTGACTATCCCTTTTATCTAGATATTACTGTGGTGACTGTCCCTTTTATCCAGCTTTTACTCTGGCGACTGTCCCTTTTATCCAGCTTTTTCTCTTTGGCCGACTGTAATTTTATTAGGATATTGCTGTGGTGACTGTCCCTTTTATCCTAGATTTTTTACTCTGGCGACTGTCCCTTTTATCCTAGATATTGGCTGTGGTGACTGTCCCTTTTAATCGCCAGTTTTTTACTCCTGGCGACTGTCCTTTTTATCCTAGGATATTGGCTTGGTGGTGACTGTCCCTTTTTATACCCAGTTTTTTACTCTTGCGGGACCTGTCCTTTTTAATCCTAGATAATTGGCTGTGGTGATGTCCCTTTTATCCAGTTTTTCCTGGCGACTGTTCCCTTTTACCAGATATGGCTTGTGGTGACTGGTCCCTTTTATCCAGTTTTTACTTCTGGCGACTCCCTTTTATCCTAGATATGGCTGTGGTGACGTCCCTTTTTATCCGTTTTTTTTTTTTACTCTGGCACTGTCCCTTTTATCCGGAATATGGCTGTGGTTGACTGTCCCTTAATTTTCAGTTTTTTACTCTGGCGACTGTCCCTTTTATCTAGATATGGCTGTGGTGACTGTCCCTTTTATCCAGTTTTTACTCTGGCGACTGTCCCTTTTATCCAGATATGGCTGTGGTGACTGTCCCTTTTATCCAGTTTTTACTCTGGCGACTGTCCCTTTTATCTAGATATGGCTGTGGTGACTGTCCCTTTTATCCAGTTTTTACTCTGGCGACTGTCCCTTTTTTATCTAGATATGCTTTATGTGATTGGGGACTGTCCCTTTTATCCAGTTTTTATCTATGGCGAACATGTCCCTTTTAATCCAGATAGATATGGCTGTGGTGACTGTCCCTTTTATCCAGTTTTTACTCTGGCGACTGTCCCTTTTATCCAGATATTACTCTGGCGACTGTCCCTTTTATCCAGATATTACTTTGGTGACTGTCCCTTTTATCCAGGTATAATTGTAGTGACTGTCCCTTTTATCCAGGTGTTACTGTAGTGACTGTCCCTTTTATCCAGGTATTACTGTGGCGACTGTCCCTTTTATCCAACTGTTAGTGTGGTGACTCTCCGTTTTGATCAGATATTACTTTGATGACTGTCCCTTTTATCCAGGTATTACTGTAGTGACTGTCTCTTTTATCCAGGTATTACTGTAGTGACTGTCCCTTTTATCCAAGTGTTAGTGTGGTGACTCTCCCTTTTAATCTGATATTACTTTGGTGACTATCCCTTTTATCCAGATATTACTGTGGCGACTGTCCCTTTCCACTGTCCTGTCTGTCACTTATATCCATGTATTACTATGCTGTCTGTCATCTTTATCCAGGTATTACTGTGGTGACTGTCCCTTTTATCTAGATATCCCTTTGGTGACTGTCCTATTTATCCAGATATTATTGTGGTGACTGTCCCTTTTATATAGGTATTACCGTGGCAACAGTCCAATTTTTCTATGTATCATGGTGGTGACTGCCCCTTTCATCTAGATATTACTGTGTTGTCTGTCCCTTTCATCCAGGTATTAATTTGGTGAGTGAAAAGCATTTTCAAAATACGTATTTCTATTGTCTCAAGTGCATGAAATGGTGGGTGATAAATTCGTAGAGTTTCTTTAACACGTAAGTAATAAAGGGAAGGAGGGTACGGGTTTGAAACCTCCCCTATTACCTAGGTTAGGTCAAATGATTGCTACTTGCTAAATTTTGTCTAGATAGGTCATGTGGTTCTTATTTTTATTACGCACACACACATACAAACTTTCAATTTTATATATGATATATATAAAGGAGGGTACGGGTTTGAAACCTCCCCTATTACCTAGGTTAGGTCAAATGATTGCTACTTGCTAAATTTTGTCTAGATAGGTCATGTGGTTCTTATTTTTATTACGCACACACACATACAAACTTTCAATTTTATATATGATATATATATATATATATACTATCTTATAAAATTGAAAGTTTGTGTGTGTGTAAAACTAAAATGCATAACATATTATGAGTGAATTTAATGGATGGTGGTAAGGAGAGAGAGGAAGTGAGTCACAGAATAAGTAAAGGTGACATACTGGTGTGTGTTAAAGATATGATAGAGAATTTGAGTGCCAATGAAAATAAAGGTTGGATTATGTGAGTTTTTGTGACGGCTCTCCTGTATGGAAATGAAAAATGGATGTTGAATGTGATTAAAGGTCAAAGGAGGCTGAAGATGCTGAAATGAACTACGTTTAGAGTGTATAATAGGGCATAAGAATAACTGAGACTGAGATAAATTAAGATAGTCGATTGGAGGATGAAAGGATGGTGAACGGAAAGCATAATTCGAATGTAAGAGGAGGAAGGAGAGGAAAACTTGTGAAGTACTGGATAGATACTTTGGAAGAACCATAGGAACAGGAGGATATTAAAATCCTGGAAACGGGACAGTGTAGGCATGATAAATGTAAATGGCACATTGTAATTGTACAGGGGCGACGCACTGCCAGAGAGACTTTTGTACAGGGGTAAGGCCACACCGGACGCGGGAAGCGTCGAGGTGCAGACACGACTCGGGCGTGAGAGCAGTGTCAAAACGACACATGGCCACACCAGAAACGCCATCCTCCCACACGTCACTCTTAGCGGTCAAAGATATACTTCTGTGCAAATAAGTCATTGTCACGGTTGGATAGGAAATTGTCTTTAATAGAAAACCTAAGTGTTAAACTTGACGATAGACTACGTATGACCCAAAACAAACGACGCACCATAGACGACCCATCTTTCCTGAACTATCATTCAGGAAGTAGTAACCTTATTGGCAGTAAATTTTGGGACAATGAAAGATTAAAATCCATATTTTCCTTTTACTTCCCTTAAAGTTATTACTGTAAGGGAAGTGAAAGGAAAATATGGATTTTAACTTCTTATTATTGCAAAACTAACAGCATATAGGGTTACTTCTTTAAAGATACTTAGAAAAACATTGGAATCAGAATTAATTGCAAATTATATAAAACTAAATTAATATTTGGCTGCATTATGTTGAAATTAACGATTTACCGGTATATAAAATAAAGCTCAATGGTAAACTTTACATCAAAGAAAGTAACACAAGGAAAAATCAGTTTTGCTTGAACATTCATTGTAAACATTAATGAAGAAAGTACAAAGTACCAGGAATATTTCATAAATCAGTGATGCTGCTGCACTGAGAATATGTATAGTTATCAAGTCTAGGCTTATTTGTGAGTGGCTGAGTGCATAATAGTTGGCACCTTTAAGTTTACAAATAGAGATTGGGAGTTGAATGCATGACGCCGATGGCCACATTTGAGGGCCACTCATTCTATTCTACTTTTTCCACTTCTTAAAAGAATATTTTATGGAGTGGACCACGGGGATTCTACTAAGCTCTCCTCCGAAACACCTCATTTAATTAATTCTTATGTAGCCACTTCCGCCAGACACGACCGACTGAATAAGTGACACTTCGGCAAGTAATTGCCTGTTCATCTGCAAGTTAGTGATCATGTCAAGTTGGAGGGTCTATTTATGTATTGTGGTCCTTTCGAAATATTCACTTTAAATTCAGTAATGAACTCATCCCCATGGAAAGCATTTAGTTAGACCATCGGCGTGGTAAAGGATTCCCCAGACTGCATTCATACAAGAAGTCAAGAACTCGGTCTATTTGCTTGACTCTTTATTGAGAACAACAATGAACGCAGTCTGAAAGTACACAAATGAGAGGTATTGAAATAACTGCTAATTTAAGTATGCATTACAGATATGGAATAATTAATTCGATATCGTTACTGATTAGATAATAAATTTAGTCACTTAATATATAAAAATTTCTATGCTAATATCAGTTACTTAAAAATATGCTTTAAACAATTTCTAGGTTACAAATGAAAGTTCCTTAATAAGGAAACTAACTTCACAACATAGTTATTAATATTATTAATTAAGAAAAGTAACCATTCAAGTAACATAGCCTATAATCATATACAAAATGGGGTTGTTTTGGGTGAAGACGCCAGGAACTGCTGTGGTATTTTAAAACATGTTACATCGCTCGGCGGCAACTGCAGAGGGTCGAGCCGTCCCGCTAGTCTTGTGTGGATACCCGCATAAGATAAGCAATGTTCCAAACTGCCGCGGGAACCTCTTCCCTGCAACCTCCACACTCGCCGCGTCTGGTGTGGCCTCACCCTAAAGCTGGTATCACAGTAGTCATTTCTTGCTTGCGGTTTTGTCCAGCATCCAGCCGATGCTCGCGAGCAAAAGTGTTGTATCGTCACACTAGGAACTAGTGGTTTCGAGGAGCCGTAGGAAAAATTAAACAAAACTGATCAGCTGATATCATCAAGGCGTCCAGAAATTGTCGGACTGTTGCAAGATGTGCTGCAGTGGTGTATTTCTCGGAAACTTACGTGAATGCAAGAGTAACAAAAAACGTTTGTGGGTTCGAGAGTGGCTCAGGAGAAGAGAAGCCAAAGGTCTGAGAGTACGTCCTATCAGCAGCAGCCATCTTGTTTGTTTACACTATGCTGTGACTTGTGGCTCGTGCTGGCTGCTTCCCGTTCTGTTGGAAAGTAAAATCTCGAGCTAAAAGCTCCCAGTTTTGCATTTTCACCAGCAACGGATCGAAGCTGGAGAAAAAAACGCCTAGTGTGAGCCCACCTTAGGTGTGTGTGAATGCATCTTTGCTAATGTTGTAGAGCAGGTGGCTTCACCTACAAGTAAAGGGGGAATGTGTAGCCAATGTCAACTACCAGTCTCCACAGACCTTGCCTTAGCGTTTCACCTGAAGCCTCGGTGTGATGGTCATTGCTTTAGCGGGGGGAGGAGGGGGGGGGGGCAATATCTACCATTCGATCTTGAGTTGAGTCGAATGGATAGAATTAGGCCACTTGCCAAGAGCTGGGACTAACGAGGTCATTCAGCACTGAAAGGGAAATTGACAGTAAAACGGTTGAAAGGTGTAACAGAGGAAAACCTCGCAATTGCACATGAAACAATTGTTAGCAGAGGGTGGAAAATATGATGGAAGAAAGAGAATACGGACAGAGGTACAGAAAAGGAACGAAAGGGATTGCACTGACGGCACTACCATTCGAAATATATTCTCGCTCCATGAGCACTAAAACTTACTGGAGCCATGCATTCAAACACATACCATTGCTTTGAATTTTATCTTTAGCACATATGAAGCTGTGAATAGGTATATATATGTAAGATTTTTCATGTACTTTTTTGGGGCAAGATGTCCTCGTAGTTCAGCAATAGGCTGGTGGCATCATCAGAAAGAAAAGCCTGGTTAAATAGGCACTTTCCATTAAACTGCAATGTGTGTTTGTTGGACTTTTTCAGTGCCTGTTGTTCAATTGGCTGCAGTGGGTTGTGTGAGAGTGGATAAGATTATGGGGCTAGCAAACTCATCCAAAGTACTTAATGAAAACCCAAAAAGGTGAAAGGTGACAATATATAATATATATATATATTATATATATATATATATATATATATATATAATTCGAGCTACAAATGTCCTTTAATATCTTAATTTGCTCTACCTAGGAATTGATATATTATCATATATGTAAACCGAAGGGGAATCTTTTAGTCAACTAAAAAATTCCCCTTCGGTTTACATTTATGAAAATATATCAATTCCGAGGTAGAGCGAATTAAGATATTAAAGGACATTGTAGCTCGAATAATTTATATGAATCACGGTGATGTGATAATTATTCATATATATATATATATATATATATATATATATATATATATATATGCACACACACACGTATGAATAGTGAAATTCAGACTACAAAGGCAAGTATTGAGGCACTTTTCTAAGGCAGTGAAAACAGGAGATGGAGTGTTTGGACAGCAAGACTCAGTAAGGTATAAGAGTTACAAGCGGTTGGACAGCCCGGTGGAAGAAACGAAGCGGGAACATAGGTCAAGTTGAAGTCTAAATGGTGGGTTACGGGCTGGAGAGAGAGAGAGAGAGAGAGAGGGTTTTATAATAAATGCAGTGCAACCAGTAATTCATGGCTCCATCTATTCCTTCACCAGATGCGGCTGAAGATATCTACCAAGATGCTTTGGCGGCTTCTCCTCATAGTCTCGACGACAAGCGGTAGGTTGAGGAAAAAATAGACACGTAAGGAAAGTATAACTTCCAGTCGGTATTTATTACCCAGACTTTTGCAAGGGATCCTCTTGACGTTTATTTTTATGTCCTATTCGTAAGTGTTAACTCGGTTGATTGACAGACTTCCTCCTCTTCAGCAATGTTAAATTTTGAAGTTGTAGTTGAACTCATACCTTTAGCGAATCTGACCGACTGACTAACCTGAAAGTTACTTAGCTGAGTAACGGGTGTCTTACTGTTGTGTAACAATTCAGTTGCCTAAATTATCAATTCTCTTATTTCTCTAAGAGATGTCAATATATGATAGCCACTCTCGAATTGAATTTATCTATGAAATCCTGAATCTCCCTTAAATTGTCACAATTAAAAGAAACATTTAATCAAACAAGTATCACTTGTCCGTGACCAAAGGAAGCCTTTAATTTAGAGTACGATCACTGAAGTACTTGGTTCCTTTGGACGTTCCATAACTACCTACTAGTATATGAGCTTTTGGATAATCTGCGTAAACGCTCGAAACATAAACACATCCACGTTGTTTTATGTTCACATTAGGACTGGTAACACCGAAGTCTCCCTCAAAAATGAAAGCTTCAGCCGGCGCTTTGATCTATCCGTGCATTTCATCTTAAAGGACTTCTACCTTTAACGACACTTTATCATAAAGGCTTTCATCACACTCCGATAATAACTACTGTCACAACTGCTAGGTGAGGAATTCCACCACATTACTGTTGAACGTGCCGTGATAAACATGAATTAGTATTTGCACGTTCTACATTTAGTCTTTCATGAAACACCCACACCACAAATAATACAGGGTAGTGAATAAGGTGCAGCGGCCCTCATAATATCTCATGCGTGTCTGTCAGAAATTCGGGCTGGTGCCGTACGGGATATTGACGGCATCACATCAAGTAAGAGACGCTTGACATTACAGCCTCCAGGAAATTTGGTGATGATAACTTTACATTACATTCTTGAACTTTTCACAGTCGCAGTTATGAAGCAAAGTTCGCACACGTTATTGCAGGCAAAAGAACAGTACCGTAATGAGTATTATTATTATTATTATATTATCATCAGTATATGAAACATATTCACATGGAAGAAACCCACAGGGCCACTGACTTGAATTTCAAGCTTCCAAAGTGTTGGTTTCGACCTCGCACCGCAGACCCCTCACTGTAGCAGTAACTGACCATGGTACAGAAGTTTTTCGCTGCCCTGGGGGAGTCGCGAACTCGTGACATCTATGCGGAATGCCACGACGCTACCTACTATCCATTGCATTTACCAAAAGAAATGTCAGACAACAGCATCCAGTGTTCCCAGGCAGTCACCCATCCAAGCACAGACCAGACTCAGCGTTGCTTAACTTTGCTGATCGGACGAAAACCGATGCCTTCAACGCGGTATGGCCGCAGGCAATATTATTACTAATATTTTTTAAAACTATAGCGAATCAATCAACCACAACGTATTTGATTACAGCCGATACAAGGCACTTCATAAAAAATATATACTATATTGAAAAATGATGCCGTATACAATTATATTAATATTTACTGATACCATGAGCATAATGCACACTTTCCTAACGAGCGATGCTAGCCAGAACCGTTGCATTCATTCCCAGCAAACTATAGATAAATTCCAGCCAACTGATGGATATTTCTTTCTCAGGAAATATCGTTACTAGAGGAAATCCACAAACGCAGTGTCAAGGTGGAAGATGCTCACCCTCTCGACCAATCAACGAAGATGCGAAGTCAGTGCTCAAGTGTGTCCGAGAAGGGGCTTTCCCTGTACCAGGTAATGAAATCTAGGTATTGTAGTATCTCTAGTAAAAAATTAAACTTAAATTTCGGAATACAATGATTAACACGAAAACAGAACATGCTTATCACTGGTTTAGGAAAAAAACCACCCATATGATTGCGGGGTATAAAATTCTAGGCATATCCAACCGTGAAAAATGTTGTAATGCAAGACTAAGATAATATTATTAATAAAAACAATAAACCATAACAGCCATACAAGTGTGTCAATAAAGATTACCAACAGTATATATATATATATATATATATATATATATAGTATATATAATATATATACATATATATATAGATATATATATATATATATATATTATTAGATATGTATATATGTATATATTATAATATTTTTACATACTACATACATACATACATATACATATATTATTCCATGAGACCTTAAGTAGGAAACTAATTTCTACACTTTGCTTGAAGAAATGCTTAAATAACAATGGCAAAAGAGTGTGCTTGAATTGTTAAAAAATTTACCTTTGCTTCCTCATTCTGACTGTGTCCTTATGACTACGAATTTCACATTAATAAGTGGGTAATAAAAGACAATCAAAATTCTGTTATATAAAGCTAGGTTTGTTTACTTGTATACCTAACACTGCTTAACAAAAGTAAAAGGCCAGGACACTCACACTCTCTTGACAGTTACATTTTGAATAATTTTGTAATAAAATTCTGCAAATATTTTCAGGTACCACCAATGAGTTTTATCTCTGTAAAGAAGTAGCTGGTGACGGTATGATACTCAGGATCTTCAGATGCCCTGAAGGAATAAAATTTGACGCGACAAAGGAGAAGTGCACGTTTTCTCGTATCAAATACAACTTTACAGAGGGATATGAAACTGTGAACCATAATCCCCTGACACGTCAGAAGCGATTTCTTGATATACTTGGTACGTTTGGAGAACTACTGAACACAGGAGCCTCATTTATGGAAACACCTAAAAGCCCAACTTCAGGAGGGCCTGGAATAGACTTATCAAGCCTTGAGAATAAATTAGCAGGCATAGAAGCCAAACTAGACGACTCAAGTCTTCGAGTACTGGAGAGACAAGCAGAAAGAAAAATCTCCTCACAGATTACACAAGGACTTTTAAAAGAAGTTTTGATACAAAACAGGGGAAATTTCATGGCTACAAGAGATATTCTTCATGGGGGAATCACCCAGAATAACGAAAATCTTAGCAAGCTTCGTACTTTGATAACAGAGGGAAGTGAGACTTCAACGCAGAATTTTTATAAAATTCAGGGCGACTTAGAAAAATTGAAAGATTTCATTGATCAACAAATTACTAAGGCTAAGTCTGAAATTGAAGAGGGCTTTACAAGTGTTACAAATTCAGCTTACAGAGCTAGAATAGAACCTATTGTGTCAAAGCTTCTGACTTCAATCAAAGACTTTAAGCACAGACAGAATCACGTGATGAGCTTACCAGAAAAGAATAAAATGGACGAATTGAAAAGAAGTGGAGGTTACATAGATTATTTAGAATCAGCTATGTTGGAGAGAACTCTCTATGATATAGTACATCAAAATTTAGCCATCCCTAAAAGTCCTGCTGATATCTTTGCTGCATTCATTTTGGATCTGTTGTGTGATGGGCTGCAATTTCATGCACGTATTCTGTCATCAATTGTTTCATCAAACATGTATTTAGCAAAAAAGGCCCTTAAAGATAGGCATCTTGAAGATTTTAATACATACATGTTACGAGTACACTCTTCAGTTTTAAGAATGGAATCTAATCTTGGCTTTCACAGTGGGAGAGGTTTAATTAAAGAGATTAAGGATTTACTAAATAATGTGGGTCATTTACACTTTATTTCAAGTATTCCTTTTCTACCCCAACTTCTCACAGAAAGGCAATATAAACTGGAACATCTTGAAAGAGAACTCGGTGAATTTGTTCACAAAGTTACACCCTTGAGTGTTCCTGGTCGTATATTAAAGAGGCTCCAATTTAGTACTTCTACAGTTCCACTCCCTATTGGACCATGGAAAAGGGGAAAGAAGGTTAGCTATGCCGTTCAACATATTTCCAAAGAGCGAGTTTCTACTGTAGGTGAATGGTCACAACCATATGAAATTTTGGATAGAGCACATCCTGTAGTTTATGTGCCATCAGCTGACAATAACATAACCCGCATAGTTTACAGAAAGTTTGATGACGGGCAGTTGCCAGAAGTTGTTGCCATGATAACTGATAAAGAGATGACTTCATTTAGAGATATAGGAAGGGACCTTATTAATGCTGCAGCCAGACCTAATCAACATCTAGCTGTGATAGAAACTAAATCCCTGGTTGAGGATGGTGCTGAAATTAATGTTAGACTTGACCAAAATATGGCAGTACCTTTTCATCATGCAGCAGAACATAACAATGTAGAAGTACTAAGGTTGTTGCTCAGTAAGGGTGCAGACATCAATATCATGTCGTCAGACAATATGAATGCACTCCACTTTGCTGCATCACAGGGAAGTAAAGATGCATTGGAATATCTTCTGCAGGAGGGGGCAGACATAAATGCACAAACAAAACAGCTTGGATGGTCTCCATTGCACATTACTGTTTCTAATGATGACTTAGAAGCTACACAAATTCTTCTGGAAAACAATGCATTTATTAACATCAAAGACAACATGGGGTTGACTCCACTCCATGTCTCTATTCTTGGAAGCGGAGAAACAATGAAAATTCTGTTGGATACAGCGACTATAGATGTTAATGCTAAAGATATCGATGGTTTAACTTCTCTTCACCATGCTGCAAGAAGTTCCACACCGATATTCGCAAAACAGCTTCTGCAACACTATAACACAGATGTTAATGCCTTGAGTAATAGTCAGATGTCACCACTGCATTATGCAGCAATTACGGGGAATGTGGAAATAAGTCAACTACTCATTGAACACAAGGCCTCTCTAACCATTACTGATTCAAGTGGTTCGACCCCATTACACTATGCAGCTTTTTATGGCAATACTGAAGTTACACTGTTGATGATTAAGAGAGATGAATCGCTTGCCTCCATTAAATCTTCAAAAGGTCATACAGCATTTGACCTTGCAAATGCGAATAACAATGCTGAAGTTGCTTTGTTACTGAACGATGGAAAGGAAGTCCTTCAAGACATTGAAGTACTAATGCCAAGAGGATTCCCGAATATTTCTGCTTCAGCAGACAGACCTCATTCACAATATTTCATAAAAGCAACTAATTGTGCACAACATACCATGGAAGAAATTGGTGAACATTCAGAGGAAGTTTGCTCGCAGGTTGATAAAATATCAAATTTTGTTCAGATGGTAATGTCAATGGTTCCCATACCAGTGAGAGGAGAGAGGGAGAAATATTTCTAGATATAAAGAACAACTATAACACCGTCCTGCAAAAAGCACTAACTCATGTTAGGCTGTGGGGCAATGGCAATAGTATACTTGGGGTAGTTCAACAAACATTCGTGTTAACAAAGAGCTTTGAAGCACAATTTAACAAGAAGTATAATGCATATCAAGCAAGAACCTCTGAAATATCCAAAGAAATAAACACGGGAGACTTCATAATCAAAACTCAAAAAGATATTTCGGATCTAGAAAGTGATCTTCAGAAAACACAGGCTGCACTTGCACTGGCTGTTTCGACAGTTACAAAACAATATTTACAAAAGAGAATACGTCAAATTGAACTATCGTTAGAGAGGAAAAGACAAGCTCGATCAGTTGACCTTTTAACTGCAGAGATATATGAAGAATTACTGTACTTCCTTGGTGAAGTAGGTAAAGATGCTGACAACATCAAAGACACAGCTGGAAATGCTGTAAAACAAATTCTGATTTTCCAAGCTCACGTAGATGAGGATAAGCAAAGTTTTACCCGCATAGCACAACAGGCCAACAGTAACCTTAGAAGGATTCAACAACAGAGTATAGAAAGAAATGCAGAGTTGAAAACTATTCAGGAGAGACAAGAACGTTTACAAGCTGAAGTTGATGGACTACATCAAGAGGTTAACTCCCTATATAACAGTATCTATGAAACAAAGAGGATACTAAGGGAACAGAGAAAGGAAATACTAAGAAAATATGAGAAGACTAGTGCATTTGGTTATTTTGCTTCAGCTGCCTTGGGAATTATAAATAAGTTTGCACCATTCATTATACCACCTAAGCTGTTACAACTCGTTGATGTACAACAACAATCAATTGTGGAAAAGTGGCAGTTGAACTTAGAAGAGAGTCATGAAAAAGACGAACTAATTAGAAGCATGATTAGAAACAAGGAAAAAAGTATCATGCAGCTAAGGGAAGAAATAATAAATGGTTCAAGGAACTCACAGTCAGTTACCACAGAGTTGAAAGCATTGAACAAAGTTGATTTCTACCTGAAAGATGTTACTAATGAGCTCCCATCTGTGCACAAATCTATATCAAGTGTTTTTGGTGGCCTACGAAATGTGCATAATGTATTTACGCATATCAAATCTAAAATCCAAGAAATGATTGACGCGGGAAAGTCGGCAAAAACAACAGAAGATATCGAAGCTGCTTTGAAGCAAACCTTTGAAATGCTGACCACTCTGCAGTGCTATTGGAGAGATAGCACTCTTTATGTAATGAACTTGAGGCTCTGCTCAAAGCATGATCATCAACCATGAACATGAAAAATTCCTTTCTCCAAGAGATCTCAACTATCAGTTACAAGTACAAAGTGTAAATGGAAGAATTTCTTATTTTCCTTACACCACTATTTAATCTCTAATTTTCTATAAGCTTTTCATGCGTGAGGAGATGCAATCATTTGTTAAGTTATGTGTGGAATTTCTTGTATTCAACAGCCCTATGTAAAAACTCTCTCGAGTTTCGAATAAGTAAGCGGATGTTGTCGGGTGTTCATACTTTTATGTAAACGATGAAAGCCATTGACTTGAATCATTGTCATAACCTAAAATAAAGTACGCAGTTTCATAAGTCAGTGTATTCATTACTAAAACTCAACCATATTAATCTATCAGACGTCGTAGTCTCATTCATATTTTGAGTCCAGGCCAACACTATTATAAACCGATGCTGACGGGAAACCCCCAAAAATATCAGCCAATTTCAAAAAAATATCTGCAAAATGAATTGCTTCTAAAAAATATGTGCAATACAGTACATTACACCTTAGATAAAGAAAAGTAGCTGATTGACGTTCTGCCCACTTGCCAAGCGTGCTTACTTGGTATGTAACATACACAAAATTCATACATTATAAAAAGTAGATGATAAATACAATGTATAGTTTCTTCACGTGATGCTCGTGTGTGTATAGTTACCCGCATGCAGGCAGACTAACAAATAATTACTACTGCACAAAATGTTATCTTGAAGACAGAAAAATCTAAAAAACAAAGCATTACATACAGTGCATGTCAATCAAAACACCAAACCGTAGGAGATCCAAGCACAATAAACTTTGCGTATTCTAACCTTGAAGACGACAATTAAAGAGTAACGGAGCCCCAGTGTTATTGTAGTGATATGGCTCATTTTATTCCGAGTCAGAAAAGCTGAATTCCACTGGTATGAATTAAATAAATAGCAATGTTTCAAGCTCATGGGGGTGTGAAGCAGCAGTCTGAGGTAATTGTACTGCAGTTGAGCGCAGATCTTAGGAGCCCCCATATACATTCCGGCCACTGGAATCTTGAGTAAAAATGACTAAGTATAGTGGCGTCATACTGTGAAAGTGAGCAGAGTCCGACCAATGTCAAGGGAAAAGCCCGAACACCAGAGCTCAAGATCTGTTTGGCATCAAGCTCGACATTTAACCTGGGGAGGAACTATCAAGGCTCCAAGGAATAGTTGGAATAACACCTTTGCATGCAAGGTATGTACTGAGACACCTCCACCTGAGATACTTTGTGTTCATGTAGACGAAGACCACAAATCTCCACTAATAGCCTCATAAGGGAATGTGTTGTGGTGGAATCAAAGCTAAGTAAAAAAAAACCAAGCAAGCTCCCCACAGTTACTTCAATCACTGGCTGACATAATTTCCCAAAGCCACTCTTTCCCCTTTACGTTACTTTTTACCTGCAGGACAATTGTCTCAATGAAAACTACAGACAACTTCACATTCTCATACTCACCCCCAATGACCGACTTCAGGGCTATACGCTATGCTGTCGGCTGTATATAGGCTAGGCTCGGCTAGCCAAGACACACCACCGCCGAGAATCACAACACAAAACAGACAAACATCAAAACCGCACAACAACACCCCAATCACTACGCAAACAACCACCAACAGCTCGAAAAGAACCACCAAATCATACACCAACTCCAACCCAGCACAACAAACCACCAACACCAACACTGTCCCCAACCGCCAACTCACAGACACCAAAACGCACAACCAACCTCTTCAACTTCAGCATAACCAGACACACACACAACAACTTTACAATACCAAAATCAATCAAATCACACAATATCACTGACCCTCAATGGACAAAACCGCTGCCAAACCAACTGTTTAGTATGACTCTGACTTCACTGACTTCCTCACTTCTCCGACTCCTGTAACACACTACTGCCACTGATATACTTGGTGATTGCCACAACAGACAGCAACTCATACACTTACGCCACCATCAAACGACTCCCATTTATTTCTCCACCAATTTTGCTCTCTCTCTCACTCTCTCTCTTTCATGCAACCCTCGGAGACGTTGTCAAATTTCAACTACCATTACCACTCCTCCATACATTCAAGCTTCAACTCCAGGGACAAAAAGACTGGCATTCCCCCGACAGGCTTAAACCTGCCAATGAAGACTCCACCAATGCCCTTGAAAGCCTCACCTATGAAAAAGTCTGTGCAACTAAAAACTAGTAGCTTATCAACATCCTGAAAAGCTCCCAACCAGTAAAGACGTGGAATGGTTGGATGCTCTTATACTGTATCTGCAAAGCGTAACGGTCTTACCTTTAAAGCATATTAGTATCATGACAGCATCCTGAAAAGCATCTGTATAGTAAGGGTGTAGAATAGTGTAATTTTCTTATCTTGTAACCGAAAAAAGTAACTTAATTACTTTTAGTTTCATTTATAACAACCTAGTATCCTATCAGCGCACCAACCAAGTAGTATAGGGATGTGGAACAGTGGAATATTGTATTATAACCCATGATATTTATAAAACTTTATAACATGTGTGTGTGTGTGTGTATGTAAATGTATATGTATATGTATATGTATATATATATATATATATATATATATATATATATATATATATATATAAGTATGTACGTATGTATGGTATATCATACAGGGTGTTTCGAAATAAGAACGCTCCCCCCTCTACAGTATAGATTAAAATTGATATAGACAAAAACAAAAGTAATTCAGAACAGGTATTTATTTAAATTTCTCTCTGAGTATTTAATATTTTGTGTGGCCTCCATCTGCCTGTACCACAGCCTGCATTCTTGAGGGGTATGATTTTAGCAAATCGCAAAAAAACTGAGACTCAAATTCCATTTCCCTGAGCACTTCGGTCAGCTCTCTTCACAGGTCGTTGAGGGTTGGTATACCATCACAGTTCACTGTGTGCGCTTCAACACAATCCTTTAAGTTCCTACCAATGTTTTCACACGCATTAAGGTCAGGGGAGCTACCTGGAAATTCACTTGACGAGAAGGAATCAATACCACTGTTTCGAAGCAGCTCCTGTGTCTGAAGAGTCTTGAAACATGGTGCCTTATCATGCAAAAATGTGACTTCTTCAACAGATAACATTTTCAGGATCCTTGAGGAAAGGAAATACTCCACCAGTAAGCACAGTTTCTCTGAAGTAGTCGCCATTCCATGACTGTCCTTTTTCTTTGATGATCCACATTAAGGGGGCCGGCCGGAACGCCTATATATGGAGGTATAGGGCGAAAAATGCAAAGTCATGAAAAAATTCATGGAGCTTCATATGGCAATTGAGAATACGTATACGAAATATTTCGTCAAAATTCCTCTTACTTTCGTAGTTACAGGGTAATTAGTTAACGTAACTCAATAAGCCTAAAATGACAATTTGTCGAAAATTGCATTTTTCCTAACTATACAAACCTGAGGTCCTTTAACAATAGGAAGGTAACTAGCGGCAGCTGGGACGGTCGTAAGCTTCGAACAAGGGGAGAACGGTAGTTAACTGCTTGTCCGATCGTGCGCGCGGCGCGCCGGGCGGTGAAGAATCACTTTTGCTTTAGGCCCATGCAAAAAGTTGCAGAGTGAGGGGTGGTATGAGGTGGGACTATATGTAAAGGACCTCAGGTTTGTATAGTTAGGAAAAATGCAATTTTCGACAAATTGTCATTTGTTCCGATACGTAATACAAACCCTCGGTCCTTTAACAATAGGAAGACTCACTTCTTGGTGGGTGGAATCTGAGTCTTTTTGGTGAACAGACTGGTGTTCGTCACCTTGGGAATGCCTCCCTGGTCGTAAGAGCAAGGGAGGGATCCAAACCTCTGTCCGATTGATCGGGGTGTGCACCGCAGGATCAATGGTCAGACCTCTGAGCCAAGTACTAAGAGAGAGGCAAGCGTATCTCTTCGTACCAGCATTGCAAGAACTTGTTCCTGTACAGGAGCCAACATAAAGTTATGGGTTTGTCTCAAGTAGGCATCCACTCCTTCCCCCTTGTTGGAGGGAGTGGAGGATATTTGCTTCTATCCCTAACTAAAGGGATAGATTGGGGCTCGGTCGAGTAGCTTACCTGCATCGGATTCCTTTCCAGCATGGTGACGACCGTGACCCTCTGCCCACAGGTAGAGAGAGAGAAAGATGGAGAAGAGAAGCCAGTCGCACTCTCATTCAACCATTCATTCCTACAGTCACACCCAGGAATCGATGCTGTTCTGCCTGCTCGGGTGCTGGGTAAGCTTACACAACGTGTTGAGCAGCCACCACAGGGTCCCAAGGAAAAAGTATCCAAGGACTTGTGGGCAATATCCCGAAGGTAGAAGGACGTGAAGGTAGTCTGGTTGGCCCAGACACCTGCCTTCAGGACCTGCGCCACGGAGAAGTTCTTGCGGAACGCCAAAGAGGGTCCAATACCTCTGACTTCGTGGGCTCTCGGTCGGAGCGTACGGATGTCGTCACTACCATCAGCCTCGTACGCCCTCCTGATCACCTCACGCAGCCAGAAAGAAAGTGTGTTCTTGGATACTTCTTTCTTGGTAACCCCAGTGCTAACGAAGAGGCGTCGACACTCAGGCCTGAGGTGTCGAGTTTTCTTCAGATAGCGCCGTAGCGCCCTCACAGGACAAAGCAGCATCTCATCCGTATCGTTGTCGGTGAAATCCATTAGGGAGGGGATTGTGAAAGACTCGAACCTGTCGTCAGGGATCGACGGATTCTGAGTCTTGGCTACGAAATTCGGGACGAAATCGAGCGTCACAGATCCCCAGCCCCTGGAATGTTTAACATTGAAGGACAGACCATGAAGTTCCCCTACTCTCTTCGCTGATGCCAGGGCCAGCAAGAAGAGGGTCTTGAGGGTCAGATCCCTGTCTGACGACTCTCGGAGTGCTCGAATGGTCTTCGAGTCAAACTCCTAAGGACGAGAGTCACATCCCACTCAGGGGGGGCTGAGCTCCCTGGGGTGTGGGTGGGCAAGACCTTTCGAAAGCTCCTCATAGCAAGGAGATCTCGAAGAGTTCGAGATGTCCAGTCCCCTCAGTTTTAGGACGAGTGCCAGTGCAGCTCTATATCCTTTAACTGTGGGTACTGAGAGGAGCTTCTCTCGGCGAAGAAATACGAGGAAATCCGCTACCTGCTGAAGAGTGGCTCTGAGAGGAGATAGACCCCGTCTACGACACCAACCACAGAAGACGGCCCACTTCCCCTGGTACACAGCTGCAGAGGACTGTCTGACGTGTCCAGCCATCTCTGTTGCTGCGCTGCGAGAAAAGCCTCTCGTTCGCAAGAGATGGTGGATAACAGCCAGCCGTGAAGTTGTAGGGACTGGACTGCTTGGTGGTACCGCTCTACGTGTGGCTGGGCTAGAAGGTTGTGCCAGTGGGGCATCTCTCTCGGTTCTTCTGCAAGAAGAGCCAGCAGGTCCGGATACCAAACGGCTTGAGGTCGTTTGGGAGCCACCAGGATCATCCTGAGATTGGGAGTGACCAGCGCTCGGCTGATCACTTTCCGAATCAGACAAAAGGGAGGAAAGGCGTAGACGAAGAGGTTGTCCCAGGGGTGTTGCAAGAGCGTCCTACCTGCAGCTGCCCATGGGTCCCGGGCACGGCTGAGCAAAAACTTGAAGTTTTTTGTTGTGCCGGGTGGCGAACAGGTCTATGACCGGACGCCCCCACAGGTTGAAGAGCCTTTCCGCCACTTCTGGGTGTAGGGACCACTCGGTCCCTATTACTGATCCCCCCCGACGGCTGAGCTTGTCCGCTACTACATTCCTCTTGCCTGGAATGTAGCGTGCTGACAGCTCTATCGAGTGAGCCGTGGCCCACTCGTGCACCTGCACAGTCAACTGGTGTAGCTGGAGAGACACTAGGCCCCCCTGCTTGTTGACGTATGCCACTACTGTGGTGTTGTCGCACATCAACACGATGTGTCCCATCAAGCGGTCTTGGAACTCTTGGAGAGCGTAGAACGCCGCCTTGAGTTCCAGGACATTGATGTGAAGGTGCTTGTCGTGATGGTCCCACCCACACCTGCAGCCAGCAACTCCTCCAGGTGTGCGCCCCATCCCTCGGTCAATGCGTCTGAGAACAGCAGCATCTCCGGGGGGGGAGTGCGTAGGGGGCACTCCTCTTAAGAGGTTCCTGTCGTCGAGCCACCAGGCTAGGTCCTGCCTCACCTTCTCCCGTGATGGAACACGGGGAAGTAAAGGTGGATCCTTTACCTGTGACCAACTCTCCCTTAGTCTCCACTGGAGAGACCGCAGGTGGTGAAGACGTCCGTGGAGGAACTAACTTCTCGAGTGACGACAGGTGGCCGATCACGACTTGCCATTGCTGAGCTGCCTGTTCCTGCCGAGACAGGAACCGGCCGGCTGCCTCCCTGAATTTTCTGATCCTCAAGTCTGCGGGGCGGACTTGAGCTGCTTACCGTATCGATCAGCATTAACCCAGGTACTTCCATCTTTCTTGATTGGGTTCGAGATCGGACTTCTCGTAGTTTATCACGATCCCCAGATCGCGACAAAACTTTAGAAGTCGATCCCTGTCCTGCAGCAACTGCGAGCGGGAGCTCGCCAGGACCAGCCAATCGTCGAGATACCTCAGAAGACGTATCCCGTGCGAATGGGCCCAAGCAGACACCAGCGTGGAAACCACTCTCGTGAACCACCTGTGGGGCGGTTGAGAGACCGAAGCAAAGTGCCCTGAATTGGTACACCGTCCCGTCGAAGATGAAGCGGAGGTACTTTCTGGAGGACTGATGGATGGGTATTTGAAAATACGCATCCTTCAGGTCCACTGAAAGCATGAAGTCGTTCTCCCTGATGGAGTCCAGCACGGAACGTGCCGTCTCCATCTTGAACCGAGTCTGGCGAACAAATCGGTTCAGGGGAGAGAGATCTATCACCGGGCGCCAGCCCCCCGATGCCTTTTCCACTAAGAAAAGGCGGCTGTAAAAGCCCGGTGACCGATCCTACTACGACTTCTACAGCTCGCTTGGTCAGCATGGTCTTGATCTCTGCCGAAGAGCGTCGTCCTTTGAGGATCCCAGAACATATGTCTGCAGATGGACCGGGTTGGAGGTGAGGGGTGGCCGAGATTCGAAGGGTAGTAGATATCCCTCCCGAAGGACGTCTACTATCCAGGTCTCGGCACCGTAGCGCTGCCAAGTTGCCCAAATGGCTCGCCAGGCACCCCCCCACTTCCGGCAGCTGGTGAGGGGGAACGCCGTCCCTAGCGTTTCCCACCTCGCTTCGACTTCTTCCCAGCACCTCCTCGGGGAAAGGAGGGCTGGGAGGAGGGCTGGTTACGGCCTCCTTTACCAGAAGTGAAGCAGGAAGAGTCTTTCCTCGGGGCTTCGATGGAGCAGCCGTCTTAGCAGCCGAGGGAAGCGCTAGCTAAACTCTTAGGCTTAGCCGCAGTTGTACGAGGTTGCCCAGAAACCTTCGTAACTGCCTGGTGAACCAGACGGTCACTGTCATCAGTGCGCCGTCTTTCCACCGCAGCGTCCACCATCTCTCCGGGAAAGAGAGCGGAGGAACTCTTCATTGGTCCGTTACGGAGTCCATTTACCGCACCTCACCGCCCGGCCCCCTTGGCTACTCGTGTAAGGACAGCGTCCCTACGACGGAGAACCAAGTTGGCCCACAGGTTTGCCGTCTGATGGGCGAGGTAGGAGATGGCCCTACCTCCAGACTGGCACAGTCTCCTGAAGTCGGGGTCGTCTTCGAGGGCAGCGCGCCCCGGCGTCGGCCCTGCGACCTTGGATACTGTGAGGGACCACAGATCCAACCAAGAGACTGCCTGGAAAGCCGCCATAGCGGTAGCTTCCAGGCCCAGTGCCTCCTGCTGCGAGAACCACAGGTTCTCCGACAGGAGCTGCTGCAGGGACACACCTGGAGTTAGCCTAGCTAGCTCCGGGTTAACCTGTTTGGGCGGTATTGGATCCACTGATGGCACGTAGAACTTCCGCTGTCGCTGCAGAGGAGGAGGAAGTAGCTTGGAAGACCGTCCTGACTTAAGTGAGTCCTCTCGTCCTGAGACGAAATTCTCCACCTGGTCAAGGACTGAGTCTGCAAGCTCAGATCGCGGCAGTCCCACCGTCAATTTGGGTTCCCTCTTCGGGCCCAAAATGCCTCGAGCCGGGACGTGGGCTCAGATGGTGGTAGCGGCGATCCTTCCCCCAGGTCGTTGTGCTGACGAATCAGCGCAATAACCTGGGCAAAGTTCCTCTGGATCTCAGGAGTCACAGCGTCCTGAGGAGTAGGACCGTTCCAGTCCCTCCAACAGGAGCAGCTCTCGAGACCCTCCTCCTTCAGAAGGAGGAACAGCAACAGACCCCTGACGGTCGCCTCCAACCACTTGCGCGTACGACCTGGCTGGTCCTAAGACCATGCCTGGTTCGTGCGGCGTCGTGGCGGGATCGTGAGCGGCGCACCTCTCACGATCACTCCTAGGTACCTCGCTCTTCCCGGTGTAGCCCGAGGAAGTTGAAGGTATAGGAGAGACAGACCTGACGCTCCCCCCCCGTTCGCTGGCAGGACCAGCGTACGTGGAGGGCTGTAGCGATCCACCAACCCGCGGTGGGGATCGAACTGCAGGCCTGGTCGTGCCGCTCACCTGTGGCGAGCGGCTCGACTGAGCACGTCGACCCCGATCTCGTGCGTCAGACGAGCTGCTGCTGGCCACCGTCTCCGTCCGGTCCCTGTGGGAGCGGCGGTCAGGTGATCTGCAGAGCTCGCTTTCGCGGTGAGACCGGTGAGCGTCCTCACGGCACGTCAAACCGCTGGTACCAGCCGAAAGCTGGTGCCGTTGGTCGAGGGGACCTCTTCTCAGCCTCAACCCGTGGCCGGTCAGAGACCGTCACGTCAACCCGAGGTACCGGCTGGTCGCTACGAGAGCGGCCGCTGGCCTGGCGAGCGTCACTTGCGCGACTCTCGACAGTCTTTGCTCCGTGCCTCTGTCATGACGGTGGGAGCAAGCTCAGGCGTCTTGACTTTGGCTGCACGGTCGCCCGAAGGAGACCGTACACTCGGACCTTCTCGCGAACGAGAAGTCGAGCCGGTACCTGGCTTAGCAGCAGTGCTACTAAGACCAGGCGCGGATGTACCAGCAGTAGCCAGCACATCCTTGGTCCCCGTCTTCTTCTTCTTCTCAGAAGAGGAAGACAGGGCCCCGTTCCCGAGGGAACAGGAGGACCAGCAGAAGCACCCCCCGTCACGCCAGAGCGAGACGGGCCCTTCGAAGGTCCCGCAGGAGCCTTCTTAGGGGGGGAGGAGGCAGCCTTCTTCTTCTTCGGCTTGGAAGCCTTAGAAGTCGAAGGGGAAGAGGCGGCAACAGACGACGAAAGAAGACGATGAAGACGACGACGACATCTTCCTCTTCTTCTTCCTCTTCTTCGTCAGCTCTCTCAGGACGGACGTCAGGTCTTCCATCCACGGAAAAGTCGGGCCAATTGCCGAAGCAACACGCCCCGACTGATCCTGTCCGGAAAGACCTGAGACCGGTGCAGCACCTCCATGACGAGACGCGACGTGGGCAGGGGCAGGCACGGCAGGAGCGGCAGGAACATCAACAGCAGGACCCAAGCACCATCAGGACCAGCACCAGCAGGACCAGCACCAGCAGGACCAGCAGCAGCAGGACCAGCACCAATAGGACCAGCAGCAGGACATCCAGCAGGACCAGCACCAGCAGCAACATCAACATGAGAGTCCCGCACCGCGCGCTTCGTAGGAGCGGCGCGAGGGGGCTGGGCCAGCAACACTGCTGCAGGTACGGGCAGGTACGGCAGCATAGTCCGGCGTCACAGACCTCTCCATCTCAGCCAAACTCATCATTGGGACGGGCGGTAGATCCAGGGGCGAACTTTTGGGGCAGCGAAAGTCGGGAGTCGGCAGCACATAAAACCCAGGTGGCGGCGGCACGCCCCCTCTTAGGTACGGCAGCGATCGGCATTTGAATGATGCCGTTGGAGTCACCGACGCAATGTGTTGCGTTATACACCACCATGAGGAGGGGCGGCGTTACGCTGGTGTTGACACAGTATTGGTCGTTGTTGTCACCACACCATGAGTTACAACTGCCGACCCCGCTAGCCGTTGAATCAAGCCCTGGATACTGGGGGCGCCCTGCAGTCCCAACGACGCCCACACCTGTCCAAGGTCGTCACTCACAGAAGGCACACCTGAGGGAGGAACAGTCGGGTCAGTTAGAGGGGCACCCTCGCGCTTGGGGGAGGACGAACCCCACCCAGAAGCGGACGGAAGACCCCGAATACAATTGAAACATCCGGGTATCGGGCACTCTCCTCCACACTCGACGGATCGAGTGAGGAGAAGGACTCCGAAACCCCCCCCGCAGGGGAAGGCGCAAATCGTGGGGGCTGAGCTGGAGGCAGGAAGGATGACGAGGTATCCGTAACCAAAGGAGTCGCTGGAGAGCTTTCCGACGACTCCTTGGTCGACCTACGCCTCTTCCTACCCTCGTACAGCACCCACTGCGCCTCGGACCAATTTACACAGACATTACATGGTTCGGTTCGGGAGCATTCTCGCCCCCGACACCGAAAAAACAACTCATGAGGATCAATATCTGGGTAAGAGCGGAATCCGCCGCATTTACCGCCCTCCAGCCCGGGACACACTTCTTACGGGCAGCTGGTGGGCGCGGCCGAAAGATCTTCTTGATCCATGATTAATTAATTCACTTCACTCAATGAAAAATGAAAAAAGAGTACTTACAACTTTCATTCCCAATGAAACCACAAAAAACCAAACCCAAGATCACCAGAAAGGAAGAAAATTGTAAACATCACCCAAAAAAGCCACACGACGAAAATAGCGGGCAGAGCGGATGACGAACACGTCCTGTCACACCACGGCGAAAGCAAAAGTGATTCTTCACCCGCCCGGGTTGCGCGGGGGGGGGGGGGCGGCGCGCGCACGATCGGACAAGCAGTTAACTACCGTTCTCCACCCCTTGTTTCGAAGCTTACGACCGTCCCAGCTGCCGCTAGTTACCTTCCTATTGTTAAAGGACCGAGGGTTTTGTATTACGTATCGGAACAAACATTGTCGTCCGTACAAGAAAATGCAATATTTCCTCTATTATCGTAAATTTTGATAATTATTGTCAAAGAAATTGGGAGAAATGGCATCTGTAGACATTCCCCGAGTCGAGAAGGAGACTTCAGGCCAAGTCCACTGTCCAGTCCTGATTTAGTGCTGTTACAGACGTCAAGTAGTCTACACGTTCCATTTCACCTCTGACATACGCCTGCGTTTACGTATGTTTATGTAGGTTTCGGCAAGAATTTCATCATGCCAATGAGGAAAAGACAAGGAAAACATCCTTGCTAACATACAGACGAAGAAAAATCGCTCAAGTATTATTACAGAATATCATAATATATGCGTAGTTAGTGAAGAGAGAGGGGAGGGTTGGTTTCTTAGTAACGCCCCCGTCTTGCTTGACAGCACACGTCACACTGTGCCCAAGGCTACGACGATCTTTGAGCAAGAGATCTTCATTCATGATAAATAACAAAGTTTTGGTTTTTTAAAACCCAAAATGGAATATGAAATTCATAATAATCATGATTTATTAAATTGTCTTTGTAAAAAAAAAAGAGTACGCCTTCGAGTTTCACCTCTTGAAATTCTCTTGCATTTACGTTTGTTTATCTTGGTTTCGGGCAAGAATTTCATCATGCCAAAGAGGAAAATACAAGGAAAACATCTCGCTAACATACAGAAGAAGAAAATTCGCTGTAATAAGCCGAGTTAGCGAAGGGGAGAGAGAGAATTGCGTAGGAAGGAGTGCCCCATCTTGCCTCAAGCAGTGCCCCAGGCTGCGATATATGAGCAAAGGGATCATCATTTATGATTAAATTATGATAAATAAAATAGTTTTGGTTTATTAATACACAAAAAAGAAATATACATTCATAATAATCATTATTTATTAACATTGTCTTTATAGAAATACGAAGGAAAACTTTGAACGCCCGTATCTCAAAACTATACTTATTGACCTTCTAAATCTATCTTCTCACTTAGTTTTTTAAAGCTATAACATTGAAATTTTGGTATATAACTCAGGAAGACATTATAGAACAATCAAATAGAGCCCTTTTTTCCAATTTTTGTTTCGTGTTTTTTTTATAAATTTTTTTCTCCTGATTTATAGGGTTTATTTTTTTACCATATTGAAAAATTCATATCTTGCAAAAAAATGACCTTTAGAAAAAAAACTCTCCATTCGATTGGAGGTCTACATCAGGTCTATATATGGTAGTAATCCCAGGTCTTAATATTAAATATCAAGGGAGGAGATAGATTTCGAAAAATGGTTGTTTTCGGGATAAATCGCCCTGGCGTCACAAAACCGAAGGTCAGAGGCGAAAATCATATGCGGTTTGGAGATGTCCCAAGTCACCTTATTAAGTGGTATGAATATCAAAGTCCTGTCCTTGAAAAAGGGCATTAGCCGGCCGGCCCCCTTAACCGTTTGGGTGTGAAACAGAAAAAAATTCCCAAACGTTCAGGGAATTTCACAACTTGATGATAGCGCATGTCATCGCTGATATCATCCAACTTTGCAGCCCGAATGATGTCATTTTTATGATTTGGCTTCCTGACTGTGTAAATGAAGAATTCATCTGATGTGTCAACATGGAGAAAGTCAGCTTCATCCCAATCTTTAAGAAATGGACCACAAAACCATGCGCGGTCTTCTCTCTGTTGCTGAGTGATGTTGGGCTTGCTGATAACATGAAATGGCTTGATACCAGATTTTTTCAACTCATGATATACAGCACTATAACTTCTCTTCTTTCCCCTTTTTGTTTCGAGTTCAAGCACCAATTTATGTAAAGACTTTCTTGGTCTACCCACTGCCTCAACTATGATGTTTT
>NC_087200.1:162444636-162467605 GCF_015104395.2 Macrobrachium nipponense
AGGGGTTCGAACCTATCCAGGAGGCAGTTGACGATGAAATTGTATCCTTGGGCAAGTCAATAGGGCTAGAGGTGGGCAAGGATGACATCAACGATCTTCTGGATGAGCATAGCGAGCAGCTGACGACCGAGGAGCTGTATAAGGAGCAGCAAAAAGAGGTCATGGAGGACATTTCATCTGAGGAGGAGGAGGGACAGATTAGAAAACCTATCGCTTCTAGTGAAATTAGGGAAATGTTGAAACAGTGGGAAAACGTGCAAAATTTTATAGAAAAACATCACCCAGATAAGGCTTTGGTAGTGCGTGCAGCGAACCTATTTACCGACAATGCTGACCCATTTCCATAAAATTTTAATGAAAAGACAAAAGAAGTCGTCTCTAGATAGGTTCCTTGTGAAAGCTGAACGAAAGGACGTAAAAAAAGACGACCGAGTGTCCAGAAAACGTAAATTAAGTGATTCAGTTAGTGATAGTGAACGTCATTTAAGAGAAACTTCAAACATTTTACCAGAAGTTTTCATGGAGGGAGATTCTCCCTTCAACAAGTAACCCCTTCCTCCCCCCCCTCCCGTCTCCAACACGCCAGCAGTGACGCTCCTCAAAGGTAAAGTGCGAGTTAAGTTGCCAATATTTTTAGTTAAATTGTCAATTATTTTTATTTTTGCTTTTTAATTATTAATTTGTATTCATTTCTGATGTTAGAGGGTTATAATTTTAACATTAATTACAATGGCAAAAAAAAAAAAAAAAAAAAAAAATTAAAATGTGTATCTATGGACGTGTGGAACGCATCGAGTGATATCTATTTATTTCTTATGGGAAAAATTGTTTCGGACTACGAGAATCTTATGTTACGAGCTCGCTCTTGGAACGAATTGTAAACTCATAAACCAAGGTATCACTGTATTCTGTCAAAACTGGTCAAACATCCAATGTTATATTCATTCATTTTTAAATGAAAACTCTCACAGGATAAACTGGACTGAAAGTTCAATGATTGCCAGATCGAAAGATTTCTCTTCACGAATTCATTTAAAATCCGCTTTATATAGCTTAATTCCAATTGTAACTTAAATCTTAACTCTCCATGTATTATATTAGTAAAATGTTCAAAAATAACCTAAATGATAAAATCACTGACTGTTTTCATGTTTAATATTTTTGTGCAAAAATGTTCACCTTGCAAAAATTGTTATTGTTGATCAAATGGAGAATTATCGAGTTATACTTTTACAACATTTTTTGGTGGTCAATCACCATCTTTGTATTATCTATTAACTGTCTTGTACCTGCTTCTGAGCTGTTGGATTGGATTGGATTATAGAATTTAGGCCAAAGGCAAAGCGCTGGGACCTACGAATTCATTCAGAGGGTGGAAAGTCAGATGGAAGAAAAAAATATGCACGTAGGTACAGAAAAAGAAATGAAAGAAGTTGCAGCTTGAGGCCGAAGGGACGCTGCAAAGTACCTTAAGAAATGCCTACAGTGCACCGCGTGAGGTGATCTGACAACACTAACCCCCTAAGGGATTCTGAGTTGTGCCTAACCTTTTGTAAAACCTTTAAACCCTGGTTTGGTAGGTCCACTAATTCTTCATTTGTGTTCGACTCCAGGTACATACATATTTTTTCCTTTGTAATCCCCATCTGTCATTTATATGAGCTTCTTTGGAAACATATTTCTATATTTCTTCAGTCTGCTAAGTAAAGGGCAAGAAGTTGAAAGGCCTGGCTGAACACCATTGTTTCTCTTCTTTTTATGGAAAATGTATTATTTTTACATGTATATATATATATATATATATATATATATATATATATATATATAAAATTTTTTATCACATCTATCACATCACCGTGATTCATATACATGTATTAAGCTACAAATGTTCTTTAACCCTCTCCGATCAGTGGCCGACCTATACTCGGCCAAAGGGAAAAAAGCGTTCCACTACAATGGCCGAGTATAGGTCGGCCAACCAAGTTATCATTAATATCCAATTTACTCTACCTCGGAATTAATATATTTTCATATATGTTAAGAGAAGGGGAATTTTTTACTGATAATAATTTCGTCCTCTTGTGGATTTAAACCATCACACAGAGGAGAAAACAGGACTTCAGTGAAGTTACCGAATTTGGTAATTATAAAAAAAAATTCCCCACTACTTAACATATATGAAAATATATTTATTCCGAGGTAGAGCAAATTGGATATTAAAGGATTTTGTTGCTTAATGATATATATATATATATATATATATATATATATATATATATATATATATATATACATATTATATATACAGTACGGTCCCAAATTATGCGATAATTTGGTAGATCCATGGCCTTGCAGAATTGGAAATTCGCAAATTTCGAAATATAACTTATGGGAAAATTCCATTAGGGCCAAGGCAAACGGCAACTTACCCAGTCAGACTTTTTTATACTACCCATTTTCAATACTTTCTATGTACTATACTGTAATTCTTTCTAATATGAAATTGTTCTTATGGATAAATAAAACATTAAAAAGGTTTTAATAACTTGAAAAAGTTTAAAATTAAACACAGGATGGTGAAAACTCCCACATGTAAACAATGCCACCATTGGGTGCAAGTGTACTGTACGATACAGTCATTTCCTTTAAAAAACCTTTTGGATGGAATTTCCTCTACCAAAAAATCTTCGAACTCTCTATCTCATCCTCTATGAAGAGTTCTGCTGAAGGAAGGCCTTGTGAACCATTTGAGGTTTCGGGGACTAGTGGATATGTGCGTCTCCACTGTTCACTCCCGTTAGGCCGAACAAACTTGGATACAACTAGCGACTGTCTCAGTTTCGTTGTCCGGCACGTTCACTATGAAATCGTTTTCATATAAATTTATTCTACGATAAAAAAAGAGCTGATGAAAATTCAAAATTTGATATGAAATTACGAATTTCTTAAGAAGAAATGATAAAATTTCAAAATTCAACATGAAATGACAGTTTCTTGAAAAGTTAGATCGAACGATTCCCCCCCCCCCACCACCTTTCTCTCTCTCAAACACATCTGCTACTCCGTTAATCACTTTTACTTTTCATAAAAACCTATTTCAACAATAGAAATCATTCATACACACTGCGCTATGATGTCACAAATGAAAAATATGTGTGAGGCGGAGCCTTCCATCTTGGCTAATGGCTGAGCAGAAGCCTTCAGAATAAACTTCGTGGATCTGAATAATACCTATGGCGATGATAGCGATCATTCATATACACTGTGCTATGACGTCACAAATGCGTGAGGCAGAGCCTTCCGTCTTAGCTAATGGCTGAGCAGGATATCTTTCTCTCGCATTCCCCCTTGGAGGAATAATAGTTTTTCTTTCTCCAAGCATTCCCCTCACCCCTTCTCTCAGATACCAGTGAACTCCCCCCTCCTAAAATACTTGAAAAGACAATAGATTTGATACGTTTTGCGGCGCATGACTCGCAGACTTTGAATGGCTTCGCAGATACAGAAAATGTATTTTTGAGAACTAGCGACCGCATAAAAGGGGAATCGCACAATTCGAACACACATAATTCGGGACCGGACTAACTATATATATATATATATATATATATATATATATATATATATATATATATATATATAATGAAATAAAATGGGGGCCACTGTATATATATATATATATATATATATATATATATATATATATATATATAGTGGCCCCCATTTTATTCATTTCACCTTTCTGCGGTCCACTTTGTCGCGGAATTTTGTGGAACACATTATTTACTTTTCCACAGGGAACTTTCACTAATTTGCGGATTTTTTTCTATTGAACATATCTCTAAAATTATTTGCTTTTCTTTGTAGAATAACACTTTATTCACTAATTACTGTATTTTTTCATATTGTGTATGTGACTAAATACTGATTTTTATGATAAAAATGATTTACAGCATACTAACAATGTATAGTTATGCATTTAATAAGTGCATTCCAGGTTGGGGCCCAAACTCCCTCTCCCTCTCTCTAAGGGTAATGTAAGATGCACTTGAAGAGATATTGCTGTAAAGATTTTTAATGATAGAGCATATTGTACAATATTTAAAATATATTCACTACTTACTTTCATTTAATTTTCAAGTAAAAGCAGACTGGAAAATAAAATTAAAATAATTAGCAAATATTCTAAATATTGTTCAACATGCTTCATCATAAAAAACTTACAGTAATATCTTTTCAAATACACCTTACATTGCTCTTACAGAGGGAGAGTGAGAGAGAATCGTACGCCTACTAAGTCCAGCGGGGCTCCACCTGGAGTGAGATTAATAGATACATAGGTACATTTTAAGTATGCTGTAAATCCTTTTATCATAAAAACCAGTATTTAGTCACATACACAATATGAAAAAAATACAGTAATTAGTGAATAAAGTGTTATCCAAAAACAAATGTGAATTAGTGATAATTTTAAAAGGATTAATACCTCAATACTATGAGAGAAAACGGTTTATGTATACAGTACAGGAGTAACTTGATTAGTTATCAAACGTTCTATAAGACTGATTTATTTAGTTTGTAATGAAGATTAATTTTATTTGTATTAAACATATTATGGATATTTTACTGTTTAGTGCATTAATATTTTGAAATGAGTACTAAATTATTGTTATAAGCTTCTTAGGGGGGAATATGTACTTAAGAGTAACAATTGTAAAAGGGTATTAATCTAAGATGTCTTTGGATTTTGGGATGATGGTTTGAATGTGTATTTTTGCTTGAAATGATAATAAATTGACTTAGTATGATAATTAAAGGTATATTTTTGTTTAAAATATCAAATTAAGCAGTAAAATGTTAAAATATACAGTTATAAGCATTTCAGTTTATGAGGTACTGGGTATTTGGCAGTTATAAGCCAGTTATGAGCATTTTTAGAGAGGATTTTTGCATTTCCGCTGCAGGTTCTGGAACCTAATACCGCGTAAGTGGGGGAGCATTGTATACATATGACATGAAAAAGCAGCCAAGACTAATCTCACATGTCCAGTCATCTCAAGTAGTTTTCCAAATCAATGGATCAAAGGAGCTATCTTACGGAAAAGACCCCTGGCAGACCACTTATACAAGTTTCGATAATTATATAGCCACCTTTACTGTTTCTGTAAAGGTATCTACAACAGCAAGGTCTACTTAATTTATGACATGCATGGTGCATGAAAGTTCAGAGTACTTGAAATGAGCTTCTGTTTCCAACACCTGAAAGAGAGGCATCATTCTGCAGTGTTCCCGGAGGACATCAGTATTTCGCATAACTGTGACTAGATGTCATTTCACATTCCTGCGCCTAATGGCCTTCCAACTTACACTAGCAATGCTTCCCAGTTTAAGAACAACCACCACCACACCCTCTATCCTCAAGAGCAGTACCACTGAACTGGTAAAAAAACATTTTTCTCAAAATTGGGTCCCAGAGAATCTTTATCCACCCTGAGTCATACAAGACCTGGGACTATGGTTGATTGGTCAAGCACACCTGGCTCTGGCAACGTTTGACACACCAGTGCCCCTCAAGCTTACGACTTCATCCAGCTCTATTAGCATGCAAACAAACAGTATCTACACCTCAACACACTAGTCTGTCAGCACATGCAGAAACAGAACAAAACTGGAGCTTTTCGATCTATACTGCTGACCTAAGGAACAAGGGATGCTCCTAAGGGACAATGAAATCTTAGCTGGCATCCTAGGTAATATTTGTAGTGTAGTCTCTTCCGGGTTTATATGTCCATCCCTTTTATGGGGTCCTAGGCACAATTTGAGGGTGTGACCCTCTTCACATTGTACACCAGGGACATTATCTGTGGATACATGATCACATTGTCATGTCACCATTGTCATGGTAATCGCTTCATAGCGACAAATGATAAGTTAAAGGAAATGAAAATGCATCTTCTTCGAGAAGTTCTGCAGTAAGGAGACACTCGCACACGTGTTGGAGGCACCTGTTTTCATGATGGTTCTAGAATCACCGGGCGTGTTGTGGAACGCAACACGCGCCGTCACGTATTATGATGCAACATTTTCGTCGAGACCCTTCTAAAAAGTTCCGGTCTACTCGGGAGCCTGTGACATTAGCTTTTATGCTCCGCCCCCTTCAGCCCCACCCCAGATTGCCATATATATATATATATATATATATATATATATATATATATATATATATATATATATATATATATATATATATATATAGAAGTAACCCTGTATGGGCCAGGTGATGAGATCTTTGTTGTGTTGATTGGTGGTATTGGATCTCTGCAAACAGGGCATCCCTGAATTGATGATAAGCTTTGAGCTCAAAAGGTGGAACATGGAAATCCATAAAATTTGTGTGAAATGTTGATGAGACATCTTAATACATACAAGGAGGAAAGCCACGTAGATGTCAGCTACAATGGCTTATAGGTGTGAGGGCCATTTTAGTGTTCTAGGCATAATTAGATTATCTGATTCAGTAAGCAGGTCACTTCAAACAGGATGACCTTGAATTGATAATCTTTGAGCCCATGTGGAATGATTACTATGGATTTGTGTGAAGGGTTGGTGAGACATCTTAATTCATATGTGAGAAATTTCAATCCATATATGGAGGAAAACCTTGTAGATTCAGCTACAGTGGCATACTGCCCCATACAGAATGTTATAGCATTGCATGGCCTACTAGAGCCAAACTGGTATCTGAGATTTAAGAGTCTGAGGGACATGCTGTCCTGTATTGGAATGATAGTTAATCTTTTGAAGACTTGGTTGTACAGTAGATAATGGTAAGTTCTGTTGGCTGCTTCTCCAAGCTCTGCTTCCTCAGTAAAACCCAACACAAGACACCCCCTGAAGACATCTTCATACTGTGCGTAGAGGGCTGGTTTCTTATTTGGCAGCTCCTTCAATGACAAAAGTTGCAAGACTGCCCTCCTGAAGTTGTTGGGAGGTATCTTCTCTCTTTTGTATGTCATTGTGATGCAGTATTACATTCTTTTCCATTCTGTCAATTTGTTTAATAAATCCAATTTAATTTGTATAAAAGGGTGTACTTCTTTGGTCCTGCTCCTGTGATATTTAGTGTCCAGAGGCAGAACACAGCCTCTTCTTGCTGGCAGAGGAATTCGTTAAGACCACTACCTTGCTGTTTAAGGTCAAATGTTTGATTGAAAGGGCTTTCTCCCATTCTACTGCTGCAGTATGGTTGTTACAGACCGAAGTCTGCTCCAGGTTCGATATTATAATAAACAAAAAGGATTCAACACCAACAGTTGAAACTGGGGATACAAATATAGCAAGAAACACTAACAGAACAGAAGTTTATTTACAAGCTTACTAACAAAGATAAATGCAGAATGGTTTTTCCTATTTACATAACAAAAGTAAAATCTTACAATGTGTGAACTGGGGAAACAGTGAGTTAATGAAAATACTTGCTGACCAGTTTTGCAGCTGTAGGAAATCAATGCTCGAAGCGGTGGCTTCACAAAAAGAGAACTTTAATTTTGGACGTCTTCTTGACTCCGTATTGCAGAAAACAATGTCTATTCTTGATACCCGAAGGGCAGGAACTCCTCGAAAACTCTTGTAGAATGTTTCTTCTGTGAAGGCTTGCTCAACGTCGAAAAATCTAGGTCATCCACTCCCTGACGACAACTTGACCAGATTTCGATCAAACTCTCGAGCGCCTTTTTCCTCTCTTATCCTTCATCGGTTCCTTCTTCTCTTATCTCTCTCTGATGATCTCTGCCCTCTGCTGGTCACTAACTGATGATCTCTGCTCTGATCTCTGATAATCTCTACTTCCTCAGTGACACACACACACACACACACACACACACACACACACACACACACACACACACATATATATATATATATATATATATATATATATATATATATATATATATATATATATATATATGTCAGATATTTTCTTCCACACTTATGACATAACATACAAAAGGTGAGCAGGCCAACAACATTTACTCATTCACTGAACAGCAAGCAGCTATAAGCCTGAGGACAGTGAAACTACTAGGATTTGTTTTGAGGCCAGATGGGTACAGAATAAAGGTGATATGCCCCAAAAAAGAAAAGGGCTACAAGAGTCCTCAGAAGGTCCCCTGGCAAAGAGAAAGAGGAGGATTTTCTTCTTTTTTACTACCATTTTCAACTCTCTTAGGCTATTATCACCCATTCCACAAAGACAATATTAAGAACTTTGGGTAACAGATGCTGTCTAGGACGGGACTCTATTCTTGAACAATGGGCAGCTAAGAGATTGCACCCAAAACTGAAAGGGATGAAATTCCCCTATTGCTATTTCAATAACTGTAAGAGAGAGTTTTGCTAAGACAATCAGAGCTAACTTAGTGTGTCTAGGTTAGCTGTCAAAGTAAAAATTAAGAGAGACCTTATTTCTTATGTGTACTTTCCTCAGCTACCATTTGTTGCTGCAGCTTCAAGAATAATGAACAACTTCATTTCCATCCTAATTTTTATAATAATAATCTGGAACTTAAGCTTATTTTTCAGAATTTAACCATTAGTAAGATTTTAGTGAAATTTTGTTATGTTACTCGTTTAAAGACATGTAAATATGAGTTTCTAAGATTTTTACATGATCTGTTTGTTCAAGATATTTCCCAGTTAAGTGGGCTGAGATTATGTAATGTCTATTCCCTGTGGGAGTGTGTGGGTGTGTTTGCCAGAATTTCCAAGAGCTGGAGGTGATCATACAAAAAGCAGCCTTGGTTGATGTAAAAACAGAAGCCAAGGCAAGAGGCTAGGCGATTCTCAAGTCTCCTATCATCTCACATAGATAAAAAGAAGAATAGAGTGCTTTTAGTTCAACATAATTCGTGTTTTGCTCTGTGGCAGGAACCATTCAAAGGACAATTCTTGACTACAAGAGGATTCACTAGTTATTGTTACTATCTGGGATATGCTGCAATGAACTATTTTTATACTGTGTTTTAACCACTTGGTACAACACTACTCACCACTGCTACTCACAATCCTTTCTCCCGTACATTTTGTGCCAACGATACCCCAACTAACAATAATTGTACCTCATTTGGAGTATAGTTGCTTCTCACTATCAATGTGCATCTATGCACAAAACTCCACAATCTCCTGGTGACTGACTGCCACTCCTTTGGTAAGTACATACTCAAGTGGTACTCCACTGGGTATTTGAAGGAAACCAAGCCCCTGAGACCAACAAAATAATCCCAGAGCAACCTTTGTAACAAGGCCTATTTCCATGGATGAACAAGGATGATTTAATTCCTGGAGGACTGTCAGTGGTGAATTGATGCAAATGATGACCTGGCAAGAAGGACCAGGCTGACCAAGTGATAAACCCCTTTACCCAATACAAGAGGCCCTACCAACATCCCAAACAAAGACCTCCCAGGCTGTAACTAAGTTTATGGACATCCTGGTCACGAATGCTAAATTTAGCGAAGTAAATTCACAAATGTGAAAACTCTCAAAGAAAAATAATGAATTATATAAAGGAACTGAAACACTATCTCTTCTTTTTTCTACTGTAGAATTAAAAGATTGACACGTCTATGAGATGACCTATGACTTTAGACTTGCAATGCCATCAATGCAAGCCTGGTATGTATGTGTGAATGTCAACAGCTCTGGTATACTCTGGCATACACATGATTCAAACGGTTGAAATTCTAGCTGGCCTTCATCTGGAATTACTTGGCCCTCATTGCATAATCTCAATAACACAGTATAATCCAGAAACCTCTGGTGATACAGTACATTGAACATAAATATGTGAGGTATATTTTTTCAAAACAAAATTATAACTGACAGACTTTTAAGTATAACTAACTGAAAACATTATCTACTTATTTCTAAAGTACACAGTATATTGCTGTATGAGATGACTGGTAATTTGAGACTCAAAATCCTATCAACACCAGGCTGGTATACATGTACGAATGTCAACAGATCTTGTATAATTCTGGAAAGCACAAGTACAAGCACACACACACACACACACACGTTACACTACAGATAACTCAAACATTATGTAATCTCAAACACAGTATAAACAATAAACCTCATACAATGTCTTATACATATAAATGTACGGTATACTTTTTTTAAGAAAATCATACCTGACATACTCTTAAACATAACTAACTATATCAGTTAAATTGCCCTCTTATTAGGTATAAATATATTTTCATTAAAATACAGTACATATCATAAAATAACAGAACTTATAGTTCTAAGATATGTGAGTAAATAAGTCTAAACTTCTTGAAACTTGTACTTCTGCTGTTACCTAAGTAACATTGAAAACAGTACTAGGAAGCCCCACAAAAAATTATCCTAAGCATAAATAAAATAGGAAAAACCACATAAAATTATACGTTGAAAACACAGCCCCAATTCAAAAAATCCTCATATTCCTTTATTCAATTTCATATGCATCAACATAAGCTTTTCTGGAACGCTTTCCACTTGGAACCTGTATCTCTGGAGTCTACTGCTCAACTCATAATCCTCAGACTTTCACTCTCACATCTTTGTACGTAAACAATCGGATTGTGGTCCATCTGCATTGCAAACCCACTCCATATATGTAAAGCTGAGATCTCTTAACTGCAAATACTATGGTTGGTTAGCATTTTACTTCAATTGTGTATTTGTTGCATTGTTTTTACTGAGAGTCCTACTTACTTATGCAATTATGAAAATGCCAATAGCAAACACTTGCAGGAATATGCCTCCCAGTCCTTCATTCGATGCATCTGTCCTCATGACAATAGTCTTATTGATGGCAGGTACTCTCAGTATCGGTGGATTTCCTAAAGCTTGCTTCAGTCCATCAAATGCTTTCTATCGAGTTTTTCCACTCTACTTTTTTTGTTCTTCCCTTCCTCAAAGGAACTGCAAGACTTGTGTAGTTGTATACAAATTCCTTGTATTTGCCTGTTAATTCTAGGAATGATCTGAATTGTCTTGGTCTCTGGTGGTGATATATTTTGAAGCTTCATCGGTTTCACTTCATCCACTGCTATATTATTACAGATGACATTGTGTCAGGAATTCTACTTCATTGCCGCCAATGTACCGCTTAGAAGGTCTGATAGTCAGTCCTCCTTCCCTCACTCTTGGAGTAAGTCCTTCAAGGTCCCAGAGATGTGTACTTCTCATAATCTGGCACGAGTAGGTATGTCCATAAAATGGTGTTCATTGCTCATGCGAGCATTTTCATCACTCTCATGAAAAGTTGCTGCTTGAGTAAATTAGGCCACATGACATCTTGAACTAAAATCATCCACTCAACACTGTGAAAGTTGCCTTGCCCACTGATGCTTCTCTGATAGGGGTCTGCCAATATCCCTTACTAATGCCCACCTCTCTCGAGAATTTTTCATTATTTCATTAAACAGTTTCACCCGTCACAACCTTTGGATCTGCCATCAACTACTGCCATATTTGATTACTGTATCACATTTAGTCCAAGGCAATCCAAGAAGAATTAGATCCATCCCTTTTTCCACCATTATTACTGTGAACCAAATGTAGAAGTTGACCTTTCAATGATCCCTATTTCTAACATCTCAACTTCTTTCTGGATGAGTTCCCTAGTAGCATATGATAAAAGTTACACTTTTGTTCTGACTGGCTTCTCTGTTATCACTATCATGCAAAGTTCTCTCAACAATATTTGGATTGCTGATCGATATGTCTTGATATTCTTTCAGTAACTATAACTACTGCTTCAGCTTTGGTCACTGCTAATTTTGACATCTTAACATCTCATCTTCCTCCACTGTTGAAATTCTAGCTAGCCCTCATCTAGGATTACCTCGTCCTCATCCACTACTGCCTTAATGACTATTGCACCCCGACATCTCTCTTCTTCAATGGCAGTTTCTGCTGTTTCATTCACTTAACTCATTATTTCCATGAAGTCTTTAAATCTCCAAAGCATCAACTAAGTAGTTTGCATAATTAATTCATTCCTTTACTTCCAATAGCCCTCTCCACTGCAACATGAGCTTGTCTACTTACGTTGTTAATGAAAATACTTTCTATCCCACCTTGAATGGACAACCTCTGGTCCTCTTGTCATAGTGATGCTTCAGGTATCCTTGTACCTCTACACTCTCTCCCCAGCAAGTTGATACATCTCTTCAAGGCAACTACTTAGCCCAAACACATAATTCATCATCAGAGCCTCTCGTCCAAAACTTTGAGTTCTGCAACAGCCCTCTCACCATACCTCCATACAATAGCTCAAACAGAGAAAATCTGGCAACCAACTGTGGTACTTCTTGAAGTACCATTACTTGATATACTTTTAAACAATTAAATATATCAGCTAACATTCTATTAAATAAATACATTCTCAATACTGTATATCTTTACGAAATAACATCTTAATGCAAATTCTAGAATATCACAGTAAATAATTAACTACACTTGAACACTGAACATTGCCCCTTATCTTAGCAAAATGGAAGCAACATGGAAGATGTTTTTAGAGGAGCTATACAAGATTGTTCTACAGGAAGTATAATGTGATAATGAAGTAATTTATACTTGATTAAACTAGTTATTAAACTAGTAATACCAAATGCAAATTGCTAATCATTATTTTTACATGAATACATAGATGACTGCTGTCTGAGTATATTTTCAAGATGTCAGTCCCTCAGTAACAAATTAATTTCTTGAAACCTTTGTTCTCCCTTGCTCTTCTCATTTGTTAAATCCCAAAGAACCCTCCACACAATTTGCGAAGTAAAAACTGTTGCCATTCTGTATGCATTTTTATCATTTGCATGGACACAAGTTACTTAATGACCTTATCAGTTCTATCAGAGATAGCAGAATAACTTCAGTTTCTCTTAAGACATGCTGCATGTCCTCTTAATGTTATCAGTAATGAATGCCTTGTTTTTGAGTTTTGACTCTATCTAAAATGGGTCTCCCATCAGGTGTTGTAAAACTCCAGTAGCTTTGCTGCATCAGGTTTAGCTGCCAAGCACAAAGCTAACCTGTGGTTACATGTTTACATCCTAGATTTACTTTTCCCTAGTTTTGTACTTTCAAGCACCATCAACTACCTGTCATTTGTTTTCAATTTGCATGTCCAATCAAGACAGATCAATTTCTGGGAAAAAAAGTTTCTTACTGAATTTATGTATGTCTCTTTTACTCTGCTGATCTCTCGGAATGTCAAACATATCACCACCTCTGCAAATAATAGACTCATTACGGCCAAGCCCTACTATTAAAAAAAGAGCCACTAATGAACTACATATGCAGTTCATGTTCTGACTTCACTCAAAAGCTCAAAGTTATTCCCATTAACCTGGGACCCAGTTTGGGTTTGCCCCCATGTGAATAATGTACTTCGTAAAGCTATGCCTACCAACTACCACAAAACACTACTAACAAACTCAATACAGCACTCACGTTCTGGCTTTGCTCTCCCATAAGAGCCCAAGATAATCATCTTCCAGCCCAATGGACCCAGCATGGTATTTGCATAAAGCCCCTGGCAATTAATGGGCTCAATACAGCCATATCTACACTAACAAAGCCATTAACAAACTAATTAATAGCACACCAGTTTTGGCCTCATTCTCCAAGGACATAAAGACAATGAACCATCAGAGTAAAATAATTGAATGTATAAATCACACAGAATGACAATGGTCTAATAACCAAAGACAAACACTGCTATCCTTTATCAGTGTGTCTGGTTCCAACAGGGGGAAATAAAATTCTGCTTCCATGATATTACAAGTTCCACAAAGAAGGCAGACTACACATCTGAGTTGCTCCTGGATCCTGCTGGACTGATGCTCAGGCAAGAGAATATCGTTTGAGGTCTGTGCAAATTCCTAATATAATCAAGTTTTCCATGTCCCCATCCACCAGCGATCTGCAGGCCTTCAACCAGCTAAATACTCCACTGGGGGACATGACACTAAACGCAGCTGGGGATGGAAAAGACACTCCCAGAATACAATGCTGACAGGAGACCCAAGAAGGTTGACATTGGAAGAGAAATTTGGTATCTTTGCTTCCCATCCTATATCCAAGTAGCCCTCCCCTACACAGAAGGCATATCAATAGTGAATCTCCTGAAGATGATAGCTGAGTTGCTCGAGGGCTAAAATGACTTGTAACATACATACTATTCAAAGCATCTGTCAAGTCAGGGATAGCAAAAACCCAACACAACAGAAACCAAGCCGTTAACACTGTGCAGAAGCACCTTTACAAGCCGAGACAAAATGGGTGTTCCCACTCAAAACCAACATCTGTGTATACCACCAAACATTTGGAAAAGCTGGAAAGAATTCCATCCCAGGCTGGAACTAAAAAGAAGAAGAAGAAGAAAAAAAAGAGATAAGACAGACACCCAAAAAAGTAATGGTGGTCACCACAGGTGTCCACTCAACCACGTTCTACACTGTCAACTGCACCTCAAGCAGGAAGTTCCTGGTAGACATTGGCACCAAGTCAATCCCCTCTCATCACCCAAAGATAGACATGTCCCTTGACAGTAGCCTACACCTACTGGTTGCATTACCATCATATGGCCACTAAACCCTCACCCTCCTACTATAACATTTACTCAGCGTCGACTTCTTTGGACACTTTAGCCTGCTGGTGGATGTCACCCATCCCCAAGTTTTGGACCTAGCAGCTGCTCCAAACAGCTGTTCATCTCTTTATACGGTCCTGCAGGCCAAATCCTCTTGCAGGAGGTTGTTTTTTGCTTTGACTGCATGTAAAGAAGAACCATAAATTTCGTTTAATAATGCCAATAATGCATGACTAAACTTGAGACAAAATTAACGTGTCCAATGTAAGTTTAGCACAAAAAAGGTATACAGACAAACATTAACACTTTTTATTAGATCTGCCAATCTACCTGAAGCTAACTTTACAATATTTCTTCACAGGTGTTTTAAAGACCAATTTAGAATACAATCTGAATTTCTTCAAATGACTGAATCAACAATTTCTCACTGTGTCACATTCTTAACTAAAGTTTTCAAACATATTTTATCAGCATAATAGACAATCTAATTTTACACTCAGACATTTTTATTTACCCACAAATAGTACCATAGGGCAAGTGGTGTTAGTGAAACTTTGCAAGTCATTACAGCATTATTCACTAAAATTCAGCAGCATGTATTATGCTACATTTCTCAAAACACATTCCCCACCCTTCAAACACTACAAATCATGAAATCATAATTCTAGCTAAAAAAAACAGTACGTACTACATTGCAGTAAATCTTTAAATGTCATAAATCATCACTGTAATGTTTATATATAATGAATAAACCGACATCATTAAAGCAATACAACACTCCACAAAAATGATGGTTAAAAATACAATGTTAAAATTCTGAGTAACACAATCACCATCATTCCCTCAAACACTGTGCGACAATAAGGTTATCTACAAAATCCTGCAACTCCTGTCTTCCTTATGCTTTATTTGCCACAAATATCTGCTCATCTTCAGTCTTCTGATACAATTTTCATCTAAGTAGGTCGGTATCTTCCAACTCTTAAGCTACATTGAGGCTGCAAGTTGTAGCTGAAGCCGAGAAAACAATGTTCATGCAGCTAATAGCTATATATTATCGTGCATCAGCAACATTAATCTCGACCGTAAATGCAATTGGAGAGGAAAATATTTGAATCAAACTACTGGGCATGAAAGAACACATTTGTTACACGCTCTTCGAGGACAGTAATCAAAATTAGGGTTCAACAGACTTTGTAGCGAACAGATTGGATTGTGTAACAACGCAGTCGCGAGTGTTATGGGAAACTTTAAGATATCAGCGAATACTTTGCGTCTTCAAATGGAAAAGCAAAACACTATCGGACTTCAGAAACGAGTACGGTGTGCAGTTTGACCTGGCTGCAAAGAAGTCAGGTGATTGTGACATCAGAAAAATGCATGCAATCGTGTGTCAGTGTCTGCGTTAAACAGGGCGTGCCTGTAGAATGTTTTAGAACAATTTAGCATGTTCGTACACACTAATATCAGAACTGTGAGAAGACTAGCGAGTGTGTATTTGTTCATCCATCAGGGCATGTGAAAACGTAATATATTCCGATAGTGAGTGAGAAAGTCGGGGGGTATTAGATAGCAGACTCTTCAAGTAATTACCTGTGAGGAGAGCCCAAGGGGAGGCGCATAAAAGATCCACTGAAAAAGGTAAATAGGAAAGGACTTTGAATAAAAACATTGAACATTTACAGATACCCTAAATTTAGGAAGCTGAAGTTCAGTGAATTAATTTCTTATTTTTATTGAATATTTATCCATTCTTTTCATTTTATTTCTGATAATTGTGGTTTCTTTTACATATGGATTCGGTTTGTCACTGCTGAAAATGAATTCTCTAATTGACAATTTATTTTAAGAAAATGCTGATAGGGGTTTTGTCAATGAGATAGTGTGTGATAATTTTTAATCAAGACGACCATTCAAGGAGTAATTGTGTTTCATGCTTTTGAGATTTCCAGTTCAATTCTTTTTTTTTTTTGTTATCTTTTATGGGGAAGCAAAGGATCTATTTTTGCATCTCAGAGTTTGGTTTTAGCATAGATCAAATAACTTGGTTTAGATGCAGAGATGTCATGTTGCCATGAACGTCAAGGTAGGTCACGTTGCCAGGATATGATTTCTCTCTTTTTATTAGACAAGGTCAATTAGACCCTTGTAACACATTTTACTGGAGTTTTCATACCAATGAAAGTTAAATGCATAAAGCTCGTATTATGATGAAATCACATGAAAATGGCCAGCAGAAGCTGTTGATTTTTGTACAGAAAAAACATGGCCCAATGCATCTATTAGTGAAAAAATAACTAAATTTCGCTCACAACGAGACGTATTTAAGTCCTATTTCGACTTGAAAACACTTTGTCTAACAAATAATAACCTTTTCCCATAAAACTGAGTACCTACTTTCACTTACAGTAACTAGAAGCAAGAAAATTGCTCTGAATTGAGTTTAATAAGGCAAAATAAACTTGCTTCATGATCGCCCTCAGCTGATTTCCAAACCAAAACATTGATTGCTATTTTGTATTTTACAATATTATCGGATACAATGAAGTAAATGATAACTTTTTAAAAGATCCATGAAAAAGTTGCATATTCGTTATGTTTGTGGTTATAGTATATGATAATAATATGTGAACATTACATACACTAATTTATATCTCGTGTACGATGTGACTCCTTTAGAATTAAGCCTGGGTCACACATTGGCGATTTCAGATTGTTACTTCTGTAATGGCTGGATTTCGCGATCAATTGCCTGTAGCCCCAGCCCACCCCCATGACGATTTATGCGATGAACCTTTACGACAGCATTGCGCAACATGAGATGAGATTACATGGGCACGTAGTCATACGCGCATTTCACCAATGATTTAGACCACACCCACATTTAACAGTTTTTAAAGGACGGCGACTTTCATGAAGGCACGACAGTTCATGACAATTTAATTGCAATTTCGATGTTACATACTGAAAGACTTAACAGGATCGTAATGTGTAGCGAACATAGATGCTACCGTATACTATATAAAGTGCCAGGTGAACTTGGCACCTCATGTCAGTCCTGTATAAAGAGCCACCTTGTAGATTTTTAACCATCACTCTCTCTCTCTCTCTCGTGTATTTCAAGTATCTAAAAAATTCGTTACTTTTCCTCTCTCTCTCTCTCTCTCTCTCTCTCTCTCTCTCTCTCTCTCTCTCTCTCTCTCTCTCTCTCTCTCTCCAGTGTATATAAAAATTCTTGAGGCTTTGTTGCCTCTCTCTCTCTCTCTCTCTCTTCTCTCTCTCTCTCTCTCTCTCTCTCTCTCTCTCATGCAAACTACTTGCTGCTTATGAATGGCATTAATAGTGAAGACCAAGAAGAGGACCTTGGAGTCATTATTACCGAGGACTTAAAATACACAAAAATAAAATGCATAAAAGCCGAACAGAAGGCACATAAACTAGTGGGATACATGCTGAGGTAGTTCAAACACAAAAACAAGGAAACGGTGCTGCAGCTCTACACATCAATAGTTATACTTTATCTTGAATATGCAGTACAGTTTTGGTCACCAACACTGAGAAAGGACATAAATAGACTAAAAGGGGCACAACCATAAGCCACAAAGTTAATTCAGGCAAATAGGTTACCAAAGACGACTAGAGAGCCTGAACATGTATGACGATTGCAAGGACAACTATTAGAGACATTAAAAATACTGAAAGGCATAAAAAAAGTTCACAATAACTTCTTCACATTAAACAAAACCAGACAAGAAATAACGGATGGACACAAATCTCATTGTGAGAACTTCTCTACATACAAGACACGGGACACATGGAATAAACTGCCACCAAAAGTTCTAAACAGCAGCAGTGTGAAGAGTTTAAAAGAAACCTATACAAAATTATTTACACACTTAGTGAATTGTAAAACCTGCTACTAGAGATAAGTGAGCACATGGTGTCTCCTTGGTTGGACTAATGATTCTTTGAGACATCCTGATCCTTGTAACCCTTGTAACTCTCTCTCCCTCCAGTGTAAGTCAGGTACATCTTAAGGTTTTGTTGCTTTTCCTCTCTCTCATAATGGCCTCTTCACTACTCGAATTCTTCGAGCTTTTTTAGATATGCTTATGAATATGACAGGTTCGTTCCCCACTACCAGTTATCATAACGACTCCAAATTTCATGCGCTTGGATCTTAAGGCTTTGTTGTAACAAGCGTATCCAAAATGGCAAGAAGAATTCAAGAAGTTAAGAGGGTATTGTGAGTATTACAATTTTATATATATATATATATATATATATATATATATATATAATATATATATATATATATATCTATATATATATATCTGTGTATGCACACACCATACCAACAGACACAATCCTTGCCCTTTGCTCTGCTCGCATCTACTCATGTATCTCCTACTGAACCTCAAGTATGCAGCACCACTCACCATACTCAATGTAAAACACAGAAGGAATAATGAATAACAAGAAGGCAGATGAACATTAAACAACAAAGAAAGGATACAAACATATGAAACCAAACATATGGAATCAAACAGATATATGGACCCGATAGTTCCTCCAAAAAAAACAAGTATCTCCCCCAAAAAAATACACAAGTAAAAGGTGTAAAATGAATAATCTAAAGTGCCTTATAAATGAAAAAAACATTCCTAAATGGAATAAATCCAATATCATACAAAGCAGAGCTAATATATCTGCACAGAAACATTTACTAAAAGCCTGCCAACCCACATGGAAAAGAAGAGGAAGCTATCAAAAGCAAAATGTCTAGGACAAAAATAATGAAAAATTTCAGAAACCTACACTGAAAGACATAGTTAGAGAGCACTTGCCTGCCTATATAAATATAATAGTGGTGGTGATGAAAGATCAAACAGGGGAATGCCTTGAATGGAATGTAAGTATAAAATTTACAACAGGAGGGAGAGCATAAGATCATTGGCATATACTGCAACACTGTGATGAGACATACATAGGGTTTAGTAGTTATATCAACAATGGGAGAAGAAAATAACTGATGTCACAAAAGAATATAAAATACATCCAAGTGCAATTGGTACAATTGCAGATAAATCGCGATAGGCACTAAAAAAATTATATAGTGTATGGACCATGAAAGAGAGAGAAAGAGAGAGATGCAGGGAAAAGTGTTTAAAAATGAGATCATATAAATGCTTCTATCAAGTATTAGCTCGAAGAGGAAAAAGTAGTCTACCAAAGACACTACACAGTACAGCAGTAATGAACAATACAGAAGCATAAGTCAAAAGGGCACAGAGTCAGTTATGGAGTAGGGAGATCAATCTTATGGAATCCAAAGGAATGCAGAAGTATGTAGACTTCAGAAAAGAAATAAACAGGTTAAGATAGTGTGAAAGAACAAAAAATCCTTTCCCACACCTACATGAAAATAAACTGAGAATAAAAAACCACCTAATGTTACATGTAACATTTAAATTTAAGATTAGTGTCGAGCCCTAAGTCCACAACAAGAAGCAAGGGATGAACTAGCTTGCTTCATAGATGTGCACTGAGAAAAGACATAGCAAGTTACCTGGCCCCAGAGTTGGTTAGACTGCTATAAACTAAAAAATTCTAAACTTACAACTTTGCCATGTAAGGAAATATAATTGAATACGTTCTTCTCTTGACGGCAGAAAATACTGGTCCCTACACACCCTGCATTCAATTACAGGATGGGAATCGAAATAGTTCAACTTCAGCCTACAAGCTTAAAACAGGACATTAATAAGTAAATTACAATAAATTAGGAGCACAAAAAATCAAAATGCAAACAGAGAAATGAGTGGAAAATCAATGCACAAAAGTGTGCTTGCACTTATGCCGAACAGCAAAAGGGCTTTTGTCCTAGGGCAAGACAGACAATTAACTTAATACCTGGGAACCGATGGATCTAGTCAATTACACCCTCCCCCAAGTAGATCGTCTTCCTTTGCCTGAATTTAGTCTGACACATTTCGTGTCAAACCAAAAGGACACTATACCATATGTAGTGGGTAAGTTGTACAACAAATCTATAATTACTACATTTCCCATATTCATATATATTTTAATGTCAGGATTTTTAACCATAAAAACTACTATAAATCAAACCAATCTTTAAATGGAAAATTTACGAGATAAACTACCGACATATCTTATCTAATACTCTTATCTCGAGATGGGCTACACCATCATGCACATTAATTATATGGTTACTCAAGTTACTTAAAAAAATGCAAAGCAGTGGTTAACATCACATTATCCATCATTCTAAAAACGTAGCAATAACATAACTCTGCCAGTGCATAGAACTTTAGCAAGCCTGAGATATCTTGAAAACTAAACTTAAAGAGCACTAATCAATAAACTTTAGTCATTCATTGAAAATCCAATCACATACTAAAAAAAAAAAACAATTCACTGGACAAGAAAGAGGCAAATAACTTTTGTTCAACTATTAATCAGTCACTTTACACAAGAATAATCTGAGTAATTCAAGACCTCCATTTTGTTGAAAAACTAGTTTTTAAGATGACTTGAGAGATAATTCCTCATCCAGAATAGAGGGTTTCTTTTGATCTCCTATTTTGGCTCTCTACTGCCATTCTTCCCTTCAACATTTTCAGGGTTGTAAATAGCCTAAAAGTTCTAGTGCCTATCTGTCAAGATAGATTTCCATAGGCTATGGGTACAATAATTTTGTATGTCTGCACTTATAATCTGCAACATAAATTTACTGCAAGCACATCTGATTAATTTTGCAAATAACAATCATATCAACCATTCATAAAAATCTTTGTTTTCATCATTTTTAGAATGCTGCATTTTAACATAAAAGCAAAAACAGAAAACCAAATACTACCACAGTTACAATGTTTTCCACACTTTCAGCATTGCAAAACTTGAATCCTGCTTTACAAGACATTACTATTAAACATTTTAATAAAGAATTGAGATATCTTTCATTCCAATGTTATACAATCAACCTTGGTTGGGGCTAACTACTTCCCAGTGATAACTGCATGCATAAATTTGACTTTGAAGAGGAACTTGTCCATTTACTACTTTGATATTACATAGAGATGTTATAACAGTAGTACTCATCAGAACAATCGTAACAATTATAGATTCCATCACAAACCTGGTAGTCCATAATCCACCAGCCATCCCAACACTGCCACATCTTTGGCGCTATATGAAACAAGGAAGAAAAACTTACGTATAACGGCTTTCTCTGCAGAAACCTTATAACTAATGAACATATTACAAAAATATACTATGTTAATAAGTTTTATATAAAAAATGTCTCATAAATTTTGCCACATATTAAAATGACATTAACTCAAGAAAGCTAAAGCTACTCACCCATACAATAATATTCATCAGAGGCATAAGGGCAGTGAGGCACTCCATCACAAACAAATTTTGCAGGGATGCAACATTCCTCACAGCAAGGCCACATTCCATATGTGCACTCTAAATTATAAAATAACGGATGTAAATTAAAATATATTACTGCTACACGGAAGAAATTAACTCTGAATTATTAGATATGGCTTTTCTGAACGGGAAATCTGTTTCAATAAATGATAAGTTACGCATTTGGTCCTGTGCAAATGGAGTCCAGTAAAATATTGTACCATATGTAGTATGTATATACTGATTCAATCATGTTCCTCTCAACTTCAAATCACCCTTGATCATGCTCTGTGAGGTAACTATTGTGGAAATGGATATGTGGTTGTTACATGTAAAGAAGTCAAAAGCATTGGGACTAACCAACATAGTACTTAACTCAGATCTGTGAAGGAAGACACCTAAAGGTATGGGTTAAAGGGTAACATTATGAGTTGATCAAACAATTATGCCAATAAATACTCTGCTCCAGGACCCAAAGCCTCCCTTTTGACACAATGATTTGGTAGGTATCAAACATGTCATAGACAAGAAGTTATTGGAAGATGAAAGGAAGTTCCGTGGCTTGAGACCTTTGCAATATCTAAGAGACATGGTGAGCAATCCAAGCAATACTATAACTAATAAAAAAAAGGGCAGAAAATGGAAATAAAGACAGAAGAGACTTGTCTAATGTGAGAGAATGTGATGAAAGCTTAGACGAATATTCTCTACACATAAAGCAATGTGCTCAAAATCAACTGCAGATGTTAATGAGGATTCCATATAAAAGGGGAAGATTTTAGTAGTAATTAGCCTCCCAAACAGACATTCCACAAGAGAAACCCTAAGAAACGACTGCCTGTAACAATCACAAGCTTCCAACCCCCTTACTAGGTCAGA
>NC_087200.1:162468105-162486241 GCF_015104395.2 Macrobrachium nipponense
TCTCCCTTGATTTCTTCTTCTGCCATCGTACACCCCTTACCTTGTAAGTGTATCGTGAACTACCAACTTTGAACGAATGACCCTTTGATCCATATGTACTCGACAGGATACTACATCAAATTCCCCTTGTATGACGTACTTCTGACCCAAAAAGGGATGACGTACTTCTGACCCAAAAGGGGCGATATTAAATGATACACGATTAATGACTGGCAAATTCGAACTTTTAGCCAACCAACTAGAAATAAAGCTATGTTGGCTACCCATGTCTAGAAACATGTAAGTTTGGAAAGGTTGGTCGTGGTTATTCAATACTGTGGTAGCTGTGGGTAACAATGTGGCTGGTAACTGCTGAGGGTTTGTTTTTTACCCTCTTCGTTCTGACAAGACTTAATTTTTGTCCTTTGATGTATTTCTCTGATTTACGTTACGATTCTGCCCTTGGTTCTTAATGGGTTGAGATACTATGAGAGGAGGTCTAGTGGAGGATTGGAAATTTAAAGTGGTTGCAGAAGGCATACTAGACCAGGATTTATTACTGTCCCTTTCACAGATCAGACTATGATGCCCTCCATTGCATAATTTGCAGTTACGATTGCTATTGCACTGTTTACTACTATAGCCAGAAATGAAACAGTTGAAGCATTTCTGAGATAAGACTAATTGGCGCTTTTTTGACGCTGCGTTCATATGTTTTGAACAGTTAAACGCTGAATGATCACCATTGTAAAATGGACACAAGACCATGCGGGGGCTGTTGGTTGCCAGTGCCTTTGATTGCGACATTTGTGACAAGTCTTCACTTTGCAAAGTAATATCTTCCATACTGTGGATGAGAAAGTCTAATGCTTCAAACAATTTGGTTAGTGTAATCACACTACCACAGAAAGGCTACTACCCTTTGATATACCTGGCCCTGTAACAGTTTATGGTTTATCAGATCAAGTAGCATTCCTTGATCCAACGTGGATCCGCTGAGATGTTTGATTTATTCTATGAGTAATCCAGTGAGCTCAATTCAAGTATTTGCACTTAGGGATGAAAATATTGCCTAACCGCCGATGAAATGTGACCAGCGTCTGATGCTGGTTTCCATAATACTTGTTTAACAAGTCGAGAGCCACACCACAGTTTGCTGCAGTTACGCTCAAGGCCTGAACTACCTTGAGCGGTTTGTCTGCCAGAGACTAGAGTAGATACGTAATTTGGTTACGTTGTCCAGATCCGTGCGCTGATGCACATGAACATCAAATAGCTCCTTAAAGTTAGCAAAGTTGCTTTTTTCACCTTTAAACACTGGTAATGGGAGCTCATTTAAGCAAGGTAGACACGGTTATGGCTACGTTACGCTAGCCAGAGCACAAAATTCGGTTAATGTGAAGGAGGGCGGTTTGACCGGCATTTTCTAACTTTTTTACTACTTTGCATTCAAGGGCTGATTCAAACTTGACCGGACTTGACAAATATATTGGCTTAAGTTGTTTCTCGTCAGCCTGGATTCAATGTAGCAAATTCACATACATGTACACATTGTAAATGTCAATGAGATTCCCTTGACTGTGAGTCAGAGTGGCGATCAGGGGAACTATAAGTGACTCAACTTGGGTTTCTGTGGTGGCTGCCATTTTGTAGTTGCAGGAGGTTGTTAACAATCAAAACAAGGAATTCTACAGGTTACGATGGAAATGACGTCCACTTAACCCTTAATGGACAGATTGGATTAGGAGTAGTAATAACAGTTTTGGGGTGGTGGACGGATTGACCCTGTAGATAAACAATATTAAGTACCATTGATTTGGGAATAATTGGGCAGAAAAGAGGTGCCAATACTTCCATCGCCAATAAATTCACTAATATCAACTTTTACACGGGCTAAAATCAGAATCGGTGTCTCAGGGATTCAGTTCTGCTTGTAACTTCAAGGGAGAATGTATTACATTTCTGTCTCACATGACGTTTTTTTGTAAATTTGCTCGTAAATATACCAAGGGGATGCTGTTGGTTTTTGTCTACAATAGTATGCCAGTTGTAAAAGCGTTTTTACTAAGAAAAGTGCAAAGAAACTAGAAAAAACACATAAAAGTGAAAAAATGTTATTGAATCTTCCTTCTTGATAAATTTACGTACATTTTTCAACAAATATTCTAAGAATTTGTCACTAGTTTTATTTCTTATCTGTTTTGATATTGCATGAGTAGTAATTATAATTTTACAAAATAAAATTATTTATTAGAAAAAACATACAGACAGTCCTCGGTTAATGGCAGGGGTTCTGTTCTTGGCTGAGCGATGATAACTGAAAATTGTCGTTAAATGGAACATTACAATAATATGGTAATAAATGGTGTTTACAGCGCCATAAGCACCAATAAGCTGCTTAACAGTGGTGTTAGCACCAATAAAATGCTTAATGGTGCTGTTAACCAGTTACCAACGCCAATAAATTGCTTAATAGTTCCGTTAACTGGTTACCAATAACACTTACAGACGAAGATAAACTGCTTACCGACGATGAAAAACCACTTACCGAGACTGAAAATCGCTTAACAGTGCCAAAAATATGGTTAACAATGTTGCTAGCTTAGCACTTTAATACCAAAATGCTTTTAACTAATATTGCTGGTAAAGGGGAACTGCCTGTATAAATTGGTCAAATTTATGATTGTCTTGTAAAAGACAGTCATAAAATAGTCTTTTTCAACTTCTTGTGGAAGGTAAAGAAAATTTTTTGTTAAATTTTTTTCTTTGCGGATTCAAACCAACACACAGAGGAGAAATCAGGACTTCAATGAGGTTACCAACCAGGCCAACGGTAATGTCACTGAAGTTCTGATTCAAATCCAAGAAAGGGCAAAATTATTACCCAGCCTGAGGAGCTGTATATCGATATATTTACCCTTCCAGTAAGGGTTAAGGTTACGTTAACAATTAAATTCTCCTGTCCCATTCTGCTGTGCCCACTCGCCGCAGAATGATCTCGATCTCCAAGCTTTCGATCCTCCAGGCTATCTGGTTCGAAGGACCAAGTAAATGTCGCAAATTATTCAGCATCACAATTCACCAACTCGCCTGATGTCGTCGATGTATAGCCTAGTTGATGGGAAAGCTTCCATCCCAAACACAAGGACAAAGGAATAAGGTTCATTCGAGTTTTTACAATTTATTACAAAAATAATTCTCAATCTCATGGCTACAGACTAAATAACAAGGATTTTCACAATGGGACCTTTCCGCCCTGATACACGATCACTATGAACACGTGACCACCAAGGCCAATATAGTATAGGTCAGTCGGAGAGAAATGGCCGAGACAAATTTCGTGGGCCACATCTCCAGAAAGACCCTAAGTTGTGGTTGTCGGCCACGGGTCACTTAAAAGGGTCAATTGGGAATGTTGTGTCGGCGTGGGGTGAATTGTGGCCCACTCTGAAAGGTGAGTCACCGATAATCTCTTCTCCGTCTGACCTCTACTTTATTGGCTTTGGTGACCACATGGTCACTAAGCAAAAAACAGGAAATCAGCTATTAAACTAAGGAAATTCTGCATCTCACCGTCACTGAGATTGAGAGCATTATTGAACAGTGACTAAACTAATCCCTAGCTAAACATGAATAATGGAAGGAGCCAACTCACAACCACCTCATGATGGAGGACAGAATCTTGGCGCGGAAAATGGGAGCTATTGCTCACACGTCAGCTTCGCTTGGAGTCTCTAGCAGGAAGGGCGATGCACATTCTCCTCGGCTGGTAGTTTGCTGTCCAGTTAGTCACTAATCTTATTTTATAATTTTACAATTCTTTACAATTATCTAAATTCCTTTTAATTGTTGAAAATCTAAACTGAACAAAATGTGCAAAAATGTTCTCAATGACTGTGTATAGATGATTCAATAAAAATCAGAAAACATTACGAAGCAATAGAGAACCCTCTCATTTTTGCCGCCAACGGGGTTATGTGGAATTGTTCTTTGGCATCAAGGCAGACTCAAGTCGAGGAAAAATGGTGCGCTCATTTTTTCACGACAAGCACCATAATACAGTTTGTGGATAAATAGTTTTCATGACCATGGCATTCTACATTAACAATAATCATAATTGGACAGGTAAAAGATTATTCAGTTCACAGTGCATTTTCGTTGCTGTAACCTCACATCAACAAAACTGCCAAACAACACATACTGAAAAAATCATTTACTATTTATCTCTATTAGACTGTAACTTCCCAGAAACTCTCTCTCTCTCTCTCTCTCTCTCTCTCTCTCTCTCTCTCTCTCCTCTCCTCTCTCTCTCTCTCCTGTCAATTTTTTCTGTCTTTATCTCTGTACTAGTATTAATATTTTTTCTCTGCTTCTTTCTTTCTATCTTTTTACTGAATACGAGTATGCTACGTTGGTGAAAGTATCTGAATCGTTTGTGTTAATATGAAAAAAATACGTATAGCCATAATTTGTCTTAAAACTCAGTCGTGTCATCAACCATATCACCCACTTTCATTGTGGATGTTGGTCCAATCACGCACTGTAATTAAATATAACAGGTCTATGATTGTTTACATATAGAGGATGTATCAGGCAGCAGTTTGTGGTTACTACCTCAATAATGTAAGTGAACTGAAAATTTGGCTAATTTGTTGCTGTAAATGTAGTTTTTATTTATTTTTTTTATAAAAGGTGGCTTGCAGATTATAGAACACCACTGTAAAAACTTGCTGAAATGTTTAGTATCGATCTTGTCAACAGACATGTCTGTTGATAATCTATAGGAAATACTAATTCATGAGTACTGACTTCCTAAGCACTTTTATTCTTATATTTATTTTGCATATTTCTTTTACTGCACATTTAACTCTCAAACCCAGCATCGTCAGCAACAAAAACTTGACTCACTATTTGAATAATATTAGAATATGGAGTCTTCACTCTACGTTCAAGACAAAAACCTGCTTCCCACTCCTCCTTTCTATTCCCATGTGCCCTGACAGTGCGACATTTGTTGGGTCCATTATTTACTTGTTCAACTGCGTCGGTGTTTCATAGTCAGCGAATTCATGATCACTCTCGGATGGTGAAGGGAACAGACTTTTGTGTAGATAATACGTATAGTATGTACATATAAGGTAATTTTGTTGGCCAGATAAAATTAACCCGAATAGGCAGTACAGTACTTCCTCCAGTGCCTGGCTTAGTCTCATTGCAATCCAAATCCCAAGTGGTGATCATCCCTCCCCATCACTTTTATAATTCATAACAATCTATAATGCAGTCTCTGCCACTTTTTCATTTGCAATACAATCTTTCCGCTGCCCTTTTACCATGAATCTTTATAGAATAGTACAGGCCTTAAGTCCCAATCATAATTACCATTTATTCTCTCTATTAAAGCTATATTTTTACCATTAGTCTAGCTATCTCTTTCCATTTCATCCAGGATGCAGCTATTCAGTTTTTTACTGCCCCTTCAATTGTCTTCTAAGAAATTCCCATCTACCACAACGTAGTTATCTGCCTTGTTCTCTTCCCCATTTAATATTTTGGTATATTTTAGGCAACCGAAGTCATTTACTTCATAAGTATTTTGCAATCTTGAGTATCTTGTGTGGCATCCTCTGATGCATTTAGTGTAACGTTCTGAGTTCAACCCTACCTATGTGTTTTCCTCGTTTCAATTTTCAGTTCTCTGCTCTTTCTAAGTTCACTCCTCTGTCCCACTCTTCCACCTTTGAAATATTTCCGCAACCTCATCCTCAGATCCTTCATATAGCAGCTACAATCTTCCTTTCTTGCGCTGGTTTGCAGTTTTCATCACTAGGACGAACAGCAAATTTTTCAGATACACATGCCATTTAAGGTGCTCTAATATTCTATAAAAGTACTAAGTAATGATTCTGGCTGCCATTATTCTCCTGATACTCCTTCCTAAGATATTTAATTTGTTAGTAGTTATCAGTATCTAATTGTTTTATCCATAAAGAATTAACAACACTGCAAAAAGCTTGTTTTCTCAGGCCATCATCCAGTTCAGAAGTGTCAGTATTTTCTTTCAACAAAAGCAGAGAGCTTAACCCTTAAACGCCGACTGGACGTATTTTACGTCGAGATAAATTGTCTGTCGGGTGCCGACTGGACGTATTTTACGTCGACATACAAAAGTTTTTTTAAAAATTCGCTGAAAAATACTTATAGGCGTACCAGCCTAAAACTTTTGAATCACGCGCCTTGGGGGATGCTGGGAGTTCACGGATCAAGGCCTTGTTTTGTTTTGAAGCGTGACCCAGGTGAGCATGCGCGATATCCCTTCTTCTCGCTCCAGCCAGCATCAGTAGCGCACCATCCGAGAGCGATCTTTCGTGAAAAGTGTGTTTTTCTGGACTTGTGCGAGACTTTGAGCATTTGTATTGCTACAGGACATTCATAGATATGTCTCAACGACGTGTGAACCGTGAAAGGCGCGTTTTACCCGTCGGAAGGGATCGTGTTTTGGACCTGGATGCTGGCGAGGGGCCAAGCACCCAGCATGACCCCGCGCCTCAAGGCCGTTCTGTGCGGCCACGTGTGGCTGAAAGTGTTTTAGGAACACACCGTATGCCTTTGGTTACCCCTAGGAAGCATGTGGGCGTCCTTAGGGGCATTCGTAAGCATTTGCGAGGCCTCCAACCAAGGGACATAGATGAATGTCTATCGGAGCTTGATCGGGAACATGTCGCAAGTCCTCATTTTGATGGCGGATGGTCATCGAGTGATGAGGACATCAGTCCCGATGAAAGTGAGGATGAATATCTGCCCCCAATGTCCGTTCGAGGCTCACATCCCGAAAGCGAGCTCGAATTCAGTGGGTTCAGTGCTTACGAGGGGGAATCTGAGGAGGGGAGGGTGGGGATACGGGGGTGTCAATTTTTATCGCAGAGAGGAGATACAGGAAAGTGAGGGCCTAAGTGAGGGTGATGGGCCAACGGGGGTGGGTAGTGTGCAATATCGTGCCCGCACCCGCGCGCACAGGCACGTAGAAGGTCGGCTCGTCGCGCCAGCCAAGGTGAAGGTCGGTCGTCGGAGAGTGACGAGAGGTGGACGGAGGACCCCACCCCTCCTAACTTGCACCCCTTCACGGCAACCCCTGGGATCACCGTACCAGTACCCCTGACTGTTTTGGGGTTCATCCAGCTTTTCCTGACGCGGGAATTGCTGGAATACCTGGTACACAAGACGGTGGACTACGCTCGGTACTGCCGGTATGAGCTGAGGACGACCTTGTCGTATTACTGGCGGGGTTGCAACCTCATTGACATGGCGCATTTTTTGGGGCTCCACATTTATTTTGGTATGACACCTGCTGTCGACGTCAGGCAATATTGGAGGAGAAATTATTTTTTATGTATGCCGAATGTGCCTGGCGTTATGTCCCGTGATAATTTCCTGGCGTTGGACAGGTACTTCAACGCCTTCAACCGAAGGGCCATACCCCGGAATAACAGTGATCGCCTCATTTTAGTGCGCACAGTATTGGATTATATCCGTGAGCGGTGTAGTAATCTCGTGATTCCTGGAAAGAACCTGTCTTTGGATGAGGGGATGATGCCTTACAAAGGACGTCTTAGTATAAAAGTGTATCAACCCCAAGAAGCCAAAGAAATATGGTGTGAAATTCTTTCTCATTACCGAGGCCAACACTGGATACGTTGTGGACTTTTCAGTGTATACCGGGGTCTTCTCCACGCTGCGTGACACTGTATTCAACCTTGTGGGACGTTTCTGTAACCAGGGATATCACCTGTTTATGGATAATTATTATAACTCTGTATCCCTGGCCCAGGAACTGTATGAAGCAGGTGTTCACGTCAGTGGTACCCTTCGATTGGTGCGTGGGACCCCGAATGTCCTCAAGAGGTTCGCTAGTCATCCGCAACACCTGGCAAAAGGAGAGACAGAGTGGCGGCGGAAGGGCGCTGTCTTCGTCATCTGTTGGAAGGTGTCCGACTCGTCCCATGATTACGACGAGTCATGAACCGATCCAAGAAGAGATCGTACAGCGAAGAAACACGTCGACAGGGCCGAGTTGTGTTTGAGGAGTTTCGTTCCGAGCGGCCTACCGTCATTGGGCACTACAACAGGCACATGGGAGGAGTTGATCTCTTTGATCAGCTCATCCAGTACTATCCCTTCGCCAGGAGAACCAGAAGGTGGACACAGAAGCTCCTCAAATACATCCTTCAGTTGGCCCTCCAAAATGCCTACATACTGTACTGTGGGTACCGCGGTGACAATCTTCCGAGGTTGACCCACATACAGTTCCTAGAGGTAGCCGGGAATGCCCTCATCAACTTCGATCCCGATGAGTGGCCTTCCATAACTGACCCCCTGCCCCGAGCTGCAGATCTGCCCCTAGAGGAAAGGGCAGATAGGAGGGCCAACTTCGCTCGACCTGCCGCCGCCCCTGCTGCCGCCGCCCCTGCTGCCGCCGCCCCTGCTGACGACGCCCCTGCTGCCGCCGCCCCTGCTGACGACGCCCCTGCTGCCACCGCCCCTGCTGACGACGCCCCTGCTGCCGCCGCCCCTCTTGCTGCCGGCCCCGCCATCACCGCTTCTCGTCGGGTAGTGGACCCTGCGTGTCGGCTGCAGCCAGGGGAACACATACTGGAGGCCTTACAAGGGCGAAGGCAGAAACGGTGCCGGGTGTGCCATATGAATGGCAGAAGGAGAGATACCCAGTTCTTCTGTCGTATCTGCAAAGTTGCTCTTTGCAGGATAGGGGAGTGTGACCGAAAGTACCACACTAAGGTCATGTATTGGAGCGTGCCCCCTAAACCGACAGCGGAGGGCGCACGGGGCCGCCGGGTCCATCAGCAGTAAGGGCGCGCATCTCCCTCCTCCACCTGTACCTCGTCATGTCGAGTGGAAAAAAATGCAAGACTCTTCAATGGAGGAGGGAGAAAACAAGAATAGAACGAAGAGTCAGGATTAGGAGTGAGTATTCTGCATTTATTTTATATTTAGTTTTATATTTATTACAATTTTTTATATATCTGAATGTGTGCATGATAAAATAATAATAAGACATTTCATTTGTATGCGAAAAGAGAAGTGTCACCTGCATTCCTTTTATTTATGTATTGGTACCAGAATCGAAGAATGTAATATATATATTTTACAGTATATAAAAAAAAAAATATATATATATATATATATATATATATATATATATATATATATATATATTATAAATATTATTTTTTGGGGGGTAAGCAAATTACTTACAGTCTAGTAATATTCAATCATTTACCTTCACTTTAAAACAAATTGCAAGTCTCTAGAACAATATCTCGATTTATGGTGAATATTTGAAAAAAATATTTGTATTCCCTCCGCGCGCCGATTCTCGGCAACGAATCTCCGAAATGCGTAGGTCACATTCTCCTAATATTTGTGCCTTTTCATATTACGCTTATTTTAAAGGTTTATATATGGAAATGTGCGCAAAAACATGCACAATATATAAAAAATTATTGGAAGGTTGTAGCATTTCTCATTTTTGAAATATTTGCATATAAATTACGATAAGTACGAAAAAAACTACGATCGGTCAACTTTGACTCAACCGAAATGGTACAAAAACGCATTTGTAACATAAAAATCTTACAATCTAGTAATATTCAATCATTTATCTTTACTTTAAAACATATTGCAAGTCTCTAAAACAATATCTCGATTTATGGTGAATTTTTGAAAGAAATATTTTTTTCCCCTCCGCGCGCCGATTCTCGGCCGAAAATCTCATAAACGCGTAGGTCACATTCTCCTAATATTTGTGCCTTTTCATATTACGCTTATTTTATAGTTTTATATATGGAAATGTGCGCAAAAACATGCACAATATAACAAAAAATATTGGAAGGTTGTAGCATTTCTCATTTTTGAAATATTTGCATATAAAGTACGATAAGTACGAAAAAAACTACGATCGGTCAAATTTGACTCAACCGAAAAGGTAAAAAAACGCATTTATAACATAGAAATATTACAGTCTAGTAATATTCAATCATTTATCTTCATTTTAAAACAAATTGCTAGTCTCTAGAACAATATCTCGATTTATGGTGAATTTTTGAAATAAATATTTTTTTACCCTCCGCGCGCCGATTCTCTGCCGAAAATCTCCGAAACGCGTAGGTCACATTCTCCTAATATTTGTGCCTTTTCATATTACGCTTATTTTATAGTTTTATATATGGAAATGTGCGCAAAAACATGCACAATATAACAGAAAATATTAGAAGGTTGTAGCATTTCTCATTTTTGAAATATTTGCATATAAAGTACGATAAGTACGAAAAAAACTACGACCGTTTTTTAACATAAACATCTTACAATCTAGTAATATTCAATCCTTTATCTTCATTTTAAAACAAATTGCAAGTCTCTAGAACAATATCTCGATTTATGGTGAATTTTTGAAAAAAATATTTTTTTTTCCCTCCGCACGACGATTCTCGGCCGAAAATCTCCGAAACGCGTAGATCACATTCTCCTAATATTTGAGCCTTTTCATATTACGCTTTTTTTAAAGGTTTATATATGGAAATGTGCGCAAAAACATGCACAATATAACAAAAATATTGGAAGGTTGTAGCATTTCTCATTTTTGAAATATTTGCATATAAAGTACGATAAATAGGAAAAAAACTACGATCGGTCAACTTTGACTCAACCGAAATGGTCAAAAAACGCATTTGTAACATAAAAATCTTACAGTCTAGTAATATTCAATCATTTATCTTCAGTTTAAAACATATTGCAAGTCTCTAGAACAATATCTCGATTTATGGTGAATATTTGAAAAAAATATTTTTATTCCCTCCGCGCGCCGATTCTCGGCCGAAAATCTCCGAAACGCGTAGGTCACATTCTCCTAATATTTGTGCCTTTTCATATTACGCTTTTTTTAAAGGTTTATATATGGAAAAGTGCGCAAAAACATGCACAATCCTAACAAAAAAATATTGGGAAGGTTGTGGCCTAGCATTTCTCATTTTTTCGAAATATTTGCATATAAAATACGATAAATAGGAAAAAACTATAATCAGTCAACTTTGACTCAACCGAAATGGTCAAAAAACGCATTTGTAAAATAGAAATCTTACAGTCTAGTAATACTCAATCATTTATCTTCACTTTAAAACATATTGCAAGTCTCTAGAACAATATCTCGATTTATGGTGAATATTTGAAAAAAATATTTTTATTCCGTCCGCGCGCCGATTCTCGGCCGAAAATCTCCGAAACGCGTAGGTCACATTCTCCTAATATTTGTGCCTTTTCATATTACGCTTTTTTTTAGAGTTTTATATATGAAAATGTGCGCAAAAACATGCACAATATAACAAAAATTATTGGAAGGTTGTAGCATTTCTCATTTTTTTATATTTGCATATAAAAAAAATTTAAAACAAAAAGTCGACATTCGGTCAACTTTAACTCGTTCGAAATGGTCGAAAACTGCATTTGTAAGCTAAAACTCTTACAGTATCGTAATATTCAATCATTTTCCTTCATTTTGAAACAAATTGCAAGTCTCTATAACAATATTTCGATTTATGGTGAATTTTTTAAAAATTATTTTTTTACGTCCGCGCGCTACGAATTCATGCATCATTTTGTGATAATATTTTCTCTGTGTTGCTTTTATCGTTTTACAATGTGTTATATACCAAAATGATCGCAATTTAGTGCACATTACAAAAAAAAAGTAACTTGTTACCTCTAAATGTTTGGCGCACAGCGCGATTTGAATACAATTATATATGAAATTTCGTTTTTGTGCTATCATATATCGCATTATTTATATATGATAATGATAGTTTTTTTCATTTCTGATGGTTGCATACTAAACTTCAAGCAATGACAAAAAAAAGGAGCCAAAAATGAACTCTTAATCTTGAAAACTAAGCGCGCTGTGATTTTTTGAAAAAAATATTTTTTCCGCTTCCGCGCTCACTCTCAAACCCCTCCGGCACACGGGAGTCATTTTTTTATTTACCGCTTCGGCGTTTAAGGGTTAAGTAACCAGACAAAATTGTACTGAATTTTGTGACTATCAGTGCTCAAAGTATTTATTGTTTCAAAATAAAAGAGTTGACATTAATAGATTAACTTTATTGATGTTAACTGAATTTTGTTGTTGAACAATTAAGCATATTTCACTTTCTTGCATTAAAGTGAAATTAGTGTATAGAAACTGTGCATTAAAGTACACTCTGTATATATTTTTAAAGTGAGACAGGTGTAAGATAACTTCTTTATCTACCACAGAATCACAATGTTAGACTTTTCCTTAGTGTGTTTTAGTCAATTTAGGTAGTGATAAACACCTTTCCTCGTACATGTGCTATATTTTTAATTTTTAGGTTGTAAAGTGGGAGAATGGCAATGCAACGATGGCCATTGCATCGAAATTCATCAACGATGCGACGGGCGCGCCGACTGTCGAGATTTTTCGGATGAGAAATTCTGTAGAAGTGGTAAGTATTATTTGTGACATTAGGCAACAGTAAAGACTAATGGACAACCTTCTTGACTTGTGTTATTTCTTAAAAATTATTCATCTTACCCAGGTGAATTTTTACCTTTGTCATTATGCATTGTAATTTTAATTTTTATTATAGTTCAAGTTTTAATACTGATCACTTTGTTTTGGAAATAAGTATTTGGACTAAAATCACTATTTGAGGGCCAAAAGAATTCCAAATATTATATGTCACAAAGACTACAGCAGTGATGAAGATAACAATTTTTTACTAATACATCGTTAGTACACTGGTCAGTGCCATCTGCAGTTATTCTTGGAAAGTTATTAATTTTTTTATGTTGATGTCCTATTTGAGAGACGGGGTGACGAAGTGACCTGGCTTCACCATAGAATATTCATCTATGGTGGTGAAGATGTGTGATAGGCAAGAGGGTCTTTGAATGCAGGAATCTCTTCTCCCCCAGTTCAGATCTGAATGTCTCTCTCCCCCCAGTTCAGATCTGAATGTCTCTCTCCCCCCAGTTCAGATCTGAATGGCTCTCTCTCTATTCTTTCTCAATTTTACTTCAACCGCTTTCATATTTTATCATTTCTTTCCCTTCTTACTGTCCAACCCATCTCATCATTTCATAGTGCATCTGCAGTGTTTTTTCCAAGTTGCTGTTGTAAGCCCCCTTTTATTTAATTTAGTTAACATAGCCTCTCTTTAGACTGTCTTAGAAAGGGATGCTGTTGCTAAGAATGAATTTCATTTTCAAAGCTATTGTGAGGGATTGTCATCCACCTGTAAATGTTAGAACCTAACATATTTTAATGTGAATATACTTTAGAGCTTGCATTTATTATTTTATCTCTGTATAATTCTGTTAAGGATTGTTCCCCTAAGCTCCATGACAAAATCACTATTTAGTTGATGATTCTTGGTACAGATCAGGTTAAGCTGTTGCAGAATAATGCCAAGGAATCAATGATGGTAATTAGGGCCCTTTATAATCTTAATCCAAATCAGTTTAGGTTTGGACCTTATGATGAAAATACCGCAAGGGAGAAAAAAGTTATGGAAAAAAACAAAAGTCATGCCAGGAGAGCTGGGGCTTGCTTATGTTAAATTACCAACTTTTAGATTTCATGAAGGTAACAGAAGATTGTTGTGTCCTTGAAGTCTATACAGAGGTGGTAAATTGTTAGATGGTTAGCCAAAAATTCTCCCGCTAGGAAACACGTGTGTAGACAAAAGTAGACACCTTGTTGAAAGAAAAATTTAAAGAACTAGAAACAAGTTAGTTAAATGCCTCATAAAACTTTTAATCAAAGTATGTAGTAGTGTCATTTTATCCAAATAACTGATGAAGTTGTTATAGGGTGTATTATTAAAGGAATGTCAGTATCAGAATGAAACCCATGCAAAGAGAACTATGGAAAGGGAGAGTGGCATACTCTGTCTAAAGCTGCTACGTACTTACATTGTTTGACCCACTGCAGCTACCAGACACAATAAAAGCAGCTTGGCGTATGTTAAAATTAATGCTATGTGTACGAACCCCGCAGCATGCTTAAGGCCATGTAAATCAGTCTTGCCATAGTGAGGTACAAGGAGAGCCAGAGGTGTGTGTTAATTATGGTCATGAATCATATGATGAATGCAAAAGGATATGCTGCCTCTGACCAAAGGTGTGATAGGTATCTTTTAAGAAAGAGGCCTGTCATTCAAAACACTGGTGCATACTAGTTTCTTAGGAGAAAAAAAGGAGTGGAAAACAACTTTAATTAAAAAATCATCTCCACCGTGTGAATATTTAAGAAAAAGATGTGTAAAATGTTCTTAAATATTATTGATGTTCAAATTGGCAAGACTCAGCTCAAGAAGTGGTCTTTGATAACTCCATACCTTTACCAGAAAACAAAATTCGAAATGTGAGGTTAAAAGTTATAGGATTACTAGCAGCTCAGATACACTTGCTTCTCTTCTGGAGGGAGTTCAAGGCCATCCACTACGAGTAAACCAGTGACTAGTGATCCAATGCAAACATTAGTTGACCCTCTCAACCTTCTTAGAATTTCCTTGAAGGTGAAGCCATTTGAATGTGGCTTCCCCACACCAGTGTTTATTGGTGCAGCATATGCGTCTCATGAGGCTGAGCTCATAAGTGCTTGTCTCAAAAATTCCATTTAATATGCCCATGTTATCTAAAGACATCGCACCTTCAGTTGCTACATCTGTTTCAATGGAAACAAAAGAAATGACCGTCAGCAAACCTCCTTCTGAAGAGGCTGTTAATCACTTCATCAAAATTGACCAACCATTGTAAAGGCTTATTAAAAATACTGAATCCATCATATAAGAATCATAAATCTCCAATGTCTTTCAAGGGAATGTGAAGACCTCAGAATGAAGCCAAAATGTTCTGGTTTTGGTGGCAGACTTCTGGGTAAGATACTTTCTGCAAACAAATAATAATATGGCAGTGGAATTACCTGGCACTAGAGTCCATGCTGAATATTAACAGCCTTGTTAAAGCGAATATGTAAGCTACTTAACTTCATATAATCCCCAGTTTGGAAAACTATTATATGTATTGTGACATTCTTCATATACCATTAAATATATATATACCAGCCTTAAAAATGTAGCAATAAGTATTGGTCTTTGTAAGAAATATACAGTGCTCCTGTATTTATTACCGGGTGGAAATGTCTTGTGATGATACATGGACTTTCCCAACCCATTTGTCTGTTAGAAAACAAATGATAGATCACCTTTGTGGGTGTGTATATATATATATATATATATATATATATATATTATATATATATATATATATATATATGTATGTATGTATGTATATATGTATGTGTATGCATGTATGTATTCCCCCTCCTTATTCACTAAATTACAAACTGGGGACTCTTACCTGTTGCCAACGGTGCCCTGTCTGCAACCATGTCACTAGGCTTATTAAGACTGTGTAAATACAAAAATATACTATTTATTTCCCAAAGCAGTTGGTTATAAAATAGAACAAAATGATTAACAAGTCATAATGGCATAAAAATCCAAATCTGCCCATAAAGAAACCAGTAAGATAACATTCTACTCTCCTGACTAATTTTTCACTCCCAAACCCAAAATGTCAGTAAGTCTCGTATTAGTCAGGTTAGAGAATCCCGTTTTCTAATCAACCATGGAATTGGACCCATCTGTAATAAAGGTAATAGGTATAAAAACATATCCCCCACATCACTCTTTTCAAAGTATTCACGTAAAGAGAGTATTTCACACTTCTCTCTCTTTTCAAAAGGTAACAATTTTTCTAAGTTTTTTATAGAATATGTCCTACCTTTACGATGGGCGTTTTCTCCCAACACTCAGAGTAACCGCTTGATCTCTTATCGTTCACCTCAAAGAAAGCGTCTTTCACAAGTGCCTCGAACTAGTAGGCCTCCAACACGCGTACAAGCGAACGTACATGCCTCACGACCGGGCGAATGATCTCTGAGTCAAGTTGCTTGTTCAGCAAATACCTTTCTCCAAGTGAACTGTACTGCACCACCGCTTGTCTCTAAGCGAGGAGAGATATGTGACTTCACTATCATTACATTGGCACTTTAAACATATTATTAGCCATTCCCCCTCTTTTCATCTGCTATATATATATATATAAAGCATCATGGATTAATTAGGTATTCACATTCTCCACCAATGGCACAAATGAGAGGTGAATCCCAATAGTCCACCCCATACCCTAACCTTTCAGGATAGCACCAATACATTTGCAGTGGCCCGGTATAAGCTAATCCAGCTGGTGGGAGTTCTGCCCCTATTAATGGGGACCGACTGCCCACTCCAAACATATTGGCAGGCTTACAGACAAAAACCAGGAGTTCCATCCCCAAAAGTCAGGCCCCCCTTGGATTCCGATGGGCTAATCCCTGGAGTAGACATTTTTCGAAAGTGGAGATATCCACGCTATTTAAACCAAAAACTGCAGGGGATGATTTGTCAGGACCCAGGCCCAAAGGCCAGAGCCCCTTAGCTCTTCACCTCATCAAGGCATCCTACTCGAGGGGAATAATGATGTGAAACTGGCATTACAATATATATATATATGTATATATATATATATATATATATATATATATATATATCATATATTATATATATTATATATATATATATACATCGAGCTACAAATGTCTGTTAATATCTAATTCACTCTACCTCGGAATTAATATATTTTCATATATGCTTAACCGAAGGTTGGTGGAGTGGGTAAATAGCTTCACTGACGTTCCTGGATTTGTATGGTGTTCTGGGTTCGCGCCTGGGCGCCGACAATTCTATTATCGCCTAATAAAATTCCCCTTCGGTTAAGCGTATATGAAAATATATTAATTCCGAGGTAGAGTGAATTAGATATTAAAGGACATTTGTAGCTCGATGTATGTATATGAATTACGGTAATGTGATATGACTTAACATTTGATAAGTTTTAGATTTTATGAATTATGCTGAGAAATTGATCAAAAGTTACAAATGTTAAATCTATGGCAAAGGTAAATAATGTATTTTATCTTAAGAAATCCTAGTATTGTTTGAGTGCTAAATAATCCCAAATCCTTGTACTACATGTAGTGACCAGAGACACATGAAATAACATATTTCAGGGCTTAGATGTGTTGCTACCAAAACCATAGGCACCCAGAACACTTGCATGCCTAGAGCACAAGGATCTAAATTTTGGCGAAGAACATATTTACACGTAATTGGGAATTTTTGAGTGCCGACACTATAGTGAGGGTCAACCCATCTTTTAAATACAGTGCAACATCTAACTGAAAAAGAACCCAGGAACAAGAATAAGTAAAACATTTAGAATAACAAGACAGAAGGCTAACACTAAAATACCTGCTGAAGGAAGTCAAGTATACAAATCATGAAGAGTCTAATAAAATGACTTTTAGTTCAACAGTTAGAGTCATTCAGTAGCAGATAATCAGGTAACAGGAAAATCCTCATTTGAGACAGATCCCTCTTGAGAGGCTGGACAAAAGATTTTCAGATCACCATCAACGTCTCATAGCGTGCACAGTTTAGAAGTTCATCATTGGGAGTTAATCAACACCTGCCAAATAGACTCTAATTCAGCGATTTGGAGGGCATTGTTAACTTTTTGGGGTATCCCTCCCACCCTGTACTCAAACCATATGAGGTAAGATCTTTCCCATCCTGAATGTTTACTTGAAATCAAGTATTTATACTAAGGCTATGAGTACTTACCAAAGTCATATTGCAGCCCCATGGGTAGAGTGACAATCAATCTGATTTTCCATTGTAGCTTTCAAGAGCTCTGACCTGTGCTGTAGTTGTGAGGATCTTAACATACATAACAAAATAGTTTCTAACAACATAGATGTCATTTTTCTGCACTACTAACATTTTCTTAGCGGTCTCATAGATAATCTTTACCTTTCATACACCTTGGTAACAGGTGAGAACTAGGAAAGTTTTAGTACTTTGGGAATAACAGGCGAAGCTATAGATCAAATAAGCCTCTCCTTGTGCGAGATAACTCTAATGAAGATTAAATCCCCTTCTAGCTTCCCATCCTCTGACCTAGT
>NC_087200.1:162486741-162504257 GCF_015104395.2 Macrobrachium nipponense
TCTCCCTTGATTTCTTCTTCTGCCATCGTACACCCCTTACCTTGTAAGTGTATCGTGAACTACCAACTTTGAACGAATGACCCTTTGATCCTTATGTACTCGACATGATACTACATCAAATTCCCCTTGTATGACATACTTCTGACCCAAAAGGGGCGATATTAAATGATACACGATTAATGACTGGCAAATTCAACTTTTAGCCAACCAACTAGAAATAAAGCTATGTTGGCTACCCCATGTCTAGAAACATGTAAGTTTGGAAAGGTTGGTCGTGGTTATTCAATACTGTGGTAGCTGTGGGTAACAATGTGGCTGGTAACTCTGCTGAGGGTTTGTTTTTTACCCTCTTCGTTTTGACAAGACTTAATTTTTGTCCTTTGATGTATTTCTCTGATTTACGTTACAATTCTGCCCTTGGTTCTTAATGGGTTGAGATACTATGAGAGGAGGTCTAGTGGAGGATTGGAAATTTAAAGTGGTTGCAGAGGGCATACTAGACCAGGATTTATTACTGTCCCTTTCACAAATCTGACTATGATGCCATCCATTGCATAATTTGCAGTTACGATTGCTATTGCACTGTTTACTACTATAGCCAGAAATGAAACAGTTGGAGCATTTCTGAGATAAGACTAATTGGCGCTTTTTTGATGCTGCGTTCGTATGTTTTGAATAGTTAAACGCTGAATGATCACCATTGTAAAATGGACACAAGACCATGCAGGGGCTGTTGGTTGCCAGTGCCTTTGATTGCGACATTTGTGACAAGTCTTCACTTTGCAAAGTAACATCTTCCACACTGTGGATGAGAAAGTCTAATGCTTCTAACAATTTGGTTAGTGTAATCACACTACCACAGAAAGGCTACTACCCTTTGATATACCTGGCCCTGTGACAGTTTCTGGTTTATCAGATCAAGTAGCATTCCTTGATCCAACGTGGATCCGCTGAGATGTTTGATTTATTCTATGAGTAGTCCAGTGAGCTCAGTACAAGTATTTGCACTTAGGGATGAAAATATTGCCTAACCGCCGATGAAATGTGACCAGCATCTGATGCTGGTTTCCATAATACTTGTTTAACAAGTATTAAAGTTAGCAAAGTTGCTTTTTTCGCCTTTAAACACTGGTAATGGGAGCTCATTTAAGCAAGGTAGACACGGTTATGGCTACGTTACGCTAGCCAGAGCACAAAATTCGGTTAATGTGAAGGAGGGCGGTTTGACTGGCATTTTCTAACTTTTTTACTACTTTACATTCAAGGGCTGATTCAAACTTGACCGGACTTGACAAATATATTGGCTTAAGTTGTTTCTCGTCAGCCTGGATTCAATGTAGCAAATTCACATACATGTACACATTATAAATGTCAATGAGATTCCCTTGACCGTGAGTCAGAGTGGCGGTCAGGGGAATTATAAGTGACTCAACTTGGGTTTCTGTGGTGGCTGCCATTTTGTAGTTGCAGGAGGTTGTTAACAATCAAAACAAGGAATTCTACAGGTTACGATGGAAATGACATCCCACTTAACCCTTAATGGAAGGATTGGATTAGGAGTAGTAATAACAGTTTTGGGGTGGTGGACGGATTGACCCTGTAGATAAACAATATTAAGTGCCATTGATTTGGAAATAATTGGGCAGAAAAGAGGTGCCAATACTTCCATAGCCAATAGATTCACTAATGTCAACTTTTACACTGGCTAAAATCAGAATTGGTGTCTCAGGGATTCAGTTCTGCTTGTAACTTCAAGGGAGAATGTATTACATTTCTGTCTCACATGACGTTTTTTTGTAAATTTGCTCGTAAATATACCAAGGGGATGCTGTTGGTTTTTGTCTACAATAGTATGCCAGTTGTAAAAGTGTTTTTACTAAGAAAAGTGAAAAGAAACTAGAAAAAAATATAAAAGTGAAAAAAAGTTATTGAATCTTCCTTCTCGATAAATTTACGTAAATTTGTCAACAAATATGCTAAGAATTTGTCACTAGTTTTATTTCTTATCTGTTTTGATATTGCATGAGTAGTAATTATAATTTTAGAAAATAAAATTATTTATCAGAAAAAACATACAGACAGTCCTCGGTTAATGGCAGGGGTTCTGTTCTTGGCTGAGCGATGATAACTGAAAATTGTCGTTAAATGGAACATTACAATAATATGGTAATAAATGGTGTTTACAGCGCCATAAGCACCAATAAGCTGCTTAACAGTGGTGTTAGCACCAATAAAATGCTTAATAGTGCTGTTAACCAGTTACCAACGCCAATAAATTGCTTAATAGTTCCGTTAACTGGTTACCAATAACACTTACAGACGAAGATAAACTGCTTACCGACGATGATAAACCGCTATCCGAGACTGAAAATCGCTTAACAGTGCCAAAAATATGGTTAACAATGTTGCTAGCTTAGCACTTTAATACCAAAATGCTTTTAACTAATATTGCTGGTAAAGGGGAACTGCCTGTATAAATTGGTCAAATTTATAATTGTCTTGTAAAAGACAGTCATAAAATAGTCTTTTTCAACTTCTTGTGGAAGGTAAGGAAAATTTTTTTTTAATTTTTTCTCTGCGGATTCAAACCAACACACAGAGGAGAAATCAGGACTTCAGTGAGGTTACCGACCAGGCCAACGGTAATGTCACTGAAGTTCTGATTCAAATCCAAGAAAGGACAAAATTATTACCCAGCCTGAGGAGCTGTATATCGATTAATTTACCCTTCCAGTAAGGGTTAAGGTTACGTTAACAATTAAATTCTCCTGTCCCATTCTGCTGTGCCCACTCGCCGCAGAATGATCTCGATCTCCAAGTTTTCGATCCTCCAGGCTATCTGGTTTGAAGGACCAAGTAAATGTCGCAAATTATTCAGCATCACAATTCACCAACTCGCCTGATGTCGTCGATGTATAGCCTAGTTGATGGGAAAGCTTCCATCCCAAACACAAGGACAAAGGAATAAGGTTCATTCGAGTTTTTACAATTTATTACAAAAATAATTCCCAATCTCATGACTACAGACTAAATAACAATGATTTTCACAATGGGGCCTTTCTGCCCTGATACACGATCACTATGAACACGTGACCACCAAGGCCAATATAGTATAGGTCAGTCGGAAAGAAACGGCCGAGACAAATTTCGTGGGCCACATCTCCAGAAAGACCCTAAGTTGTGGTTGTCGGCCACGGGTCACTTAAAAGGGTCAGTTGAGAATGTTGTGTCGGCGTGGGGTGAATTGTGGCCCACTCTGAAAGGTGAGTCACCGATAATCTCTTCTCCGTCTGACCTCTACTGTATTGGCCTTGGTGACCACATGGTCACTAAGCAAAAAACAGGAAATCAGCTATTAAACTAAGGAAATTCTGCATCTCACTGTCACTGAGATTGAGAGCATTATTGAACAATGACTAAACTAATCCCTAGCTAAACACGAATAATGGACAGAATCTTGGCGCGGAAAATGGGAGCTATTGCTCACACGTCAGCTTCGCTTGGAGTCTCTAGCAGGAAGGGCAATGCACATTCTCCTCGGTTGGTAGTTTGCTGTCCAGTTAGTCACTAATCTTATTTTACAATTTTACAATTCTTTACAATTATCTTAATTCCTTTTAATTATTGAAAAAATAAACTGAACAAAATGTTCAGAAATGTTCTCAATGACCCTGTGTAGATGATTCAATAAAAATCAGAAAACATTACGAAGCAATAGAGAACCCTCATTTTTGCCGCTAACGGGGTTATGTGGAATTGTTCTTTGGCACCAAGGCAGACTCAAGTCGAGGAAAAATGGTGCGCTCATTTTTTCACGACAATCACCATAATACAGTTTGTGGATAAATAGTTTTCATGACCATGGCATTCTACATTAACAATAATCATAACTGGACAGGTAAAAGATTATTCAGTTCACAGTGCATTTTCGTTGCTGTAACCTCACATCACCAACAAAACTGCCAAACAATACATACTGAAAAAATCATTTACTAGTTATCTCTATTAGACTGTAACTTCCCAGAAACTCTCTCTCTCTCTCTCTCTCTCTCTCTCTCTCTCTCTCTCTCTCTCTCTCTCTCTCTCTCTCTCTCCTGTCAATTTTTTCTGTCTTTATTTTATCTCTGTACTAGTATTAATATTTTTTCTCTGCTTCTTTCTTTCTATCTTTTTACTGAATACGAGTATGCTACGTTGGTGAAAGTATCTGAATCGTTTATTTTGTGTTAATATGAAAAAAATACGTATAGCCATAATTTGTCTTGAAACTGGCATTCAGTCGTGTCATCAACCATATCACCCACTTTCATTGTGGATGTTGGTCCAATCACGCAATGTAATTAAATATAACAGGTCTATGATTGTTTACATATAGAGGATGCACCAGGCAGCAGTTTGTGGTTACTACCTCAATAATGTAAGTGAACTGAAAATTTTGCTAATTTGTTGCTGTAAATGTTAGTTTTTATTTATTTTTTTTTATAAGAGGTGGCTTGCAGATTATAGAATACCACTGTAGACACAGGAAATACTAATTCATGAGTACTGACTTCCTAAGCACTTTTATTCTTATATTTATTTTGCATATTTCTTTTACTGCACATTTAACTCTCAAACCCAGCATCGTCAGCAACAAAAACTTGACTCACTTTTTGAATAATATTAGAATATGGAGTCTTCACTCTACGTTCAAGACAAAAACCTGCGTCCCACTCCTTTCTATTCCCATGTGCCCTGACAGTGCGACATTTGTTGGGTCCATTATTTACTTGTTCAACTGCGTCGGTGTTTCATAGTCAGCGAATTCATGATCACTCTCGGATGGTGAAGGGAACAGACTTTTGTGTAGATAGTACGTATAGTATGCACATAATATAAGGTAATTTTGTTGGCCAGATAAAATTAACCCGAATAGGCAGTACAGTACTTCCTCCAGTGCCTGGCTTAGTCTCAGGACAATCCAAATCCCAAGTGGTGATCATCCCTCCCCATCACTTTTATAATTCATAACACTATAATGCAGTCTCTGCCACTTTTTCATTTGTAATACAATCTTTCCGCTGCCGTTTTACCATGAATCTTTATAGAATAGTGCAGGCCTTAAGTCCCAATCATAATTACCATTAATTCTCTCTATTAAAGCTATATTTTTACCATTAGTCTAGCTATCTCTTTCCATTTCATCCAGGATGCAGCTATTCAGTTTTTTACTGCCCCTTCAATTGTCTTCTAAGATATTCCCATCTACCACAACGTAGTTATCTGCCTTGTTCTCTTCCCCATTTAATATTTTGGTATATTTTAGGCAACCGAAGTCATTTACTTCATAAGTATTTTGCAATCTTGAGTATCTTGTGTGGCATCCTCTGATGCATTTAGTGTAACGTTCTGAGTTCAACCCTACCCATGTGTTTTCCTCGTTTTAATTTTCAGTTCTCTGCTCTTTCTAAGTTCTCTCCTCTGTCCCATTCTTCCACCTTTGAAATATTTCGGCAACCTCATCCTCAGATCCTTCATATAGCAGCTACAATCTTCCTTTCTTGCGCTGGTTTGCAGTTTTCATCACTAGGACGAACAGCAAATTTTTCAGATACACATGCCATTTAAGGTGCTCTAATATTCCATAAAAGTACTAAGTAATGATTCTGGCTGCCATTATTCTCCTGATACTCCTTCCTAAGATATTTATTTTGTTAGTAGTTATCAGTATCTAATTGTTTTATCCATAAAGAATTAACAACACTGCAAAAAGCTTGTTTTCTCAGGCCATCATCCAGTTCAGAAGTGTCAGTATTTACTTTCAACAAAAGCAGAGAGCTTAAGTAACCAGACAAAATTGTACTGAATTTTGTGACTATCAGTGCTCAAAGTATTTATTGTTTCAAAATAAAAGAGTTGACATTAATAAATTAACTTTATTGATGTTAACTGAATTTTGTTGTTGAACAAGTTAAGCATATTTCACTTTCTTGCATTAAAGTGAAATCGGTGTATAGAAACTGTGCATTAAAGTACACTCTGTATATATTTTTAAAGTGAGACAGGTGTAAGATAACTTCTTTATCTACCACAGAATCACAATGTTAGACTTTTCCTTAGTGAGTTTTAGTAAATTTAGGTAGTGATAAACACCTTTCCTCGTACATGTGCTGTATTTTTAATTTTTAGGTTGTGAAGTGGGAGAATGGCAATGCAACGATGGCCATTGCATCGAAATTCATCAACGATGCGACGGGCGCGCCGACTGTCGAGATTTTTCGGATGAGAAATTCTGTAGAAGTGGTAAGTATCATTTGTGACATTAGGCAACAGTAAAGACTAATGGACAACCTTCTTGACTTGTGTTATTTCTTAAAAATTATTCATCTTACCCAGGTGAATTTTTACCTTTGTCATTATGCATTGTAATTTTAATTTTTATTTTAGTTCAAGTTTTAATACTGATCACTTTGTTTTGGAAATAAGTATTTGGACTAATATCACTATTTGAGGGCCAAAAGAATTCCAATATATATGTCACAAAGACTACAGCAGTGATGAGGATAACAATTTTTTACTAATACATTGTTAGTACACTGGTCAGTGCCATCTGCAGTTATTCTTGGAAAGTTATTAATTTTTTTAAGTTGATGTCCTATTTGAGAGACGGGGTGACAAAGTGACCTGGCTTCACCATAGAATATTCATTTATGGTGGTGAAGATGTGTGATAGGCAAGAGGGTCTTTGAATGCAGGAATCTCTTCTCCCCCAGTTCAGATCTGAATGTCTCTCTCCCCCCAGTTCAGATCTGAATGGCTCTCTCTCTATTCTTTCTCAATTTTACTTCAACCGCTTTCATATTTTATCATTTCTTTCCCTTCTTACTGTCCAACCCATCTCATCATTTCATAGTGCATCTGCAGTGTTTTTTCCAAGTTGCTGTTGTAAGCCCCCTTTTATATGATTTAGTTAACATAGCCTCTCTTTAGACTGTCTTAGAAAGGGATGCTGTTGCTAAGAATGAATTCCATTTTCAAAGCTATTGTGAGGGATTGTCATCCACCTGTAAATGTTAGAACCTAACATATTTTAATGTGAATATCCTTTAGAGCTTGCATTTATTATTTTATCTCTGTATAATTCTGTTAAGGATTGTACCCCTAAGCTCCATGACAAAATCACTATTTAGTTGATGATTCTTGATACAGATCAGGTTAAGCTGGTGCAGAATAATGCAAAGGTATCAATGATGGTAATTAGGGCCCTTTATAATCCTAATCCAAATCAGTTTAGGTTTGGACCTTATGATGAAAATACCGCAAGGGAGAAAAAAGTTATGGAAAAAAAACAAGTCATGCCAGGAGAGCTGGGGCTTACTTATGTTAAATTACCAACTTTTAGATTTCATGAAGGTAACAGAAGATTGTTGTGTCCTTGAAGTCTATACAGAGGTGGTAAATTGTTAGATGGTTAGCCAAAAATTCTCCCACTAGGAAACACGTGTGTAGACAAAAGTAGACAACTTGTTGAAGGAAAAATTTAAAGAACTAGAAACAAGTTAGTTGAATGCCTCATAGAATTTTAATCAAAGTACGAAGTAGTGTCATTTTATCCAAATAACTGATGAAGTTGTTATAGGGTGTATTATTAAAGGAATGTCAGTGTCAGAATGAAACCCATGCAAAGAGAATTATGGAAAGGGAGAGTGTCATACTCTGTCTAAAGCTGCTACGTACTTACATTGTTTGACCCACTGCAGCTACCAGACACAATAACAGCAGCTTGGCGTATGGTAAAATTAATGCTATGTGTACGAACCCCGCAGCATGCTTAAGGCCATGTAAATCAGTCTTGCCATAGTGAGGTACAAGGAGAGCCAGAGGTGTGTGTTAATTATGGTCATGAATCATATGATGAATGCAAAAGGATATGCTGCCTCTGACCAAAGGTGTGATAGGTATCTTTTAAGAAAGAGGCCTGTCATTCAAAACACTGGTGCATACTAGTTTCTTAGGAGAAAAAAAGGAGTGGCAAACAACTTTAATTAAAAAATCATCTCCACCGTGTGAATATTTTAAAAAAAGATGTGTAAAATGTTCTTAAATATTATTGATGTTCAAATTGGCAAGTCTCAGCTCAAGAAGTGGTCTTTGATGACTCCATACCTTAACCAGCAAGCAAAATTCAAAAATAGGAGTACTAGCAGCTCAGATACACTTGCTTCTCTTCTGGAGGGAGTTCAAGGCCATCCGCTACGAGTAAACCAGTGACTAGTGATCCAATGCAAACATTAGTTGACCCTCTCAACTTCCTTAGAATTTCCTTGAAGGTGAAGCCAGTTGATTGTGGCTTCCCCACACCAGTGTTTATTGGTGCACATACGTCTCATGAGGCTGAGCTCATAAGTGCTTGTCTCAAAAATTCCATTTAATATGCCCATGTTATCTAAAGACATCGCACCTTCAGTTGCTACATCTGTTTCAATGGAAACAAAAGAAATGACCGTCAGCAAACCTCCTTATGAAGAGGCTGCTAATCACTTCATCAAAATTGACCAACCATTGTAAAGGCTTATTAAAATACTGAATCCATCATATAAGAATCATAAATCGCCAATGTCTTTCAAGGGAATGTGAAGACCTCAGAATGAAGCCAAAATATTCTGGTTTTGGTGGCAGACTTCTTGGTAAGATACTTTCTGCAAACAAATAATAATATGGCAGTGGAATTACCTGGCATTCAAGGCCGAATTTGAGGAACTCAAATTATATTGTTAACTCTCACTAAAGTCCATGCTGAATATTAACAGCCTTGTTAAAGCGAATATGTAAGTATTTAATTCATATAATCCCAGTTTGGAAAACTATATATGTATTGTGACATTCTTCATATACCATTAAATATATATACCAGCCTTAAAGATGTAGCAATAAGTATTGGTCTTTGTAAGAAATATACAGTGCTCCTGTATTTATTACCAGGTGGAAATGTCTTGTGATGATGCATGGACTTTCCCAACCCATTTGTCTGTTAGAAAACAAATGATAGATCACCTTTGTGGGTAGACATTAAGAAAAGGGTGATCTCATAGCCTCATTGATAGAAAATGAGGTTACAAGCCTCCACACCACTAGGTAGCCTATATATTTTTACATTCAAAGAAGCTTTTTGTTATGTACTGACCTTTCTATTACTATTGCTAATTGACAGGTTAGTTGTGATTAGAGGTAAAAAAGAAAGATGATTGGCATGTAACAGGGGACCTTAAGGACCCCATTCATGCTCGGTGGGAGGAGCGTCGAAAGAAATGACGTGACCACTGATGTTACGACCCGGTCTGCTTAAGTTGCTCATTTGCTTCTCGGACGTGGTAGGGTGATGATCGAGGTACTCTCCAACAGCGAACTGGAAGCTATGGCAATTTGTGCTATAACTTGCGTCAAATTGAAGAACCATGCTAAGGATAGCAAGAGATGTTGGACAAAAGACTGGTTAGCTTAAAAGAAAAGTTTTGTCATGCATCAATCACAAATACACTCAAATGCCTTCCAAGTGATTGGTATAATTATTTGAAGATGAGGATAAATTTAGGGAACTGCTGGCGTTAATAACACCTTATATCAAGAAATCAGACATTTGTTTGAGGCAGTCTATATGTGCCGATAGACTGACTGCCACACTATGGTATTTAGCGACGGGGAGATCTTATGAGGACCTAAAGTTCAGTGTGGCAATATCTCCTTAGAGGCTTGGGAATAACCGTGACCGGTAATAGTCACAGGAAAAAATGTCATAGAAAAAGTCACAATTCTGGCTAGAAAAAAAAGTCACAGAAAAAAAATCACATTGATTTACAGTGACAGATCATCAGTGGTGAGTGTTCCTATTTTAATTTTTTCTTTACGTAAAACATGTAAAAGTAATTTTTAGTTTTAAAAATTGTTTAAGAGTGTATAAAGGGTTTATATAAGACTGTTGGGAGGGTTTATAATTGTTGGGGGTTTGCAAAAGCTCAAATTTATAAAGATAAAAAAGAATAAGAAAAATTATGAAAAAAATATACTGTAGATTTCTATATCTACTTCGCAGTTTTTTGGCTATCACGTGTGTGCCTGGAACCTAACACCCGCGATAGCCGAAAAACCGCAAAGTATATTTTTTCATAATTTTTCTTATTCTTTTTTTATCTTTATAAATTTAAGCTTTTGTAAACCGTCCCAACAATTGTAAACCCTCCCAACAGTGTTATATAAACCCTTTATACACTCTTCAACAATTTTTAAAACTAAAAATTACTTTTACATCCTTTACATAAAAGAAAAAATTAAAATCGGAACACTCACCACTGAAGATCTTTCATGAAACCTACTCAACAATTATACAGTTTACCCTCCCAACACTCCTATGTAAACCGTTTATACACTCTTAAATACTTTTCAAACTAAAACTTACTTTTACTGTAGAAACATGCTTTACATAAAATAAAAAATTAAAATCGGAATACTCACCAGTGAAGATACGTATACTACTTGATTAAAGATGATGATGATGATTAGCTGTGCAATACTGTACGTATGTAGATGATGACGATGATGAGGTAAATGTACTGCACAGTAAAGAAGAGCATTAATCCAGCTCTTCTGAAAGCACCGCCTCATCAGGTGCTTCGTAAGGTGGTACAATATCGTCAACCAGCGTCGTAACTTCCTTTTCCACTGTAGGAGTACCAGTGTTTTTTTTGGGGGGGAGTGTGATTAACATAGTGATTGGCAGTTGCTGACACCATTTTCTTTTGTGTAAGGATGTTATTATACCCCTGCATGGCACCATCGATTGCATTTCAGAACTGCAACGAACGAATCATCTGCGGGTCCCAGTCTTCAGCCATTGACTGGAGTTCTTTTGCCGTTCTTGCTAGAGTTGAGAGGCGTTCTAGTGTTGGGCCAACTTCCTCTTCCCCTGGATCTTCATATTCCTCTTCTTCGTCCTCACTTGCTGACTCCATCATCTCCGTCAGATCCTCATCTGTTACAGATTTGAATGGGCCTCGATCAGATCATTCATGTCGTCACTAGTCATATCAGTGAAGCCCTCTCCTCCGAGCAGTTTCACCAGCCTCACTGCCTTACCAACTGCCGCGTTGTGGATTTCGTCAGGAGAGAATCCTTTGTAGTCATTGACCGCTTCTGGCCACAATTTCTTCCAGCAAGTATTAAGTGTTTCTTTCTTCATCTCCTTAATAGCCTTCTGGATATTATGGAGACACGTTGCAATAGTGTACCCACGCCAGTACTCCTTCAGCGAGAAGTTGTCATCTGCATCCAATGGTGTTGCAGGGAATTTCGCGTGTACAGCACTTTAAAGGCTCGAATAATGCCTCGATCCATGGGCTGAATCAGCGATGTTGTGGTAGGCAGTAAGAGTTCATCCTGTATGCCCTCATACAACAAGTCGATTGCGTGGCTTCCAGCATTGTCCATCATAAGAAGCACTTTAAAGTCAAGGCATTTTTCAGCAAGATAAACCTTGACTTTGGGGATGAAGCACTGGTGAAACCAGTCGGATGTCAATGCTTTCGTTATCCAGGCCTTTTGATTATGCATCCAATGCATTGGCAGTAAGTTCTTATTTTTTGTTTTTGAGGGCCCGTGGGTTTTTGGACTTGTAAATCAGCACTGGTTTTATCATAAAACCAGCAGCATTACCACACATTATAAGTGTGAGGTGATCTTTGTAAGCCTTGAATCCAGGGGCTCTGGCCTCTTCCTTCTTAATGAAAGTTCGCGATGGCATATGTTTCCAGAAGAGACCAGTCTCATCCATGTTGAATACTTGTTCATGCGAATAACCCCCTTCATCGAAATCGCCTGGAGCGTCTCGTTTACGTATTCATCAACGGCTGGTTTGTCCACAGAGGCCGTTTTTCCATGCAGGGACATACTTTTAAGGTTGAACCTCTTCTGAAATTTATCAAACCAGCCTTTGCCGGCATTAAATTCGGTTGGTTTGGTAGGAGATGCAGTAGAAGGTCCTGGTTCTGTTGTAGAGCTGCCTAGCCTTCTGGCGTATGGTGTTGGTATCCAGTGCTGTGTTCTTTATTCTACAGTCGCTAATCCAAACAGCTAATGCAGACTCCATCCTTACAATGGCCTTATTGCAGGAAGTTACCACCTTTTTCGCCATCATATTAACAGTAACATTTGCCGTCGTCCTTATGTTATTCTTGTCCTTCTTGATGTAGCAAACGGTAGATTCATTGATGACGTGATGGCGGCCTACATCTGCATAGCTTCTCCCTTCCTTCAGCATGTCAAGGAGTTTAATCTTCTCGGCTATAGTAAGCATCTTCCTACAACGCTTGGGTTCACTGCCAGAAGCCATAAAAGGTGCAGAACGTTTGGCTGGCATTGTAGGACTTAAACAAATTCACAATGTTACCCAAAAAATCCAGTAAAATCACTAACAACACAGATAAGGATGCAGAGCTATGTGGTGTACAGATGCATAGAAGCGAACTGGACAACATGGGATGATGGGACACTGAATGCTGCTTGAAAGAGATCCTGCGGTCAGACAGCCAATTAGAGACCAGGATATTGATCAGTGTGCTCTGATTGGTACTGACTCCTCTACCGGCCAATAGCGTGCCTTGTACGAAATCATCTGGGCAAGATATGCTACGCTTCCTGAGCTTCGCTTTCTATAAAGAGGTGCAATTCCATGTACCGCATCTTCTTAACGACAAACAAAAATTTTAAAAATTGCTTTTTAGCCACCGAACCGAATTTCTGTATTTTTATTTATTAATTTACTTTACAATATTAATTTATGACCAAAAATCACTATTTTTAATAAAAAAATAATTAAAAATTGGAAAAAAATATGACGTATCTGCCTTCAGAAACCCGCAATATAAAGAGGAGTTTGCGATATAGATTTACATGTAATATATTTATAAATCCGCGATGTACCGAGGGCGTGATAGGTGAACCGCGATATGGCAAGGGATTACTGTACATGTATATTCATAGTGGCAGTGTCCTGTGTAGCATCTAGATATCTAACCTTCAACTTGTTTATTAATATATCGTCAGTGATATTTTCCCAGTTTCTGTCTGAATAACATTTGGATTTCATATTCCATAAGCATGTGATTTTTATAAAGCAATCCAGTTAGTCCAAAGCAACTTATGAACCCATACTTCTGCCAGAATTAAAGAATTTCCTAAGTCATGTGTCCCAGACGACACTGAGTATTACCGAAAGGATAAATACAGGTCTGCATCGAAGTCACCTCCATTCATTCATTCATACACGGATATGTATTTCAACCATATTACAACCATGTCTCACAATGAATGCTCTATTTACACCTCATTTTAAGCAAGTCACTACAAATTAGCTGAGCAACAGTCTGTACCGACTAAAAACAACTACATTCACGTACCGACTTTTCTACAAGTCTCAAGACCGAGTCTGAGCGTGAATGGGGTCCCTCACCCATGTTATGAACACTGATATTGGTCTGCCTGTGCAAAGATCACCATAGTGGTACATTAATAATATAGGCAGGAAGAAATTTGAAAATATTAGTAAAATGTAAGGTATAACAGAATTGTAGAATAAGTATATTGGCATTCTGCTTATAAAAGCAGTAGGGTCCATTCTTGGCCACTGACTTTTTCCAAAGGCAGCTAGTCCTTTGGTGATCATTGGACCTCTAGTAACTATACAATATCAAATCACAGGGGAAGCATTAACTTGAGTGTCAGAAACAGTGCACTGAAGCAAATATAATTATATATAAATATATTATATATAATATATATATATATATATATATATATATATATATATATATATATATGTACGTATATACACAGGTGGCCTGCAGTTTAACCGGCGGCATCGCTTAACGGCGAATCGGTTTTACGGTTGTGTTAAAAAAATATTCATAAACAAAATAAGGAATAAGGTATTTTAAGATATTTTTATGACACAATATTTGGTTAGCAGCGCCGCTAGGTGCCGTTATGTCTAACAAGTACATTCATTTGTAGAAATACCATTCAGACAATAAAGGTTATGCAAATAATATTTTAAAATTTATTGAGAGTCATTACATAGGTATTTGGGTAAAATATGTACTCTGACGCTGTTCTATGCCAAAAATAAGTGCAAATTTAGCTATGGATGTGTCGATTTAAATGTTCATGCTTTTATGTTTAAAATGTGTATAAAAATGTAGTACATATGGGGTATTTAGTTAAAATAAGTGCAAATTTAGTTATGAATGTGCCGATTTTATAAATGTTCATGCTATTATGATTAAAATGTGTATGAAAATGTATTACGTATAGAGTATTTTTATTTCTGCACAGAAATATGATACAAAGGCAGCTTTTGAAACTGCCCTTCACGTTTTCAAATAGGACTTTTTTCATTATCGTTCTTGTAAGCCGCCACCTGCCGCTCTTCCGAAAATATCAAGTTAAAAGTGCAAATTTGGCGATCGATGCGTCGATTTTATAAATGTTCATGCTTATATGTTTAAAATGTGTATGAAAATATATTACGTATAGGGTATTTTTATTTTTGTACATAAATATGATAAAAATTAAGGCAGCTTTTGTAACTGCCCTCCACGTTAGCAGAGGATGTTTTTTCGTGTTTGTTCTTGTCCGCCACTGTTCTGAAAAATGCATTTGGTTATATTTTATTAATTTGGGAGCTAATTTTAACTCATTTTGTTATTGAAACTTGAGCTTTTTGTTATAATGAAACTTCAGCTTTTTGTTATAAGTTTTCATGCATTTATGTTTAAAATGTATATGAAAAATGTATTACAGGGTGGGTTTATTTTATTTTTTTACATAAATATGATACAGCGGCAGTACGCATGTCCATTTGAAGTCTTTGTAACACCCATTCACTTGATGAAGACAGGTTGTTCAGTCGTGCCCGAATAATAAAATTTTGATTTATATAATTGAATCACGTTTTTATAACAAATTATATTTACAATTATTGCACAAATTTATTTTAAAAGACAAAACTCGCGTATACATTCGATTTTGCAACACTGCAATTTGTTTGTTTTTCCATGGGATAGAAGTACAAAATATAACTCTGCAACTCGGTCGATTTTTTGCTTTGTTACTCGAGCAAAAAATTGAGGTACGACCGTACGAGCTCCAGATGCCGCTGCTACGAAAATTAAGATAAGCACAGAAAAAAAATAAATATGCATCTTTTCCATAAATCTTTTTAAAAATTATACATTACTTCACTGTATCCAATAATATTTATGTATTGTCATATTATTGTATTATAAAATACAATGTTTTGGTTTGGAAATCAGCTGATGGTGATTACGAGTTTGTTTCGCCATATTTAAATCATTTCTTAGCGAATTTTCTTGCTTCTAGTGAGCATTAACGAATATCTAAATACTTGACTTATATGAGACAAGGTTATTTTTCCTTACATGGCGTGTTTTTAGGTGGAAATATGACTTGAATATGTCTCGATGTGATTGTGAACTAATTTTTTTTTTTGTTAACAGATTACGTTGGCGGCATGTTTATTGAATAAAAAATTATGTAATTCCGTTCGCAATTTTTCTTTATATCATTGTAATACGAACCCCACGTTATTTGTCTTATATCGGCGTGAAACCAACAGTAAATTGTGTTCTTTCAAGCACAGTAGTGTTGATTAAAATGATTTTATCTCAATTTTATCTACGGTTGTGTTTGATGGCATACGTTTACTGGAGTTTTATCCTTGTTGCCAATGCACGATAATGGTCATTAGCAGCTTGAACAATTTTCTCAGCTTCAGCTATAACCAGGTTTAAATTTAACAGTATATTTCCTGATTGATCTTTGATCTCTATTGATCTTTGATCTATAGCGAATAAAGTTATTACATTAAGATATTTCAGTCTTATTCTACATAACGTCATTTATAACAACTACGGTAATGGTGTACTATAGTATGATGATTGAAATACAAGCCAAACGGATGTTGTTATCCAATCGGTTGTACTTAGGGAAAAAAAGTTGTTCCTCATTCGGTTGTTCATGGCTGTACACATTAAGCAACAAGTATAACGTTAAAATCATACTTTCATCATTCTCTTTTGTTGTTTTTTGAACTTATGTAACTTGAACTTATGTACTAGAAGATGGGATAAAGTTAGGCTATTGTAATTTGGTCTCTCATAAAATCGGATTATCGTAAAATGAATTATCGTAACTTGAACACTACAGCTACCTGTACACTGTATAAAACCTTATTATATCTTTACATACTCTAGACACCCAAAGGATTAAAGCTAGGCTTTTTTTCACTTTACAGTATTTATGATATTACAATGTACTGTACAGTAAATTCTATAGTACTATACTGCATAAATATAATATTACTTATTGCACCATTGCGGGATTACGGCACCGTTTGCCTGGTCTAGGGTGCTGTTAACTGGTCTAGTATTCTGAAAGAGTGTGTGCGGCAGTTAAAATCACGGCGTCGAAAATCACTTAGCGTCGGCAGCCAGGAATGTAACCCCTGCCGCTAACTGAGGGCCGCCTGTATATATATATATATATATATATATATATATATATATATATATATATATATATATATTATATATATCTATATATATATATTTACATAGTATATGTTTGTGTGTCCAAAGACTAGGGGTGATTAAACTTACCACAAAGATGACGATCTGACTAATTACCTGGACTGATAGAACATAACAACAGAAAAATACTAAGCTGAAGGCCTACTGGAAAGAGGTTTTGGAAATAAACTCTTAGGTTAACTAAAAATATATATATTTACAATCAAATAACCAGAGGATAGGGAGAATGACAGGTAAATGGGGGATCCTGCCAGAGCACAAAATCTGAGGAAATAGATGTTAACTGAGGTGCCTGGGATTCCACTTCAAGGATGCCACAGATTGAATTGCAATGGGGTTTTCCACAGCAATGAAAGCAGAATCGAAGCATAGGGTCCACACCAATAAAACTCCATTCTGCATGGAGAATGCATATGATTACTTGGCAAATTAGTGGCAATGAAGATTTAAGGTTGCGCTGAGGGCGCCAAGGATCCTCAGTTGTAAAACCCCTTTAAATCACTTACGACACAAGTTAATAACAGTCAGGTCAGTGAGCTTGGAAAAGGAAAACGTTTAGAAAAGAAAAAGAGCTCCATGATTGTTAAACCTCAGATTCCTGGCATTTTACCTTATTCTTGAGTGATGAGTATATGTACCAACATACATAACAAAACAGTTTCCAACAACATAGATGTCATTTTTCTGCACTACTAACATTTTCTTAGCGGTCACATAGATATCTTTACCTTTCATACACCTTGGTAACAGGTGAGAACTAGGAAAGTTTTAGTACTTTGGGAATAACAGGCGAAGCTATAGATCAAATAAGCCTCTCCTTGTACGAGATAACTCTAAAGAAGATTAAATCCCTTCTAACTTCCCATCCTCTGACCTAGT
>NC_087200.1:162504757-162514757 GCF_015104395.2 Macrobrachium nipponense
AAGAAATCAAGGGAGATGTTTTAAAGAATATTAACTTGTTGGTTGGGGCAGACTACTTCAATTTATTTGTGACTGGAATGGAGAAGGTCGATGGAGTGAGTGTGTTCATTACTCACAATGGAGTTATGCTTTAAGGCAGAGTACTTCAGTAGGCACTAGAAGGATTGGATATCTCCACAGTGTGCACTTTATGCGTGTGTAGCCTGGCCGAAGGTGAGATAGATGTCGATGTATGGTGGAAACTTGATACAATTGGAGTCACGCGACATGAACAATTCGCTACGTCAGAAACTGTTGCCATGCAGAAAGTCCAGCAAAGCATAACAAAAACCGAGCAAGAATATCAAGTAAGTTCGCTATTCGGTGGGTCCGAATGACATGGTAACAATTACCATAATGCCCTCACACAACTGAATGTGCTTGAAAGACAATTTGAAAAGGATCCTAGCTACTACAGTGATTATGAGAACGTCCTTCAGACATACTTAGCGGCAGGTTTCACCTCCAAGTAGTAGTGTTTGGAGTTGTGACTAGTCCCTACATCTTACAACAGGTCCTCAGGACCCATCTCAAACAAAAAAGGAAAGAATGCTTAAATCAAATCCTTCTATGTGGACAATTATTTGCAAACTATCAAACCTTGGAGGAGATGGGTAGGGACTATGTAGAAGTAAAGTCTACTAGATGAGGCTCACATGCCATTGACAGGGTGGGCCAGTAATGATGTAAGATTTGACCAACAGGTAGAATGCAAGGAACCGAGGGAAATATCAAAGTTAGGCATGATTTGGGATAGGAAGGATTACTGCTCGAGTCTAAAACCATGTAAATGAGTTAGTGGAAACAGGCAGGGCACCAAACATGAAACGTGAGCTGTTATCATTGCTTGTCTCTAATTTCGATCCTTTACGGCTTGTGACTCCCATTTTTGTGAGGGGTAAGATCTTTCTCCAAGAATTTGGGGAAGCATGGATAGGATGGGATGATGTACTATCTAGAGACCGAGAAGAAGCTAATAAAATACTATGAGTTTGTTCATGTACACACATTGAAAATTAGAAGAGGAATTATCTTGGGAGAAACTGAGTTACACCTTTTTACTGATGATTCTAGCATACGTTCAGCAAACCGAAGTACAAGTTAATATCCTTATATCAAAGATGAGGGTAACACCAAGAAAACAACCCAAGTTGATCATTCCCAAACTGGAGTTGTAGCACTGTTACTTGGATTTCAATTGGGGAAGCATCTAAAGAGACTCCTGAATTTTCAGAAGGTCACTGTATGGGCTAATAGTAAGGTAGCTATAGCCTTGGTAGCTAGTAAAGAGAGAAATAGGAACACTTTCATAATTCCATTCAGCAGGAATGCACTGTGGAGCTTTGGTATGCACCCACCAAGCAGAACCCAGAAGATATCCTGAAACCGGGCTCTACCTTAAAAGACACGAGCCAGAATCACCAGTGGTATGAGGGACCTGCCTTTCTACATCAAAATGGCCCAGCTGAACCACCTAAGAGTATGGATTAATCATCTGTCCAGCAACAAGCCTAGGTTGTTGCTGCCCTGAGAGAGATGCATGAAGAAGGGACTCTAACTCCACCTGCCAAACTGTGGAATCTAATTTAGAGTAATGTTGATTTTGTTACATTGAAACAAATCATGAACATAGGATGCTTTGGGGGAATTGATGAATTGGTTGCATTTGACAACATTCTCAAGGGTTGCTTGACAGAGAGAGAGAGAGAGAGAGAGAGAGTGGCTGGTTGTTTCGTCTGTCGCTGTTGGGTTGTTTGCATTTGTCAGAAGCGATAGGTGCAGAGCCTGTATTGTAGCCTTCAGGCCTCTTCTCAAACGACCACCGCCTCCTCCCCTCCCAACTGACAGAACAATCATGACACACCCCTTTGAAAAGGTCGAAGTAGACCACACCTTCCCCATCAGGATTGAAGAGGGGGTACGATGCCTTCTGATTATCACTTATCTCGCAAGCCGTGCAGTGTACCTGGATTACTGCAACAGGCTGGATGCTGACACCTTCATGCTGTTGTTGAGGAGGTTCGCTGCCACCCCACAGAGCGCCATCCACTGTCTACAGAGACAACGCCATGACCTTACGTGCAGCAAGCAGTTTCTTGAGGGAGGTCTATGAAGATGACATGATGCAGCTGTTCATCCGAAAGACAGTAATCAAGCGGATATTCTAGACTCCCAAGTCTCCCTGGAAAGGAGGCTTTCTCAAAAGACTGATAGGGGTAGTCAAGCGACAGCTTGCAACCACCCTTCGATGCAACGTGTTCACAGAAGACCAGCTTCGCACACTCGTCAAGGAGACCGAGGCGGTGATTAACAACCATCCACTGATGTATGCAGGGGACACGATGAAGTCCTTACGCTATCGCAATGTGATCCAGTAGTCCCTTTTGAAGACATGCATCAGACCCTGACCACTAGGTAACTGCAACACCAATACTTTCGCCTGACGGAAACCCTTGATCGTTTTAAACATTATTGGAGAGAGGGTTACCTGAGATTGCCTCAAGAGTGGTACAACTTCCAAGAAGGTCCACCAACTGTGCTACACACAGGAGACATCGTGTTGATCAAGGTGGTACAACAAAAGCGCAGCCAATTGGCCCTGGGAAGGATTGTCGCAGTGCCCTGATGAGTGAGGGGTAATGAGATCAGTTAAGGTGCTCTTCGAAGGCAAGGAACACCTCCAACCAGAACACATTGTCCCACTGGAGATCAATGCTCACAACGAAGAACAAGAGGAAGCAGAGAGCCAGGATGAGGATAGTAACAACACAGAGAAAAATGAGTGGCACCAAGTAGAGAAGGATGTGGAAAGTGTGACTCGACCGACTGAAAGACTCGAGATGAATGAGAGCTAGACAGAAAGCAATAGACAAGAAGAGTAGAACAGTGAACAGTTTAGCAACCGACCGAAAAGAAAGGCTGCAACTGAACAGGGAAGAAAAATGTCAAGAGTGGATGAAAGACAAAGTAGTGTAGTGATTAGCATAATCAATTCGAGGCGAACTATGAAAGAGTGGGATTTGAGAAGGGATCTGAAGTGGTTGGGGTTATTCTGATTATTGTTGTTGCATCTTACGAGACCAGCAAGGGTGGTCCGCAGACGTCTCCAACAAAGTAAGCAGTGTATGTATACCACAATTGTAATTTCTTTATGTCCAAATGTAACTCATGTGCTAACCGGGGTCGAAGGTCACCCCTAAAGAAATTCTGAAAGGAGCATTGTGCAACTAGCCTTCTATGACTTGATGCTATGCATGAGTATGCATGAATATGAGAAAATATCAAGAGAATCTCTTGATTACACCGATATGTATACATCCTTGATGAAAAGTTTTTGCTCACTCCAAGCATGATGATGGCTCCTTGTTGATACTAACGATGCTTAGTAAAACGCTCTATGAGGAGCTATGATTCGATGACTAATTCATTGATGACACTGAATATAGTATGCATTTATGTGTATTGATATTGCATTGCTATTTTCTTTTATACTGATTGAATTGATTGTATTACTTGCATGATATTGCTTGCAGACTAGCTTGCTATTGTATTAATATTAATGATGCCTTGATGACAGAATAGCCTATATTGCCTTTGCACTGATGTGCATCTTTCCATTGATATTGCTTATTGCCTGTATTGATTATATGCATTGCTGATTGCATTTATGTCCATGTTTTCATTGATTATTACTTGAATTGCCTTCTTTCATTGATGATTACATTAGTTTCCATGTTCCCATTGATTATTACTTGTGTTGCATTTATTGATATTAACATTGAGTCAAGTGATCACTCAGTAGGGAATTTATGTTTGTTGTTGAAAGCTAGACATGTATTGTAGCACCGCGTAAGCTTCTGGGCCTCGACCCAATGAGACCAAGTGCTCTTGCCACACCAATCTGAAATTCCAACTCTAATTCGAGGTTCATCCCTTTTTGGAAGGTAAAGGATGTTGTGAAAAAATGAGTGCACCATTTTTCCTCAACTTGATCTGCCTTGGTGCCAAAAACAATTCCATGTAACCCCGTTGGCAGCACAAATGCGATGGTTCTCTATTGGTTCGTAATGCTTTGTGATTTTTATTGAATCATCTACAACAATTAAAAGGAATTAAGATAATAGTAAAGAATTGTAAAATAAGAATAGTGACTAAATGGACAGCAAACTACCAACCAAGGAGAATGTGCATCGCCCTTCCTGCTAGAGACTCCAAGCGAAGATGACGTGTGTGTAATAGCTCCTGTTTTCCGCCCAAAGATTCCGTCCTCCACCATGAGGTGGTTGTGAGTTGGCTCCTTCCATTATTCATGTTTAGCTCAGGATTAGTTTAGTAATTGTTCAATAATGCTCTCAATCTCAGTGATGGTAAGATGCAAAATTACCTTAGTTTAATAGCTGATTTCCTATTTTTTGCTTAGTGACCGTGTGGTCACGTGTTTGTAGCGATTGTGTATCAGGGCGGGAAAGGCCCCATTGTTAAATTCATTGTTATTTAGTCTCTAGACATGAGATAGGGATTTATTTTTGTAATAAATTGTAAAAACTCGAATGAACCTTATTTCTCTGTCCTTGTGTTTGGGCTAGAAGCTTTCCCATTGGGTAGGCCTTTAAGCTGCCAACATCAGGCATCTGGTTAATTGTGTTGCTGAATAATTCGCGACAGTGTTGACACTTTTTAAAGTGACATAAGTCTATACCAATGGTTTAAGGATGATGCTACCCATACCTGTGGTAAGAGGCACAGCTTTGGTAAGAAGTGACTTGGGAGACACAGAAATGCAAGTGGCCTACTATTCCGCACCCTATTGTCTACGGGTACTGACTTGAGCCACTTGATACCCTGAAAAAGTTGTAAAACAGAGTCCTATCATCGACAGCAGAAAACGTAACGTTATATTTACAGAGTTCTTTACTATTATTCACTCCTTTCAATTGTGATCATAGCAAACTGCAGTATTGTGGGAATGGATGTTGATAAGATACTATGATAATCTATGTTAGGAAACTACAAGAGTCTGTCTATAAATATGTAGGGACAAGTAGATAGGAAAATCCACTGGTAGAAATATATATAGAGTGAGAGTAGAGTAATGAAAGGGTCTACCAAGAGAGGTAGAAAAGGGAGTAGATGTGTGGCAGTATCAGACTGCAGGAATAGCAGTTTCGAAAACGAGACAAAACACAGGCAGCCGTTTGCCAAAACAGTAAAATGCAAACTCCAGTGGAAAATCTGAACTTTGGCACCTTCAGTAGGTGGTTACCGTAGATTAACCGAACCAATAAGACTAATCTAGGATGTGTCTTAGTAAGAAGTTAAGGAGGAGTTAAATTTGTGAGTTAGGTTCAGACTTCACTTCAGCTCCCAGAGAAAGTTAGTTAGGATCTAAGCCTTATACGGGGAGGCTATATCCATTTCTCCCTTTGTTCCTGTGCAGTGTTGTGTAAAGTGAAATTGTAACTTGTATTCTAATTATAAGTACTATTAATTAAGTGGTGTTTAACTTGCCATGAATCCATGGAAATGTATCCATGTAAAAAGTCCTCCTGAGAGACATGGAAGAAAAGAAATAAATCTAAAATGTTCCTAAGAGAATAGAAACTCATCGCAAGTGATAATTGGAGGTTAGCCAATATAACAGATAACCTTCCAAACATTACCAATAAGCTACGAAGAAGATTATAAGAAAGAAGAGAGAAGGAGAATAAAAGAAACCCGTAAGTACTCAAACACAACAACGAAGAAAAGTAAAAATAGAGACACATAACATCTATAGGAAATACTAACTCATGAATACTGACTTCCTAAGTCATTTTATTCTCATATTTATTTTGCATATCCCTTAACTACACATTTTACACTCCAACCCAGTGTTGTCAAGAACAAAAACTTTATGAACACTTTCTGATCGACATTTGTTGGGTCTTCCATTAGTTACTTGTTCAATTGTTTTGGTGTTTCACAGTCAGCGGATTCGTGTTCACTCTCTGGATGGCTAAGGAAACTGACTTGTTTTCATTATAGTACCACTCCATTTCTCAGTTGATGACTCTCTAAGCACCTCTGATATGGTCTTTCACTTTTCAGAGTAAGTTGTTAGTCTTTTTTTTAAATAGCTGGCCAGAGACATTGCGGTTCAGGATCTAAGTCTCCCTAAATCTTATGGTACCCTTTCCTTTCCCAGTAGAAAAAAAGTCCCAGTCAAGTAATCACTTCCATTGTTACACTTCTAATCACAGTCAATAGTTCATTTGTCCTTTTCTATGAAAATTATCGATTTCATGTCAATTAAATGCTAAGACTTAAGGAACACAAAACACAGAGATTCCATGGTTTGTGGTAAAGTGTTATGTCAACTCATGGTACAGACATACTTTATAGGCAATACTACAATGTATTTTAGTCTATCTGACTTTCATATAATTACCAAATAAAGTAAATTTTTACTAGCAATCTGACATAAAAATCACATTACCTAATATGTTTGATATACAGACATAGAGGCTGTGTTAACAAAACGATAACATAAAAAACTCATCATATACCATAACATGCTAAATTTAACTCCTGTATTACTTGAAAAGGCTTGCAACTACTCAGATGCAAGATTATTATAACTGATATTAAAAATATTGAATATCAATATGGAACTCAATAATACTTAAAATGTAAGACTAAGTGTTTGCAGACTGTCTTTTTTCACATACCCAGAGCTGAATAAAACTATTTTGCCAAAGTGAAGGATATAAATTTCCTCCCTTGGTGCTAGAAAATCCAATGATTTTGGTTCTTGCATATATACAATTCACCTGGGTCAACGTCCAAATCACATGATAAGCTTGAGAAGTGTTCAAACATTTACACTACCCACATGCGTAACATTAATTTTCAGGTAATTTCCATTCTATTGTTCTATTTTTCCTCCAAATAGCAGTGAGTGGTGTTCTCCTGTCTACTGATGAAACAGAGGATGACAAAGACTGATATCTGGCAGCTTTTAGGCAATAAAGGCATTCAGAAATCAGTCTTTGTCATCCTCAATTTTATCAGTACTATTCAGGTAATTGAGCTCTACATTTCTTTAACGCAATTATATTCTTTTCAGTGTAGCGTTTATGGCATAGAGTCAGGGAACTTCCTTGTAGACCAATAATCCTGGGGACAAATATAACTCCTGCTTTGTGAAACGTTCTCTTGAGCAAGATAGTTGAAGGAGTCACACTTTGGAATCGTCTGCAGTAACATCTTTGATCTCGTCTAATGACTGATATTTTTCCAATTTGTCTTCACAAGGCTCCATGACTTCTATGTCAGTCATTCAACGTTCTCCAGTTAATTCAAGAGCAAAGCTGGAAATTTCAATACATAACAAAGTGCCTATTCAAGTATGAAAATGCAAGGGTTCTACATTATCAAGTAGTCCAACAGAATGATGCATCATTAATATTCAAATGAAATCTATCTATTTTTATTTGGGTAAAATTATAGAAGTGTGCTTTTGATTTTGAACTCCAATTATTACAAAGGTATTCCTTCTTTGCAATCAAGACAGTGAAGATGTTGGTGTGATTGGGCAGTGTGAAGGGAAAATTATAATTATATTGAAAATAGGTTGCAATAATAATAAAAAAGTTTAGAGAAAAATTTAGATTCCAACTATGGGAAAGAAATTTCCTCAGTACTAGAGCCCTCTCACCCATCACCAGATTAAGGCAATGCAACTTCAGCAAGACACCTCACTAACAGGCCTGCAATATTGATCGAAATTTAAATTGGCTCTGGAAGAGATTATGTCGCACAACACAATTTCAACAGACTATATATAATTTACTATATTCTACAGTGACTTCTTCAGCAAGGCATTCTCTCTTTACGAGGGTGGTATTTCATAATCAGGTTTTTTATTTCTCCTGCTATGAAACTGAAATACATTCTGTAAGACTCTCAATCTATAATTTAATACACTGAGAAATCTAAAAATTGCTAATAACTTCTCAGAAGATAGATATTTAAGCTGTCATTACTTATGTCTTCAGATGAATCTCCTCACTTGCTGAATGCGTACATTAGTACCTATGGAAAACTTTACTATGAGTTTCACAGAGAGTGCAAGCACGTTTTTGGGCAAAAATTCTGTAACGAACACTCGTATCAGTATGAGATTTTGCTAAAGTGTATTACACCAAGTGCCGTAATTTATAAAAGTATGTGGTAGTGGTACTGTAAATGGTTATTAGTGAGAGACATGAATGTATGGTGGAGTAGTAGAATGATAGACACTATGATTGATGGTAAAGCGACTGTTATACTTGTGTTTGGTTACCTTCTTCGCAATCCTCATTTGGACTCGGGGCATCAGCCATATACTTGTATTACGAAGGTGAAGAAGAGATGGCCACCTCGGAACATAACTGTCGACAAGGTTGCAGAAATGTTTGTCACGCAACTTTTCAACTTTTTTTTAGCAAAGAGAAAGCCTCCAATTGCCTTCAGACTGAGTTGAATAGGAAACTGGTTATAATTACTCTATGTGTTACAAATAAAAATGGAGCCTTTCTACTCGACATTCATTAGAGTTAAAAGCCTTGATTATACGAATGTACATATTTTTCAAGTTCAAGTATATTATAATTAGTAGTATAGATATACCATATTGATATATATTATATTATATATATACACACAATTTGGAGTTCATGGAGAGGCGCTCTGTTTATATCAGTTTTATTAGAATGCCGACATTTCGTATCGCTTGATATAATTTCCAGGCTGAAAAGCGATTAAAATAAATAATGCTTGTATACATAATAAGGATTATATACAGCATTTACTTACACCATATTTACATCTAAACCAGAACAGAGAGAAAAAAATTAAAATTTAAGAAATTTAAAAAAATTTAAGGAAATAAATAAAATAAAATAAAAAATAATAATGAAAAATCACAACAGCAAAAGAAATGGGGCACAAGACACCCACGTTGGTAACACAAGCAAACTGACGGGGAGGACGAAAAATTGGAAAAGATACACACACAATGAAAAAACAAATTGTGCAATGAACAGCTGTGTTGATGATGACTGATGGTTTAGAGTAGGAACAGTCAGTTTAATCATTATGGATTCAAGGGTAATTAGTTCCTCGGTACTTCGTGCCCTTCCCACTATACTGAAGTCTTTAGCATCTATTTGAGTTTTACATGTTTTGCTATAATTCCTTTTACATATTCAACAACTGACTCCCTGATGAGAGGAGATTCGGACCTTTAGCAGCCTCTTGGTACATCCGACGTATGTGCCCAGATTACATCTGGGACAGGTATACTTATAAATTTACATTGGATGTAAAGAAGGGGCTCATCTTATCCTTAAAAGTGGAATACAGTTCCAATAGTTCGGGGGTTAGTCGGGATTAGTTTTAGATTGAATGCAGGTAATAATTCGCTATTGAATAGACTGATACATTTTTTCCTGAATCTATTATTAGGTAAGTAAGGGAATCCAGCATATAGACGTAATCTAGGAACGCTAAGGACTGTGGGTGGAGGATTTAACTTCTGATTAAGCAGTTCATTAAGGGATCTATGGAATATAACTAGTGGAAAGTAATTATTCTTAAAATAACTGGCAAGAAATGCAATTTTGTCATGGAAGACAGACTAGCTAGAGGTCAGTGTAAAGGCTCTGTGGAGATGAGTAGAAATGGAATTGATTTTAAAATTTAAAAAAAAACAAGAGCTGTAAAAATTGGTGTCTAGACCAGTGAAAGTGCTCTATCTAAAAATCCCGGTATGAAACCTTTCTCATCCCTAGTACTCTGAGATCCAGGAAGGGGAGTGAGTTTTCGGTCTCCTTTTCAACAGTGAATTTAATATTGGGGTGTTGGATATTTAAGTATTCTAAAAAAAAGTGTCTAACTTGGAGGTCATGTCTAAAGAGAGCGAAAGTATCATCGATGTAGC
>NC_087200.1:162517257-162527257 GCF_015104395.2 Macrobrachium nipponense
TCGACATGACTCACAACAGTAAAAAGGCCTGGAGCATCATCAAAAAGCATAACTCAGAAGACCAGCACCCAGCAAGAATAGCAGCAGTCACCCCTAATGAAGTAGCCCACCAACTCCTAATCAATGGAAAGATCAACAACCAAAACAGGGAGGGGGGATATCTACAGAAAATGAAGCAAGACATGCAATGCATCTTGTCACAGAGTGATGATATATTTGAACCGTTTACCATGAACGAAATACACATCAGCCATGAAATACATGAAGTCAGGGAAAGCTGCTGGTCTAGACGGAATTGTGGTCGAGATGATTCTGCATTTCGGAGACAAGGCTAGGACTTGGCTTCTTGCTCTTTTCAATAAATGTGCATTAACATACTGAATCCCAGGGATATGGAGAAGAGCAAGAGTTGTGGCCCCTCTCAAGCCTGGTAAAGATCCAAGCTCACCTATAGGTACCGACCAATAGCCTTACTTTGCATTACCTACAAACTATGAATGCATGATAATGTCCCGCCAAGCCCCCACCATCAAAATACAGACTAACACCAGATCAAGCAGGCTTTCGACCAGGACGATCATGTTGCAGTCAGGTCTTAAACCTAACACAATTTATAGAGGATGGATTCAAGAACAAACAAATTACAGGTGCTGTGTTTGTCGATCTCACAGCTGCCTATGACACAGTCAACCACAGAGCTCTTCTCTTCAAAGTAGCCCAAATGACCCAAAACCTCACCATTGTGCGCATCATTGGATCACTCTTAGAAGACAGATCTTTCTATGAGGATATGGATGGCAGGAAAAGTAGGTGGAGGAAGCAGACAAATGGCCTCCCTCAGGGCTCTGTACTAGCCCCATTATTGCTCAACATCTACACAAATGACCTACCACAACTCCAGGACATCTGGAGGTTTATATATGCTGATGATCTCTGTTTGCAACACAGTCACGTTCCTTTAAAACCATTGAAGAAAGACTGACGAGGGCATTATCATCTCTCTCAGACTATTATAAAAAATGGCACCCCAAAGCAAACCCCATGAAAACTCAGGTATGCTCATTCCATCTAAACAACCATCAGGCATACAGAAAACTGAAAATAAAATGGGATAACGATGAACTGGAAAACCATCCACATCCAGTCTATCTTGGCGTCACTCTTGATAGAACACTGACTTTCAAGGAGCATGTCAACAAGGTCAAGAAAACAGTGGCCACCAGAAATAACCTCCAAAGCAAACTTGCCTTCACCAAGTGGGGAGCAGATGCAAAAGCTTTAAAGCAAACGGCCCTAGCGCTATGTTACTCCACTGCAGAATATTGTGCTCCTGTGTGGGAAAGATCTCAGAAAAGATCAAGTCACTCCAAAAGAGTGGATATCAAGCTAAATAAAGCCTGCCAATTAATCACTGGCACACTGAGTGCAACACCCCTACCAGCTTTGTATAGACTAGCCAGCATCGTACACCTAACATCCGTCGAGATGTCATGGCTACTAAGGAAAAGACCAAACAAGCAAATGATCTCAGGCACCCATTCTACAACCATCATCAGACAAGAAGGCATCTGAAATCATGTAAGAGCTTGATGACGGTGAAAGAACTAGAGACCCCAGACCTATCAAAATACAGACTACAGAAATAGAGAGAACGACAATCAGACTACTAATAATGCCCTCCCTGACCCTAGTGAAGACCTGCCATGTGGATTCTCCCTCACCAGGAGGAAATGGGTCATAGAGGAAGAACAAAAGTTGGTAGGACAGGGGATAACCTCCAGAGATGGGGTTACAAAAATGGTGCTGAATGCCCCTGTGGGGGAACCAATCCAAAATATGAATCACATCTTGTGTAGTTGCCCACTAGGGCCCACTTGTTCGGACATGGATCTAAGAACAGCAAACGACGCAGCACTCCAATGGGTAGAACAATGGTGCAATAACATATGATGATGATTGGATTAGGATGTTCATAGCAAATCAGCTGTTTCTGGCTGTATGCGTTTACACAAGTATAACATTACTAACAATACTTTAGGCATTTCTTTTACTTTTTTAAACTTAACTAGAAGATGGGATAGATAAAGAAATGGAGGAAAAAGGGTTAGCCTAACTAAAAAAAATGGCATACATAAAGAGGACGAAAAGAGGTTAGCTTGTTGTTATTTGGTCTTGTAAATTTAACTCTCATGATACGTGAGATACATGATAAAATCATTTTTTATGGGTAAAAATTTGGGGGTCACATGATATGCGAGATCGCGTGTTACACGAGTATATATGGTATTTAAAAAAATTTCCTATTATGCCCTGATCCGCTAGCTGAATGAGTGATGCTGTGTTAGGTGGTAAGTAAACAACCTGAACATCCAGATGGAAATCATCTAAGTGTGGTGGGTGACCAAAGGCATTGTCCAAAATTATGATATTCTTTAATGGAATGTTATTCTCTTTGCAATTCAGCTTAACTTCGGGGATAAAGTGATGGAAAAGCCAGTCCTCAAATACAGCAAGTCACCCAGGCTTTCTTAATGGGCATCCAGATTATGGATAGCAAACTTTTTGTGATATTTTTCAGTGTGTGTAGGTTTGCTGCTTTATACACAAGGAGAACTTTCAGTACTGTTAGCCTATCCTTTGCCGCCTTAAATCCTAGCACTGTCTCCTCTTCATGGTTGATGTACATTCCGTCTGGCATTTTTTTCCTGAAAAGACCTGCCTCGTCTATATAAAAAATTTGCTGATGGGTATAACTTCCCTTATCTATGATTTCCTTGAGTGAGTATACTATTGGGAAATACATTGGATGCTGCTTTGTTGGCACTTGCTGCCTCACACCACTTATGGACACGTCATGCAAGTTGGCCAGTTTTTTGAAGCTATGAAACCAACCATGACTTGCAGTAAATGTTTCATCTTTAGCAATTTCACCAGCCTTAGCATCGATAAGGCTTTTACCTTTTTCTGAATCAGCATGAGGCTTAGCAGTATAGACCTTTGTCTCTGGTGTTTCATCCAGATACACAGAAGTTTTTCCATTTCTTCTACCACCCTCCCCCTTCAATCTCTTGACTCTCCAAAATTTTGTCTTTGTTCTTCAAAACTGTGCTGATGGTTGAGTGATTCATCTTATAATGGCGTTCTACGTCAACCATTTTTGCACCACTTTCTAACTTCTTTATTGTAGCGTCTTTAGTATCCAATGAGATGGCTTACTGCTGTTTACCACTACCACTTTCTCTCATGGGAGATGAAATCTTAGCACTTGCATAGGTACAAAGAAACTGGGATGCATAGTGGAGTCAGCCACAGTGCTGTCCAGAGTGGATATCGTCAGAAACTGTAACTAAGTCAAGGCAGGCCATCACAACAAACTATGTAATTTTGGGTTACGGCCCAGAATGCTCTGAAAAAACTGAATTTATGAGCACGGTTGTTGGTGTCTTTGAAAGGTCATAAACTGAAAGTTTGTAAGCAGAGGAGTGTCTGTAGTACTTAGCAATTGTCTTAAGGTTTTGCCAGTTGTTCAGCCAGATTCAGACACCGTTTCATTGTTTTGATGTTTTACCCTGTTCAAACTTACTGATTCATGTTCAAGAAGATTCAAGACAAGATGTGAAGATTATTGTTACACTTCTTACCATGGTTATGTTAATCATATCTATATACCACACATAGTATACGCGGTCCATTCAAAAAGTATCCGACCTTGGTTCATAAAAGGACAAATAATTCACCAATCAGCAAATTAGTTTTGTGGGAGTTGACAGCACTCTTACTGCGCATGCGTGTAAATTTTAAAAGCTCTAGTGTGTAGCAGTACCCGCCTGTGAGGGCTAGAGTGCAGACGTCCAGCACAAGCTCGTCGGATTATCGTCCTTACACAACATGTCGGAGCGCATTGAGCAGCGCTACTGCATTAAGTTCTGCTACAAGCTTGGTGATACACAAGTGCAAACTGTCCAGAAGATTCAGCAAGTCTTTGGCGATGAAGCCATGGGAATAACACAGATAAAGGAGTGGTATAATCGCTTCAAGCAAGGACAAACCTCAGTTGAGAGCAAGCCACGGTCAGGCAGGCCATCCACCAGTAGAAACGAAGAATTCGTTGAAAATGTTCGTTGAATAGTGGAGGACGACCGTCATATAACCATCAACAAAATTACTGAAGAAGTAGGAATAAGCACAGGATCAGTTCATACGATTTTAACGGAAGATTTGGCCATACGACGAGTGTTTGCTAAATTCGTTCCCAAGTTGCTGGTGGAACAGCAGAAACAACTCTGCCTGGAAATTGCACAAGACCTGCTTGACTGTGCTAACAGTGACTCTGACTTCATGAAGACTATCATCACTGGTGATGAGACATGGGTGTATGGATATAACCCGAAAACTAAATTTCAGTCATCACAATGGAAGCATCAGACATCACCAAGACCCAAAAAAGCACGACAGGTTCGCAGCAATGTCAAGGTAATGTTGACATGTTTTTTTGACTCCAATGGTATTGTGCATCGTGAATACGCACCAGCAGGACAAACAATTAATAAGGAGGATTATCGGCAGCGCGAAACTGGCAACTGCTCCATGACAATGCACCTGCTCATTCTGCCCACTTGATCCAAGCTTATCTGGCCAAAAACAACACTCCACTTGTTCGGCATCCTCCCTACTCTCCAGACATGGCACCTTGTGACTTTTGGCTGTTCCCTAAACTGAAAACAACCCTGAAAGGGAAGCGTTTTGAGTCGAGAGAGGAAATTATGAGAAAAACGACAGCAGAGCTTTACAGCATCCCAATGTCAACATTCCAGAGATGTTACCAGCAGTGGCAGCACCGGTGGGAAAAGTGTGTGCACTCCCAAGGGAGTGCACACACTTTTTTTTCTTTATGGACCAAGGTCGGATACTTTTTGAATGGACCTCATATATAAAATGGATGAAGCCAAAGTAAGTACAGTCTGATTTATGTACTTATAATGCACAACACCTTTCAAACTACACGTAGTTCTATAAAAATACAAGATTCTGATAAAAAGCATCAGCATAACAAAACATGCATACCTGTTGAACATCCTTCTTCATCAGAGTTATCAGGGCAATGGGCTACACCATCACAGCGATTGACCTCCGGTATGCAAGAACTATCAAGACATCGCCATGAACATGGTCCACAATTACCTAATTAAGAAACCAATACAAATTTGATAGTGTTTTCTACATAATTAAAGCATGTTATTTTAAAGGGTAAGGTAGGAATCAAGACCACTATTTTAATTTAATCTGATATACAGGAAAAACTCATTCTCCTGTTCCTTAATGGCAACATGACTAAACTGTGGGCAAGTATGGTGGCTCTAACTGCTCAATGAATAAAATTATGCACTGAATCTTCTGTCACTGCTAAAATACTACCAATACACTAAGTAATGATACACATATTATACTGAGAAATCTAAAAACTGCTGATCATTTCTCTGAAGATAAATGCTTAAGATTTAATTACTCTGGTCTTCAATGAATTTTTTCACTGAATACATACAATAATACTAATAGAAAACTTCAGTTTTGAGCAGAATTAGAACAGCAACTCAGTACTCAATTACGAAAGGGCCGAATGACATCTAGAAGACAGCAGAATGAGAAGTAAAATTTAAATCGACCTAGAAATGAGTGGAATAAGAAGCTACAGGAGTCTTAATCTCATCCATCCTATGACAAATTCCTAGGTAAAAGCATCCTGATCCTAACCTCTTCTTTTATAATGAACAATGAAATGGGATGCCATTTTGATTTCAATACATTTGGTGATCCTGACCGCAGCAAGTAGGGGTTACATAAACATTGGGTATCCAATTAGTTAGAAATAAATTTACAACAGTACATAGCAGATAATTCAAATGGAAACTTTATCTAAAATTATTGCACTATATATAAATGAATTTGAACTCTTTTAAGTCTAAGAAACCATCCATTTTCAGATACATGCGATAAGTGCCTCATGAACAAAGCAATTATTGATTAGTACTTAGTAACTGTCCTTAGGTTTGCTGATTGTTCAGCCGCTATAGGACAGTTTTATTGTTTTGAACTCTTACTTCTTACCACTGTGCACTGACCAAGCTTACTGATTCATTTTCAAGAACATTCAAAGAAAGGTATGAAGACTCCATTGTTACACGTATTACCTTGGTCATGTCAGTCATATTCATATACCACAATACAGTCTGATTTATATACTTATAACGCACAACACTATTCACACTAGTCTGTAAAAATGCAAGATTCTGATAAAGAGCATCAACATAATACAATATGCATACCTGGTGAACATCCTTCTTCATCAGAGTTATCGGGACAATGGGGTACGCCATCACAGCGACTGACCTTTGGTATGCAAGAACCATCACGACATCGCCATGAATGCGGTTCACAATTACCTAAATAAGAAAGCAATACAAATCTGATGGTGATTTCTACATAATTGAAGGCTGTTATTATTTTCAAGGGTAAGGTAAGAATCAAGACCACTATTTGAATTTAATCTGATATACAGGTAAAACTTTTCCACCTGTTCCTTAGTGGCAAGATGACCGAACTGTGGGCGAGTATGTGGCTTTAACAGCTTGCAATGAGTAAAACTGTTCACTGAATCTTCCTTCACTGCCAAAGTCTTCCCCTATTGAAATTGATACACTGAGTAATGTTATGATGTTTATGAATATTTGTAATATTTACCAATGAAATTGGTACACTAAGTAATGTCATACTTGTTACACTGAGCAATCTAAAAACTGCTATCATTTCTCTGAAGATAAATGCTTAAACTCTTATTACTCTTGTTTCAGGTGAATTTTCTCACCTGCTGAATACGTACGATATTACCCATAGAAAACTTTAGTTTTGAGAAGAACAAGAACAGCAAATTCAGTATTTAAGAGAGCAAGGCCAGAATGAAATCTAGGAGAAGGAAAATTTAAAACGGCATAGAAATTAATTGAACTAGCAGCTACAGACTTAGGGACAATGTTAATCTTATCCATCCTAAGGCTAATTCCCTGTACTTTATGACCCTGACCATATCATGTAGGGCTTCCATAAACATTGGGTATTTAATTAGTTAGAACTAAATTTACAGCAGCAGATAGCTGATAATTCACTTCGATAACTTCCTCTAAATTGATTTGCACTATATGTAATTGAATTTTAACTCTTTAAATTGTAGAAACCATCCATTTCTAGAAGTATGAGATAGTTGTTTCATAAAGATCACAATCATTGATTAGTACCTAGTGTGTAATTGTCTTTAGGTTGTGCCAATTATTCATACAGATTGGGGTACCATTTCATTGTTTTGATCTTTGACTCCATATCATTATGCATTGTTCAAGATTACTGATTCATGTTCAAGAAAATTCGAGACAAGGTATAGACTCCATTGTTACACGTATTACCTTGGTTATGTTAGTCATATCTATATACCCCACACATAAAATGACTGAAGCCAAAGTAATGACAGTCTGTTTATGTTCTTATAACACAAAACACTATTCACACTTGTTCTATAAAAATGCAAGAATTCTGATAAAAAAGCATCAATATAATATAATATGCTTACCAGCTGAACATCCTTCTTCATCAGAGTTATCAGGGCACTGGCCTATTCCATCACAGCGATTGACCTCCGGTATGCAAGAACTATCACGACATTGCCATGAATATGGTCCACAATTATCTAAATATAAACCAATACAAATTTGATGGTGTTTTCCTCATAATTACAGGATGTTATTATTTTAGAGTTAGATAAGAATCAAGACCACTATTTGAATTTAATCTGATATACAGGTAGAACTTTTCCTCCTCTTCTTTATGGCAAGATGACTAAACTGTGGAGGAGTAAGGTGGTTTTAACTGCTTGCAAAGAATAAAACTGTTCACTGAATCTTCTGCCATTGCCAAATTATTGCTATGCAGAAATGGATACACTGAGTAATGTTATGTACACATGAACATTTGTAATAGTTTACACTGAAACTGGTGCTCTATGTAATATTGTAAGTTATACTGAGAAATCTTAAAACTGCTAATCATTTCACTATCTGTCATTACTCATCTTCTGATGAATCTTCTCACTTGCTGAATACGTACATTATATTACCTGAAAACTTTAGTTTTCAGCAGAACTAGAACAGGAACTCAGTATTTAAGAGAGAAAGACCAATGACATCTATGAGACAGCAGAGCTGAGAAGGAAAATTTAAAACGACCTAGAAATTAGTCAAACCAGCAGCTGCCGACTTGGAGAGTCTTAATCTCATCCATCCCATGACTAATTCCTAGGAGAAAGCATCCCAATCCAAACCTCTTAATTCATAATGAACATTGAAAAGGACCACTCATTCTGACCCTGGCCAAAGCAAGTACGTAAGGGTTAAATAAACATTAGGTATTTAATTAGTTAGAACTAAATTTAAAGCTGTCGATAGAAAATAATTCACATAAATAACTTTATTTAAAATTATTTGCACTACATGTAAATGAATTTGAATTCTTAAAGTCTTAGAAACTATTATTTTCAGATATATGAGATAGGTGTCTCATGAAGAATACAATTATTGATATTACTGATTAGTACAGGCAGTCGCCAGTTATCAGAGGGAGGGGGGGGGGGTTCTGTTGTTGGCGGGGTGCTAATAAGGGAAAACCGCCATTAACCAAAACTCAGTGATTTGTGGTACTTATGGTGCCGATAACCGGTTAATGATACCAATAACCTGTTATTGGCGCCTCTGTTAGTTATGTTATGGTGCAATAAATCACCAATTTTATGGTGCTAGATAAGCAACATTAACCGAGTCCGCTTATAACTGGAACTGTCTCAACTTAATAATTGTCTTTAGATTTTGCTGACTGTTCAGCCAGATTAGGAAGGCATTTCATTGATTTGAACTTTTGACTCCTTATCATTGTGTACTGTTCATGCTTACTGATTCATGTCCAAGAAGATTAGAAACAAGGTATGAAGACTCCATTGCTACATGTCTTACCACGGTTATGTCAGTTATATCTATACACCCACACATAAAATGACTGAAGCCAAAGTAATGAGTCTGATTTATGTTCATATAACACACAACACAATTCACACTAGTTCTACAAAAATTCAATGGTATTCTAATATAAAGCATGAACATAATACAATATGCACCTGTTGAATATCCTTCCTCATCAGTTATCAGGGCAATGGCCTAAGCCACCACAGCGATTGACCTCTGGTATACAAGAACTATCACGACATCGCCAAGAATATTGTCCACAATTATCTAAATAAGTAACCAATACAAATTTGATAGTGTTTTCTACATAAATTAGGGCTATTATTATTTTAAAGGGTAAGGTGAGAACTAAGACCACAATTTGAATTTAATCTGACATACAGGAAAAACATTTCCTCCTGTTCCTTTGTGGCAAGATGACTAATCTGTGAGTGAGAATGGTGGACTTAACTGCTCACAATGAACAAAACTGTTCACTGAATCTTCCCTCATTGCCAAAGTAATGCCATATCGAAACAGATACACAGAGTAATGTTATGCACTTCAGAATATTTGCAATAGTTTACCTATGAAATTGATACACTAAGTAATGCTATACATGTTATAAGAAACAATCTAAAAACTGCCAATTTCTCTGAAAATAATTGTTTAAGCAGTCATTATTCTTGACTTTGGATGAATCTTCTCACTTGCTGATTGCATATAATATCATCTATGGAAAACTTTAGTTTTGATAATAAAACGGCAATTCAGTACTCAATCAAGAAAAGCAAAAATTACATCTTAAAGGCACAGCAGATCTGGGAAGGAAAATTTAAAACGACCTAGAAATGAGTTGAACCAGTAGCTACACTTTTTGGGACAGTCTCAATTTCATCCATCCTATGACTAATTCTTGGAAAAAACCATCCTGATCCCCATGCACAGAAAATTGCCACTGG
>NC_087200.1:162529757-162567257 GCF_015104395.2 Macrobrachium nipponense
AACTACCATGTAAGCCCATTAAAACTAAGGTTTCTTAAGGATTTTTTATGATCTTCCGACTTACAACGATTTTCAGATTACAATGCGTCTCAAGAATGGAACGGAACCCCCTTCATAACCTGGGGACTGCCTGTGTGTGTGTATATATATATATATATATATATATATATATATACATATATATATATATATATATATATATATATATATATATATATATATATATAATTATATATATATCTATATATATATATCTATATATAATATATAAATATATATATATATATATATATATATATATATATATATATATATATATATATATATATCTATATATATACAAATATACAGGCAGTCCCCGGGTTACGACGGAGGTTTCGTTCCTGAGACGCGTCTCAAGAACGGAACCCCCGTCGTAACCTGGGGACTGCCTATTGAGAGTTGGTGTGTGTGTGTGTGTGTGTGTGTTTTGTATTATAAATATTCTTATATATATATAATATATATATTATATGTGGTATATATATAATATATATATATATATATATATAACTACTATATTTAATACAACCCACAAGCATCCCCGGGTGGGTTACAACGGGGGTTCCGTTCTTGAGACATGTTGTAACCCGAAAATCGTTGTAAAGCGGAACATCAAAAAATTCGAAAACCTTAAAAAATTTATTATTTTGCATTTTGGTGTGATATTTCTTCTGCCAGATGAGCGTTGTGGGTGCCATAAACCCTGGAACATGTGTCGTACCCTGGAAATAATTTCTGATGAATATAATTGAAAAGCGCCTTAACCTTGGAACATCATAAGGCTAACCCGTCGTAACCCAGGGACTGCTGTGCCTGTGTGTGTGTGTGTGTGTGTGTGTGTGTGTATATATATATATATATATATATATATATATATATATATATATATATATATATATATATATATACATGCATATATATACACAATACATGAAAGTCAATTCTCTGTAAAGATTTATTTGAATATAACCTTATTTAGAAACCGATTTTATTTAAAATATGAAATTACCTTGTACCTCCATTTACAACTATTTATCAGTGATGTTTTGTAAACTGGAAACTGGTATTTAAAATATAATATTGCCTTTTAAAACCATTTAGTACAACTATTTATCACTGATGATTCTTAAACGAGAAACTCGTTCAATAGTTTTATAAATGTAAGCTAAGGCATAATATTACTTAGTCATTTCTTGCTTCATATAGGAACGGTACAAGTTAAGACCCATAATGGCTCATGTGATAAAAAATGAACGTGAAGGAGATATGCTTGTTGATGAATTGCATTTCATGTCAGCAAAAATAAGAGTGGCACAATTATTCATTGGGAATGTTCTTAAAGAAAACAAAAGAAATGCAAAGCAAATGTGCATACGAACACATTGATAGAAAAAGTTGAAATTTTAAAGTACATTAATGAGCACTGCCACTTTGCAACCAAGCATGTAGTTGAAGCCAAAAGTCTTCGAGCAACCTTATAAGGGCCCCTTCCGCAACACCTCATCAATCAAATCTTGTATTAGTTTCACAAGTACCTGCAATCTTAGAACACTTTCTCAATTACCCTCTGTAAATAGCTTTTGCAGAAATGTTCGAAAACTTTAGTTATAAGGCCTTAAAGCACCTGGGCAGTGTTCCCAGTGGTAATGTTCCCAGTGGCAGTGTTCCTAGTGGCAATTCTCCCATATGGGCAATGTTCCCAGTGGCAATTCTCCAATATGGGCAATGTTCCAAGTGGCAATTCTCCCATATGGGCAATGTTCCAAGGGGCAATCATCCCAGTGGTAATTCTCCTAGAGCCCCTGAATTTATAATGAACAGTGAAATGGGATGTCATTCTTATTTCAATACTTGGTGACCCTGCCGACAACAATTAGGGGTTACATAAAGATTGGGCATTTAATAGGTAAGAACTAAATTTACAACAGTGAATAGCAGATAATTCACATAGAAACTTCATCTGAAATTATTTGCACTACATGTAAATGAATTTCAACTCCCTAAGTCTTAGAAACAATCCATTTTCAGACACATGAGATAGGTGTCTCAAGAAGAATACAATTATTGATTGGTACTTCGTAATTGTCTTTAGGTTTTAATGCTTGTTCAGCCAGATTACAACACTTTCAGTGTTTTGGACTTTGACTCCTTATCATTGTACACTGTCCAAGCTTACTGATTCATGTTCGAGATGATTCGAGACAAGGTAGGAAGACTCCAATGTTACACTTCTTACCTTGGTTTTTGTGTCATATCTATATACCAAGCACAAAAAATGACTGAAGTCAAAGTAACTCCAGCCTAATTTATGTAGTCAAAGTAACTACAGCCTAATTTATGTTCTTATAACACACAACATTATACACACTAGTTAAGATTCTGATAAAAAAAACATAAACATAATACAATATGCTTACCGGTTGAACATCCTTCTTCATCAGAGTTATCAGGGCAATGGCCTAAGCCATCACAGCGATTGACATCTGGTATGCAAGAACTATCACGACATCGCCATGAATATGGTCCACAATTTCCTAAAGAAGAAAGCAATGCAAATTTGACGGTGTTTTCTACATAATTAAAGGCTGTTATTATTTTAAAGGGTAAGGTAATAATGAAGACCACTATATTTGAATTTAATGATATATAGGAAAATGCTTCCTGGTGTTCCTTAGGGGCAAGATGACTAAACTGTGGGTGGCTGGTTGTTCAGAATTCTATACCTGATTCTGTGCTATCATTTTGTGTTGGTAAATGATTTCAAGAGTGTTTAAAATTGCTTCAAGCATCCATTTTAGACCATCTTTATATTCTTATTTTCCTTAAACAAAAACTGAGGCAATATTTTAAAAGAATAAAAATACGAGAGCATGAAGTGTCAAACCGAGTAAATGTGCCCCCATCTTGTTCTGACCGTTTGGACCACATAGAGATTGTATTTTGAGTCAAGCCCCTTTTTCCCTTGTGAATATGATTTTAATGACACTCCACAGCTGCATGGTAGCTTGTCATCCCCTTGTCAGATGTTAATGCTGGCTAAATGCCAAATCCCTCTGAGGGTCACTCTCACTTGAGGGAATAGAGGCCCCTTTTCTATTATATTCTTTTGTACGTAGGTCCCCAGTCCAACTTGCTTAAGTTCACACATCTTGATGACCTATCCATCCTTGCTTTTTAAAATAAAAAAAATGGATGAGTTTGCCTGGTGCAGCTGTAGAACCTACTGACCTCCAAATGTTTAAGCAAGTCGGAAATGCATTCATGCGTTCTGCTGATGTCTCCTGAATTCACACGTATCAGTTTAAAGTTTATTTACTCAAATTGATTTATTTATCACTTTTTCCTATAACTTGTCTCTCTCTGCAGGCTGATTTCCCTTTGAAGCCCTGTTATGTTTATAGTCTGTTGACTGCCCTTAGGGAATTTCAATTAAATATCTATAGATAACAAACTTTAGTTAGAAATCTATTATTAATGACTTTAACATCAATATAATACTGCTACTAATAAACTGTTATTTAAGGACAACAGATCATCTATAATTCTATATGCATTTCTAAGTCAATGTCTACCTTCACAGGGATAATTTTTCAAGAATTTAGATTCATAAAAATGTATATATGAATTGGCAATGGTAGGGATAATTATCTACTAGTAATAATATGCACTGACCCGATAAGGACATAGTCCTTCATTGTTTACTAATTGCAGATGAGGCACTGAAAAACTGCTATTTGTCTAAGGAAACTGTTTAAAAATAATTCTACATATATACAAGTGTAATGTGTAACTCTTTTGAACTCCAAAAGTTGTCACTGCATGAACCATTTTTAAAATTGGATGAATTCCAATCACTAGCTTGCATAACAGGATCATCGCCTGTACATATTAGGTATGTTAGGTAAAAGGGGTAGGTCTCTTAAAAAATTACCAACTCCAACTTTCTTGTAACTAACCAGATTCTTTCTTTGAACAGAAGGTTTAGATAAACAAGGTTGGGGGACAATTGAGAACTGCAGACAAAGGTTCTGCCGACGAAAAGGAGCGTAACCTTTCCTAGAATGGGGTATCCTGACCAAACCAGACTTTACCTTCCTAACCTGGCGGGTGCATGAGAGAGAGAGAGAGAGAGAGAGAGAGAGAGAGAGAGAGAGAGAGAGAGAGAGAGAAGACGATACTTGCCTCTAAATAACACTAAACATAAGAAACATGGATTAAGCTTCTGCTTGGAGGTAGCTTCGAAACCTCCTCCCATCGTTCTGAAAACTACCCCAGTGTTACGGCCTCTGAGAGAGGTCCGCTTCAGGTTCGATATAATGATAAACAAAATGATTTCAACACCGATAGTTGAAACTGGGGATACGAATATAAAAAGAAACACTAACATAACAAAGGTTTATTTACAAGCTTACAAACAAAGATAAATGCAGAATGGTGTCTCCTATTTACATAAAAAGGCAAAATCTTACAATGCGTGAACTGGGGAAGAAGTGAGGTAATCCAAATACTTGCTGGCCAGTTTTGCGACTCGAAGCGATGGCTTCACAAAGGAGAACGGTGGAACTTTAGTCGTCTTCTTGACTCCGTACTGCGGAAGGCAATGTCTAATCTTGATACTCGAAGGGCAGGAACTCCTCAAAATCTCTAGTAGAAAGTTTATTCTCTCAAGACTTGCTCAGCGTCGAAAATATCTCGGTCCTCCACTCCTGACGACGACTTGACCAGAATCTGATCAAACCCACGAGCCCCTTTTTCTCTCTGATTCTTCGTCCTTCTTCTCTTATCTCTCTCTGGTGATCTCTGCTGCCGATCTCTCACTGATAATCTGATCTGTGGCTCTCTCTGATGATGATCACTCTCACTCTCTGATCTCTCGTACTCCATCAGTCGTATTTATAAGGTGACCTGGGGGCGGGGCCTACGGCGAACGTCACAGACTCCCGAGATTACCGGAACTTCTTAGAAGAATCTAGACGACGTATTGCATCAGAAATCGTGGCGTTTCTCACGACACTTCGGCGCCTGTTGCATTCCCCAACACGCCCGACGATTCCAGAACCATCATGAGAACTGGCGCCTCCAACACACGGGTGAATGCCTTCTTGCTGCAGAACTTCTTGAAGATGCGTTTTCCTTTCCTTTAACTCGTAATTCTTTGCTATAAAGCAATTACCATGACACGTCCCCCCAAAAAAGAAAAAGAATGAAATCAACTGATTTTATTTTTTTCCAAAGAGAAACAAGAATTAAACAGCAGGGGAACAATTCTGCATAAAGCTTTAATCCAGTAAAACACGCACGCTTCTCCACTCACACACTCACTCGTGTGAAAACAGAAAACAGTCATTAGGCTACTCATTCTGAGAAATCTCTAGAGAGGCTATTAGCTTTCACATTATCCTTCCCTCTTACTTTTTCCGTTTTCTGAACTCTGATTAAAACTTGGAATGCTAAAACACCTCTTGTGTTTTTCTCAAAACTAATTTCTCTCAGTAACACAATTACACGGGCGGAGGTCATGGCACGGGGCGTTCTTTATAATTCTGAATCAAGTTTACATTCATTGACTTTGCTCTACTCTTACCCATATTAATTACATAATGTATATTTCCTCTAACACTGGAAAAGGACCTTCGAACTTATAAGGTAAAGCGGAACCTTCTTTCTGGACTAGTACTAAAACTTTATCTCTTACACACAAACTTCTCTTTTTTGCTCTAAGATCATGTTTCCATTTAGTTTCCCCTTGACTTCCTTTCGCGTTCTCTTTCACTAAGTGCCAAGTGCTTCCGTTCTCCTCCGCTAGTTGCCAAACATCTCTTAAGTTGTTTTTATAATACTCTAGATTAGTTGTTCAATCTTCTCTACCCTTACTTACAGACAAAGGTCCGACCATATTGATAAATACATTCTCAAAAGATTCCCCTACTGAAGGAATATTACACAACGGAACTCTGAGGATTACTTGATTCGGTTTCCCGGCAATTTGGCATTCATGATAGCTTAGAACATATCTTTTTACGTCACTCTTCATTTTAGGCCAAAAGTACGTCCTACTAATACACTTGAAAGTTTTATTTACTCCTAAATGTCCTTGCTCATCATGTGCTAACTTCAAAACTAGCTCACGAAGCTTCCTAGGAACCACCAATTGTTCGGTGGTTTCCCCTCTACTACCTGACTTAGGACGAACATAACGACACAAAACTTCGTCCTTTAAACAAAAAGTTTCCTTACACACATCATCGAGATCATCATCCAGCTCACATTAAAAAATTCGGGTTAGTGTCTCATCCTCTCTCTGAAATTTGACAAGCTCATCCTTATTCACAAGGTTAGCGCCTAATTCATCACTGTAACTAGAACTAGATACCAGTACATTTACTACGTTACCCTTGACAGCTACATTTTCTGTTTGGCTATCACTGTCAACAATAGAGTCAGGTTTCTCAGCCACACTCATGCCAAGATCAACCTCGCCAACTCTATCACACTCGTTTGAATCCATGAACTCACTCTCGGTCGAATCCACGAACTTACTCTCGTTCGAATCCACGAACTCGCTCTCGTTCGAATCCACAAACAAATTATGACCGTAGTCTACGTCTGTATCTAAACCCGACCTAGTTACTACCATTTCAGGCACTGGAATATCCCTCACAACAGGATTCACATTCTTGGATAAAGCTAAGTCATTACTGACAATAATGTCAACGCCATCAACGGGCAAACTGTCAGCAACTGCAAGTTTCACTTCTCCTGACACTACCGGACTTTCTAAATTCAACTTCAACAAAGGACAAAGAACACAAGTGTTAAGAAATCCACCTAACATGACTTTTTCTTCCAAATTGATTTCTGCCCTGTTTGGCACACTCTCCCTCCTAATCAGTGAGACAGCAGCTCCTGTGTCTCGAAGCAAGACTACTTCTCTCGAAAATACTCCTCCAAGAGAGGAAACTTAGCCTTCCGACAGAAATTCACCAAAAATTATCCTAGTTTCTCTCATCACATCATTCCTACTTGACGAAAGGTTAACTAGAGACACTGGTTTCTTAATGTCCTTCCTTTCTACTGCACAATTTCTTGCTAAATACCCTTTCCCATTACATCGGAAACAAGTTCATTCTGAGCCACTAAATGCCATTTTACTCTTACAAACCTTAGACGTATGACCAGGTTTTCCACATGCATAACAGGAATAGTCACTTTTACTCGCATTGCTATTACTAAGACTGAAACCTTTACTGCTTTGTACTCTACCAGACGAAGGATCATTTCGTTTCTTATTATCACTCAAATCATGAGTTAGACTATATTCGTCAGCTAACCTAGTTGCTCCTGCGAAAGATACTTCTCGCCTATCTTCTATATAAAGCTTAATCTCAGGGGATAGGTGACCTTTGAAGTTTTCTAACAACACTAAGTTCTTCAAACTATCAAAATCATCAACTTTAGCAGAAGTTAACCAATCAAAAAACAGCCTTTCTAACTTCTTACCGTATTCTACATACGTAATATTTTCGTCCTTTCTCAAATTTCTAAATTTCTTACGGTACGCCTCCGGTACTAGCCTATATGTGCTAAGAACAGTTTCTTTCACAATATCATATTTATCACATTCCTCCTTAGACATGCAACTATACACAGTAAGCGCCCTACCACTCAAAACTGACTGTAAATGTAAAGTCCACGTTTCTTTAGGAGAACCTACTCTTTCCATTAACTTCTCAAAACACATGACATATGTTGTAACATCTTCCTCATCGAACTTTGGTACTAATTTCAACACTGCACTCATACCTAACCTATCTCCTCCGTTTTCGTTCTCGCCTGTCCGACTGTTACAAGTACTTTGTCTTAACCGAGCAATTTTCAACTCATGCATACGTTCTTTCTCTCTTTCTTCCTGCTGCATTACCAACATTTCTCTCTCTTGCTGCATTTTCATTACTTCTCTCTCTTGCTGCATTTTCATTGCTTCTCTCTCTTGCTGCATTTTCACTGCTTCTCTCTCTTGCTGCATTTTTATTGCTTCTCTCTCTTGCTGCATTTTCATTACTTCTCTCTCAGCCGCTCTTTCATCTCTCTCATACTTTTCTCTTTCTTTCTTTTCAACATACTCTATATTCTCCCTGTTTCAAACTGTTAAAGTGCTGAATATTACTGGCCAAGGTCGCCACAATGTTACAGCCTCTGAGAGAGAAGTCCGCTTCAGGTCCGATATAATGATAAACAAAAAGAATTCAACACCGACAGTTGAAACTGGGGATACGAATATAAAAAGAAACACTAACACAACAAAGGTTTATTTACAAGATTACTAACAAAGATAAATGCAGAATGATGTCTCCTATTTACATAAAAAAGGCAAAATCTTACAATGCGTGAACTGAGGAAGAAGTGAGGTAATTCAAATACTTGCTGGCCAGTTTTGTGACTTGAAGTGATGGCTTCACAAAGGAGAATGGTGGAACTTTAGTCGTCTTCTTGACTCCATACTGCGGAAGGCAATGTCTAATCTTGATACTCCAAGGGAAGGAACTCCTCAAAATCTCTAGTAGAAAGTTTCTTCGCTCAAGGCTTGCTCAACGTCGAAAATATCTCAGTCGTCCATTCCTAACGACGACTTGACCAGAATCTGATCAAACTCACGAGCGCCTTTTTCTCTCTGATCCTTCGTCCTTCTTCTCTTATCTCTCTCTGGTGATCTTTGCTGCTGATCTCTCACTGATAATCTGATCTGTGGCTCTCTCTGATGATGATCTCTCTCACTCTCTGATCTCTCCTATTCCGTCAGTCGTATTTATACGGTGACCTGGGGGCGGGGCCTACGGCGAACGTCACAGACTCCCGAGATTACCGGAACTTCTTAGAAGAATCTAGACGATGTATTGCATCAGAAATCGCAGCATTTCTCATGACACTTCGGCACCTGTTGCGTTACCCAACACGCCCGACGATTCCAGAACCATCATGAGAACAGGTGCCTCCAACACACGTGCGAATGCCTTCTTGCTGCAGAACCTCTCGAAGATGTGTTTCCCTTTCCTTTAACTCGTAATTCTTTGCCATGACACCAGCTACCTGCCTGATTACGAATCACCTTAATGAGTGCAAAGTCATAAGTTACATTACCTACACATTACACTCAGCATTCTACCCTGATATGATATTTCCTATGCTAGTCCTGTGGATTGAGAAGTTTTGATAACTCTTTCTCTCTATGATATCATGATACATACTTTGCTGTTGTGGCAGGATTTCTGGCAGAAATGATGTACCATCCACCCTGTCCAAGTTGGGATATTATTTGGGTTAAGCTGTGCATGGTATTTTCTTCTAGACCAATTAACCTTCTGTACCTTTACCTTTACCTAAGGAGTTAGGATGGCCACTAGGATTCTGCTTTGTATATCATTATTTATGAGCTAAATTCCCATTGAACAAACCTTCTTCTACCTTTACCTAAGGAATCCTGGTGATAACTAGCATCTGTCTTTACTTTTACCTTTCCTAGATACTAGGAAAAGGACACATGGGCAAGTCTGATTCATCACAGTAGAAGGTATCCTGGTCAAATCAAAATGGCTGGTTCTAACATGCAATGCAACCATAATAATATCATTGGAGTGACAGCATAAATAATTAATGTTTTGGAATGCAATGTCCTTTCATACAGTACAATTTCGTGAGAGAAGTTTAATTTACTATTGCTTTTGTAGTGCTTGTGTTTAAGTTTAGTAGAAAAAAAAATTACGACCAAAAATCATACTACTGTACAATAACAAAATGGTTTGTCATCATGCATTTACATAGAGTACTTATCTTATTCAAGCTAAGCTTTGATACATTAACCCACCTGGAACTGAAGTAATAGTTGATGAAGATGCTGTTGTATAAGTTGTAACTGCTGGATTGCTAGTAGAAGCTGCAGCTGGATTTTTGGAAGAGATTGCAGATGTCAAGGTTGCAGTTGAGTGTGTCGTAGTGGTGGCTGCAAATGCAGAAGAACCACTTGAAGTACTTGCAGGTGAAGAGTATCCACTCATAGGTAGTCATCATGCATTTACATAGAGTACTTAACTCATTCAAGCTAAACTTTGATACATTAACCCACCTGGAACTGAAGTAATAGTTGATGAAGACGCTGCTGTATAAGTTGTAACTGCTGGATTGCTAGTAGAAGTTGCAGTTGGATTTGTGGAAGAGACTGCAGATGTCAAGGTTGTAGTTGAGTATGTAATAGTGGTGGCTGCAAATGTAGAAGAACCACTTGAAGTAATTGCAGGTGAAGAGTGTCCACTCATAAGTAGAGTCATCATGAATACTTATCTTATTTAAGCTAGGCTTTGATACATTAACCCACCTGGAACTGAAGTAATAGTTGATGAAGATGTTGTATGAGTTGTAACTGCTGGATTGCTAGTAGAAGTTGCAGTTGGATTGGTGGATGAGACTGCAGATGTCAAGGCTGTAGTTGAGTATGTAATAGTGGTGGCTGCAAATGCAGAAGAACCACTTGAAATACTTGCGGGTGAAGAATATCCACTCATAGGTAGAGTTGAAGGGTTTACAGGATGGGTTGTTGTTGACAGGGTAGATGTAGGATTTCTGGGTGAAGATGGAACAACGGAAGATGTGGTTTCAAGTGTAGTGGTCGAAGCTTGTGGTGTTGAAAGAGATGGACATCCAATTTCATCAAAACCATCCAAGCAATCTTGCACACCATCACATTTCTTGCTATTTGAAATGCATTGTCCCGAGTCACATTCAAAGGTATCTCCAATACAACCTGTAATTATATTCAATATAAGATTCTGCATATCTTCATATGGCATAAAGCAATGTTCCTTATTTTAGAATAGCTTTACTTTCATTGTGATGTAGTATCTAAAATTGGAACAAAACTTGTCTTCACAGAAACATACTCTGAGCAATAATGAAGCATCTCTCTCTCTCTCTCTCCTCTCTCTCTCTCTCTCTCTCTCTTCTGCAATAAATGGAAACTTAATCCAATAGTACAAACATATAGTAGAGCTGTGACTTTAATCATAACACTGCAGAACTAGTACAATGAATGTGGTGATGGGTATATAATAAGGTACTGAGTAAACCGCACTCGACAGAACAGTATATAATAAGGTACTGAGTAAACCGCACTCGACAGGAACAAAGTTTAGCTTGCATTGGTCATTTGAAACAAAGTTTATGAAAACTGAGCATTCCATATGCAAACCCAACATGAACAGGATATGTTTAGTGGCAATAACTTACATCATAGTTTTGTGTCAAGCTCGAAGTTGGAAAATTACTTTTGTATTAGGAAGTATCGTCCATTCACGGTTCTGGATTCATGGCTTCACCTACACGCGGATTTTTCAGTGGAATGTTTATCCATGTTAATTGTGAAAAATTTGCCTATTTGAAGAATTTTTCAAGGAGAAATATTCATTAATTATTGTTTAAGTGACTTTCCCAGTGATTACATAGGTATTAGTTTTCCATGTGCAGCAGCCTAAATTCAAATTTCACAGGTGGCTTCAATTGCTCGTGTACTAGTTATATAGTGCCGCCCCCCTAATGGCAATATTAGGAGCAACTAAGGTAACCACTTCACTCTGTTTTCTGCCGTGCTTGACTAAACATTGAATGCTTACAGCAGCTTGTTCTTATTTTCTGGTTATATCATCAGATTTCGGTATACACAACCCCCGGTATGCGTATTTCACAGCTTCGAGCAGAGTCTTGTCTTGTTTTGTTTTGTTATTATACTTTAATTCAGATTATCAACAAGCTGGCTACTTGCAGTTGCCGGAAATATACGTAGTTTTGTTTTAAAAATAATTCTCGAATGTTACACCATCCTTTTTGGCCAACTTTTGCATTTATGAGTTGCTTATGGGGCTTAGGCTACGTGCATGTCGCCAGTTTAATAATTGCCTTAAAAGTAGTTCTTGAGTTTAATATCATTCCATTATGCCAAATCTTTAGCATTCATGATTTTTTTTACCGAGAATTGGCTATTTGCAAGCTGCTGGTGAATAATTACCTTTTAAGTAATTCTTGAATGTTACCCCATTTATTTAGGTCAAAATTTTGCTTTTAGGATTTGTTTATCGGCCATAGACTATTCACAAGCCGCCGGTAAATAATTATACCTTAAAGTAATTGGTGCTAATGCTTGGCTGCAGTGAGATTTAGGCAGAAACATTCTCATCAGTCAAGTATTGACTACTGGCTCTTGCTTTGGCAGTAGTACTTTGGAACGTTACAGAGAAAGTTCGCATAGCCCCGGCATACAGAGATATTTTCCTGGTGTCATGCAATTGTGAACATTCCACATCTTTAGCTCTTAGTCTCCAACTTGCATGGTGGTGCAGATGGGAGCACAGGCCACTTGCTTCAACTAGTGGTGCACATAATCAGTTACTGGATTCGATTACTTTGATTTATTCCTGAAAATTCTAGTACTTATGATTTCTTTTTGAGTGATTGATTATTTGTACATATTTGTTCCTACACGATATACAAACCCTCAGATCTTTACGATAGGAATTACTTAAGGCGTAGCCTGGACACAGCCACTAAAATCTTGAAACTTGGCAGTTCAGTAATTAACTACTGGTCCAATTGTTGGTGGTCCCTCTGAACGGACGTAAACATTCCAATTTGCTTTCAGCAGTTAATGTGGATAGACGTGTTCTTCACTGCTCTCTACCCGACTGTTAATGCTGATTTCTTTTTCCTTTTTCCAGTGTGATATTTTGCTGTGATAGTGTTTGTGAAAATTAGATATAATGCGAACCCATGAATTGCAACAGCCTGTGTCCTCTGGCTCCAACTGGCGCTGCCCCTGGGTAGAGGGTAAGAGGTGCAGCAAGATCCGCACCTCTGTAGAAATTGATCCTCATGCCTGCTCATCAGGCCAAGGATGTGAATGTAACCTCGATGATATGTATGCAGAGTGTTCCTTGTGGTCTGTGTCACAGTGGGGGAAGTTTGCCAGAAGGGGGAACTATCCTGGGGAGACTAAATCGTGGTGGGAGGTAAGACACGTCCCACCACTCCTATGGTAGCTAACCTCTCCTCCTCCTACCTCTCTCCTAGTAACTGTCCTGTATTTGCTGTCACCCCTTTGGGGGAGGCTTCCGCTTCTTTTTTCCCTTCTGATGAGTCTGAGGGAAGAGGAGGGGGGGCTGTGGTCATAGACCTGGGGTACTCTCCTTTAGGGGCCTCTCCTTGCTTCAAAGGTACACCTTTGAAGCAAGGGTGGAGCTCCTGTTAATCCAACTTTCGCTTGAACAGGTGAAGTGTCAGGCTTAGGTCAAGCATGGACATCACTGGGACTGGTTGGCACTCCTTCAGTTCAAGCATTGCTGGCACATCTGAATAGAGGTGTCAGCAGCACCATGACTCATGCAGTCATCACCTCCTCCACTAATACAGTGATGCTCCTCAGCTACTATGCTCCTCCTCACCTAGTATGGTCATACCACCCAACCAAGTCCCAGCTCCTGCGACTGCAGTGCCTCCCCATCCTGGATTTGGGGTGGCAGCACTACCTGTTCCAAGGTTACTGTTACTGCTCCTGTCTCCTCTGGTGGTGACAGAGGTGATGCCGCATGCTGTTCCCGCTGTTTTCCTGCCTCTACTCCTGTACCCGCTCCTGTTCCTGTCCCAGCTCCTGGACCTGCCGAGTTGTCTGTCAGCCTTTGGGGGACCCCGATAACTTTCCTGTGGAAGCTGTTGAAGAGGAGGCGAAGAAGAAGAGATCGAAGGTGTTGTTGTCTTCATCTTCATCTTCGTCCACATCTGCCGCCTACTCACCTCCCCTTTCGAAGGCTTCACAGCCTCGAGACTTCTGAGGGTCTGCATCCTTCCTCCATGGAGGAAGCAGTTAGCTCTTGCTGGCTCTCCCACTCCTTCATAAGTAGGAACCGAGACGCTGTCCCAAGGGACTAGGGTCTTGGGAGCCTCTGGAGATCAAACAAAGGTTTGTTCTCCAGCCCCTGGTTCCAAGGGCCCTGCTCGAGGGACAAGGACCATGTCAGAGTCTTGTTCACAAGTTTCTCTGAATGTTCGACTATAGCAGAGTCCAGCCAGCTTTGCAGTTAAGCCCCGCCCACTGCACGCTTGTGATTGACTAGCTCTCAAAGGGGGAATGATGTCACACTAGTTAACAGCCCAAATGATTACCAGTACGGATTTGACTTCGTTTGGTGATGTTGAGTTTCGTGCATGAATCATGAAACCAGATTTGAGTTCCCGGAGTTGTAAAGTATGCAATTGATATCTCCGATAAAAGACATAAATGGTTATATATCATTATGAAGATCTTAGATTATTTTGTCTGTGCAGCCTAATTACATACATATCATGCTTTTTTTTCATTGGTATTAGCATGCATAAGCGATCTGACATAGACTACATTAATTGCGATGTTAGAGTATTTTAGTTCTGTAAAACAACCATTGCAAAATAAATGAAGATGAAAAGAACCACAGATTAACCAACTTTTCAAAACTATTTCCAACCAATCAGCTTTAAGGAATGTCGTGACAATCAGTAGGCAGGGCTTAGCTGCAAAGTTGGCTGGTCTTTGCTATACCTAAGGGAGGACGTACAGTGGTACCTAGACCTACGAGACCAACGAGTGAATTAATACACAAGTTTTCCAAGGTACGGTCATCGATCGGTTGATTTTTTGTTTTGTTACAGAAGCAAAAAATCGAGGTGCACGCTCGAGATGCCACTGCTACATAGATGGCGTAGCGACGAAAATAAAATAAGCAAAGAAGAAAAAGTAAATATGCATCTTTTCCAGGAATCTTTTAAAAAGTTATACATTACTTCAATATATCCATTAATATTGTATGTATTCGCATATTATTGTATTATAAAATACTACTAACACAGCTGTAAATGTTTTGGTTTGGAAATCAGCTGATGTTGAATATGAGTTTGTTTTGCCATATTCAACTAAATTCTGAGCGAATTTTCTCACTTCTATCTATTTAGCATCATGGAATATCTAGAAACTTCACTTATATGAGACAAGGTCATTTTTCGTTATGCGACATGTTTTTAAGTTGAAATATGACTTGAATATGTCTTGCTGTGATTGTGAACTTAATTGTTTTTTTTTCGTTACCATATTACGTTGACAGCATGTTTATCGAGTAAAAAAATTATGTGATTCTGTTCACTATGTTCACTTTATTTCATTGTAATAAGGAGCTATACGTTATTTATCTTTTATCAGCGTGAAACCAATGGTAAAATGTGTTCTTTCAAGCCCAGTACTTTTAATTAAAATGATTTTATCTCAATTTTATCTACGGTAGTGTTTGATGGCATAAGTTTACGGGAGCTTTATCCTTGTTGCCGATGCATGATAATGGTCATTAGCAGCTTGAACAGTTTTCTCAGCTTCAGCTACAACTAGATTTAAATTTAACAATATATTTCCTTGTTGATCTTCGATCTAAAGCGAATAAAGTTATTACATAAAAATATCTCAGTCCTATTCTACATGGCGTCATTTATAAATAATTACAGTAATTGTTTAGTATCGTATGATGGTTGAAATACAAGCCAAACAGATGTTATCCAATTCGGTTGTACTTAGCAAAACAAAAGTTGTTACTTGTTCGATTGTTCATGGCTATACTCATTTACACAACGAGTATAACATTAAAACAATACGTACTTTCATCTTTCTCTTTTGCCATTTTTTAACTTCTTTAACTAGAGGATGGGATAAAGGTAGGCTACTGTAATTTGGCCTCTCTCGTAAAATTGGATTATTGTAAGAAGAATTATCGTGACTTTAACAGTACCTGTACACATTATAAAACCTTATTATATCTTTACATACTTTTTCTATTATGTTTTTATACAATATTTTTTATTCAAAAATGAATTTTCCTTATTTAATAACATGAAACATAAAAACATGGGGTGTCATTTTGAGGGCTACAATGGATTAAGGGCATTTTTAGTATTTTCAATGGGGAAAATTGATTTCATGTTCAAGCAAACTCAGCTACGAGCTCGGCCACAGAACAAATTAAACTCAAGGTACCACTGCACATCCACAGCCAAGAATGGGGAGTCTTCTCCCTGCCTTGGGAGTGGTGCAGGGTGAAAGCAGGGATCAAGCAGTGGCTCAGACCCACCTGTGAAGACCAAGCCTGATTCTTCTTCGCTGTTCCCCAGGACAGGACATTTGGAGAAGCTAGGAGGAGGTCCCCTGTACACCCCCTTGCATATTCTCACCAGGCTGCTAGCCATGTCTCTGCTACCAACGTTGCTGGTAGCCACAGCTCTGATAACCACGTTTCTGCTAGGCATGACTCTGCTAGCAGTGGTGCTGCTGCAGCAAGACGAGAACCTCTGTGTTATCCACAGGAAAGCATCTTGCCATGGCAACCACACTCTCCTAGACCATGTCCTTGTCATCACCGCAGGTTGACACCCGGACATGTCTCATTCCCTCAGACAGCAGCGCTGCCGGAAGGAATGACAGTATTCGATCCTCCTCTTCTATTCCCTCTACTTCCTCAAGATACACCGGGAGGGGCGAGGTGAATAGCAGGAATCCTACGGAGCGCTTTCCTTGGGATTCAGCATTGGGAACCTATGTTTCTGGAGGGGTTTTAGGGTCCCACTGGACATACACCAGCGTTGTTGAGGAAAGAACCAGGGGGTTTGGTGAGGTTCTCCCTCATGGGAGAGTTCAACAGGAGGACTGGTCTCTTGAAGGGCTTGAGGGCCCTTTGCCCAGAGATGCGGACACCCCCTATACATCAACATAACAATCTCAGGGAAGCGACCACGGCCTCCTCATTGGGTGTCGAAGCCTTTTAGGGTCCCAATAGGAAATTCAAGGTCTCAACGGGGCTGCCGTGGTCATCCTTGGCCTAAGGTGAATGGCTTTGTCTCCGGACAAGACAATTCCCTCAGGTCCAGTCGTTCAGACAAACTGTTTCCCCTTTCTCTACCTTGCCAAAGGTGCTTCTATACGCCCTCAGAGAGACCTCTACCGACTTAGTAGGTGGACCCAGATCTGGTTCGCCTGGGTCCTGGTCTGTCGCTGCAGCACCTGACAAGTGAGAGTGTATTTCTCTCTCAGCAGGAAGCAGCAGCTCTGGAGGCTACAGCTATGGCAGCTCTCAGGTGACCTCCTGGCTAGACCTGTAGTCATTCACAGTGTCTAGGGTCAGTGCTTCTTCCAGGGCCATCATCCTGGGGGAAGCGGCCTTCGGGAGACTGTCAGTCTGGAGGTAGGGCTATCTCCTGCTTGGCCCACCAGACTGCAAACCTGTGGGGAAACCTGGTGCCGTTCTGTATCCCAACTTTCTGGCTCTTCTCTCCAAGGCACTGAGAGAGATTCCCCTGTGGCAGAACAGGCTGTGCCTGCCATATGTTGAATGGCACCACCAGGCAGTGTCGCCTGTGTCTTCATGGCTGAAGGTTATCCACCATCTCTTGCAAGTGAGAGTCTTTTCTCACCAAGCAGCAAGAGATATGGTAGGATATCTCAGACAGTTATCTGCATCGGTATACCAGGGAAAGTGGGCTGTCTTCAGTGGTTAGTGTCATAAACGGATTTCTCTCCGGTTGGAACCACTCTTCAGCAGGTCACAGATTTCCTTGTCCTACTTTGCCGAGAGAAGCTCCTCTTTGTCTCGGCTGTAAATCTTGAAACTGAAGGGTATTGATATCTCCTCCTTTGAGATATCATCATTCATAAGGAGCTTTGAGAGGTCTTATCCACTCAGGGATCGCAGGCCTCCTGATTGGGACATGACTCTCGTGTTGCAGAGCCTGACTTGTGCGTTGTATGAACCACTTTGAGTCCTCAGACAGGGATCTGACCCTCAAGACCATCTTTCTGCTAGTCCTGGCATCAGCGAAGAGAGTTGACAAACTACATGGTCTTTCTTTCAATGTAAACCACTCTAAGGGATGGGGATCAGTTACACTCTATTTCATAGCAAAGACTCAGAATCCATCGGTCCCTGATGCTAGATTCGAGTCTTTCACCATATTCTCCCTGAGTGACTTCATTGGTGATGATCCACACAAGATGCTGCTTTGTCCTGTTTAGAGCACTACGGTGCTACCTGAAGATGACTCGATGTCTCCGGCCTGAGTGTTGATGACTCTTCGTTAGCACTGGAGGTTCCAAGAAAAAGGTGTCCAAGAACACTGTATCTTTCTGGCTTTGTGAGACAATCAGGAAGGCATACTCTGCCCCATCCCTTGCAATCCATAAGAACCTGTTGGTTCATCAGGTTTTGAAGGTGGGGTTCTGGGCATGCCAGACCACTTTCATCTCTCACTACTTTTGGGATACTGTCCACAGATCCTTGGACACTTTTTCCTTGGGACCAGTGGTGGCTGCTCAACAAGTTGTGTAGCTTACCCAGCTCTAACTCGACAGAGTCACATCTCACCTCGTTGTATTGGTATGAATGAGGGTGACCGTGGACTGACTGGTTCTCCTTTCAGCTCTTTCATCCTACTCTTTCCCTTCGGGTAGAGAATAAGCGGACCGTTATATGCTGAACCAGGATAGACTAGTTCATAGAAGCAAATATCTGCCCCTTCCCTTCACAAGGTAGGGAGGAGGGACCTTGACATAAGACAAACCAATAATTTGTATTTGCCTTATTGTCTCCGACATAATGGTTCTTCGCTATCTCTCAATGGGGACACAACCTGCCCCTTACGAGTAAACGCAGAAGACTGACTATGTTCTTGCAGTTTTTAAACTCCGATTAGAAGTCAGTGGCTGGATTCCCTTCCTCACTCTTGCGACCAGGAAGGAAACCTCAGGTAGGCTGAACCCCAGTCGGTTCACTGGAGATCACTCAGATTCCACCCACCAATCAGCGAGTCTTCCTATCACAAAGGACCAAGGGTTTGTATGTCACATAGGAACTAATCATAGTTTTTAAAAATAAATTGTATTTTCCTAACTATACAAACATGAGGTCCTTTACACTAACTGCCCACTCATGCCACCCCTCAAACTGCTACCTGGGACGAAAGCAAATTGGAATGTTTACATCCGGTATGAGGGACTACCAACAACCAGATTGGTAGTTAACTAATGAACCACCTTGTTTAAAGATTTCAGTGGCCATGTGCAAACTACACCTTAAGTATAATTCCTATTGTAAAGGACCTCAGGTTTGTATAGTTAGGAAAAATACAATTTATTTTTAAAAAATTCTATTTTTTCTTTTATCACTAATTAGAGAATAAAAGCAATTATTCAACAATATTAAACTCAGATTTGCTTCTTGTACTTTTTTGTCCTGGTGCTCATCAGGATAGTATCTATTCTCCTGATGAGCACCTGATGAATTTTCTTAAGAAGGCTATCACTCCTAAAGATGGAGATACCACTTTGTCCCTTGTGTTTTCCAACAAAGAGGAAGTGAATCAGGACTCAGATCCTGCATCGGTGTAATCAAGCCTTCTCAAGTACTTTTTGTCCTGGCGCTCATCAGGATGGTACCAATTCTCCTGATGAGCACCAGTTGTTGGCACCCAGGCGCTCATACCTCTCTCATACTGGGTGTTTTTGTTGAGAGCCAGTCTCTGTCCAGCTGCTTGGCACCATCTGAGGTGCCACACCCCCCTAGCACCAGTTCATTTGGTGCTTCCATGCCTCACCTGGCACCAGTCATGGGTAGTTTGGCGCCAGCTGTTAGACACCTGGCGCCACCGTCTTCTTGTCAATCTTCGTTGACACAAGAGGAACCTTCGCTAGCCCCAATTTCCCACCACTCAAAGGATTGGATGGGCTTCCTTAAGAGGAAGATGTCTATTGCCAAGAGTGGGGATCACTCTTTGTCTTCCATCTCTTTTGATGATGAAGAGCCAGACCATGACAATGCTCCTGCCTTTTCATATTACAGCTTTCTGAGGTTTCTTTTAGCGAAATTCCTGGACTTCTTTGTAACAGCGCTTCCCAGAGTCCTGATTCTACTTGCCTCATGAGGAAACTTCTGATCCTTGCCGTGCCAAGTTAGTGCTCTCTTCCTAAAAGAGATCCCTGTGTGAGGTAGAAGAATGGTTGGCAATCAAGAGGGATCAAGGCAAAGCTTCATTTGCTTTTTCTCCATCTACACTGATGAAGAAGAGGTACCTGCTTTCATTCCACCAGGGAGGTGCCTTCCTTGGGAGTGTCTGCCTCCTCCCAGAGGGACTTCCCCAGTTTGATTGACGCAACTCATCGCACTGTCTTTTCTTCAACCAAGGTTTTCTTTTCTTTGCTTGAGCTGGATCATGTCGTGAGGAATATTTTTAAGGTGTGCCCTAGACTGGACAGTTGGTACATTAGCCAGGAAGACTGAGAACTGCCCAGTACTTGTGGAGGGCCTCTCTTCAGACTGGTTAGGCATTTTTTTTGTGTGTGCCTATTAGGCAATTAAGGACGGTTCAGACGAGTTAACCTAGTTTTTCACTGTGGGGTTCTCCAAACAGTGAGAGAGTGAGAGGTTTGGTGTTCTTTCACTACTAAATGGGTGACAGTTACTCAGTAGTTGGTAGCCTAAATTCAAATCATGTGGGTAGCACTTTGATTGCTCAGTGTAGGTATACAGCAATGCCCCCTAACATTTAATATCAAGAATGACTTGGCTAACCACCGCATTTTGTTTTATGTATAATTTCCATCAGAGGGGAGGAAGGAGGGCTCTCTGATCTTGTAATTTTTTGGTAAGTATATACAAAACTTTATTCTATTATAAAAATGTCACTTTTGTATAAGTGACTTACCCAACACTTACATAACTGACTCCAAATTGAATGGAGGTGGGATCATGGGACATATTCTACTCCTGAACATTAAGCCATTTAACAAATTTTGAAAATAAATGTTGCTAGCATTGAAAATAATGTCTGTCATTTTCTATCAGTTAAGAGAGCTACTGCAGATGGATACTGCCACTAGTTGGTGCTCACCTAAACTTGTAGTGGTTTGGTCGTACCATAGCCAAGGATCACCTCCTACTTAAGGGGAACTTTGCTGCGAGGGAAGTGCTCCAATGGCTAGCAAAGCATAATAGGTGCCCGCCCTTGCCCTGGTCGCATCCACTGAGAGTAGTGAGTGTTCCAGGTGCACTGTACTCCCAGGCTTTCCATACTCTGCACCTTACTGAAAAGGTGAAGAGATAGCAGGAGAACATCCTGTGCTTCCTTCTATGATGCCATGCCAGTCACTGTTTAAGCTTTCATAAAAAATATAGTAAAAAGCAAAGATCCCTTACACTTCCAATAGTTCAATAGTAAAGAGCAAATATTGTCTGAAAACTAGGAGGTAGAGGCTGTTCTAACATCCTTAGCTTCACCTCAAAGTAGGCAAAAATAAGCAGAGAAAGAGGTGTCGTGTTTGATCTATGAAGTGCATTCGAAAGGAAACCCTCTATCATTGTGCTACCTGCAGAATACCTCTGCATAAAACCCAATGCTTTTGTGATTACCACGCAGGCAGCAGAGACGTATCAGTAGGAGCATCAGGAATGCCTCCTCCCCCTCCTCTTAATCATACAATTTGAACTGCAAGGTCTTCAAAAGAGAGGAAGAGGCATTAGCCATATCAGAAGACTAGGATTGTTGGCGAGTACACCAGATTGCATTTTATATATATGTAATATTTAAATATTTTTATGTATTTTTTAAGCATTGCACTATTTCATGGTATTTTTATGTGATATATGTATGTTTTTAGTATTTTGTTGTGCTTTTATGTGTAATAAGTTTTTTTGCAGAAAACATTTTATGATTATGAATGCAATTTACCATGCATTTGCATTTTCAAAAAATATTAAAAATTATAAGCATATTCATTTTTTTTTTTTTTTTGCACCTTTTTAAATGAAAACAATTTATGACATTTTACAATACGTATGCATAAATTCCTCCTGACTGCTCACACAAATAAGTTTGTTTACTTTTAATTTGTGGGGAGGGGGTGTCATACCATGAACTGTATTTCTTTAAAGAGGAAAATAATAATATTTTCTCTGTGTCTCTGTGTGCAAAGGTATTTTTAAAATTCAAGTGACCTGAAATTCCCCATTAAGTATAAGTTCTCCCTGTTACTCATACGAGTTTGTTTATTTTTTATTGGGGGTGTGCTGTCATACATAGCACATATAGTAATGAAGTATGTATATATCATATGAAACGCAAATTCTTGGTGTGTAGGGAAAAATTAGTTATCCCAGTTTACCTACATTTGTTGATTTTGTTTTTGAAAAATAATTAGTAACAAACAGGTAATGCTTACCAATAACCTACAACTCGTGTGTTTACTATTTTGTATTTGTTTCACTTCATTGCCATTTATATCTAACAAACATAGTAACAGCTTACATGAAAAGAATGGCAATTTAATTTACTTCCGGGATGTATAAAAATAAAAATAAATTTAGGATCTTTGGAAAACAATTTTTGGTGAATTAAGAACAAAAACGTGGCAAACATTTTTCCAACATGGCTAACTACAACTCATATGGATGCTTTACGTATTTTGGTTTTGGGGAATTTTTTAATATATGATCAATTACAACTTATCAGCTTTCCAATGACATTAAATTCATGAACATACCATGAAATATAATGTTAAGGTTACATGGAGCGATAAAAACAAAATTACTACTTTGTAAGTTCCTATGCCCCTTGGGACAGTGAATCTGACACAGACCAAGCTGACGAGGCCGGCATCGTGAAAGAGTTAATATTAAACTGGTACCTGATCAACATCTTGAAAGGTATCCATCTTGAAAGAATATGGAACAGTTGCACAGTTTATGTCTTTTATCTACAAGTGCAATGTAATATTCAATATCCTTTTACATAAATCTATTCTATAGCAACCCAGTATCTTATTAGCATCCTAGTAAGGATATGGAATGGCTGCATATTTTACAAATCTAAAATATATGCACAGCATCTATAATTTGCACACTGCAATATATTTTTCTCACTCTCTATTCAAAAACTGTAAAGCTTCACAAGCTTTGATGCTAAAATCTGAATTAGCAGCCAGTTTTGAAATCCAATTACGAAGCTAACCCCCTCTCCTTAATGGATTTACTTATCACTAATTTATTGTCTTTATGACTGCTCAAAAAAAAGACCAATTTCTGAAAATAAATCACTCTCTCCAGATCTTGTGTCCCCTTCCTTTACAAAGTACATTCATTAACAAATTCACTGAAGAAACAGTTGTGATGATTTCAGCACTCTATATTTTATGAATAAATAAATCATGAAATTTAGGTAATAAAAGCACTGGGGCACTTTCAGCAATTCAGCATTTAAGACAGTGAAAAAGATAACTGAATTGATTGGGCAGCAAGATAAGGAGAAACAGGAAATAAGCATAATTAGCAGTAATAATTAGAGAGCTAGGACAGCAAGATGGAAGAAAGGAAGCAGGAACAGAGGTGCAAGTTAAAAAGTGAGTGCAGCTAGGACCTGAAGAGATGCTGCAACACCAATGTTTTATGAAAATAAAGGTTATACTATTACACTTAACAAAGGCTTCATCATAAGCACTACAGTTTAGCAACATTTCCCTAAAAACAGAACATGCAAGAGAAAGCAGATCAGTTTTTCACATGTGAATATTTGCTTACCTTGACCTGAGCACCTGCTGGGTACTTCATCTTCTCCATATTCACAATCAACTATACCATCACAATAGCAAGCGTATGTTTTACCATCTTCACACAATGCTGGTGCCTGGTCATCACGACAGTGAACTGAAGACACTATTTTTAGTAATAAAAAAAACTTTTAGTCCATAAATGTTGCAAAAAATTAGCAAAAACAATTTAGAAGTTAAAAGTAAAAGATTCCAAAAATAATGTAAGAGCTAGAAGTTTAAGCAGCAATTATTACAGTTATAATGTTTAATTATATTTATAATGAAGATTAAGAATCCTACTTAGATAAGCTTAACAGCCATATGGAAAAAAACTACTTGTTAAGTGAGCTGGAATAGCTGCATATTAACCCTTAAACGCCGGAGCGGTAAATAAAAAAATGACTCCCGTATGCCGGAGGGGTTTGAGAGTGAGCGCGTAAGCGGAAAAAATATTTTTTTCAAAAAATCACAGCGCGCTTAGTTTTCAAGATTAAGAGTTCATTTTTGGCTCCTTTTTTTGTCATTGCTTGAAGTTTAGTATGCAACCATCAGAAATGAAAAAAATTATCATTATCATATATAAATAATGCGATATATGATAGCGCAAAAACGAAATTTCATATATAATTGTATTCAAATCGCGCTGTGCGCAAAACGGTTGAAGGTAACAAGTTACTTTTTTTTTCGTTGTAATGTGCACTAAATTGCAATCATTTTGATATATAACACATTGTAAAACGATAAAAGCAACACAGAGAAAATATTATCACAAAATAATGCATGAATTCGTAACGCGCTTACGTAAACACATATTTTTTTCAAAAATTCCCCATAAATCTAAATATTGTCCTAGAGACTTCCAATATGTTTCAGAATGAAGACAAATGATTGAATATTACTATACTGTAAGAATATTAGCTTACAAATGCAGTTTTCGACCATATCTGACGAGCTAAAGTTGACCGAATGTCGAATTTTTTATATATATATTTTTTTATATGCAATTATTTCGGAAATAAGAAAAAGCTACAACAACGTTTCAAATATTTTTCGTTTTATTCTACATGAAATTGCGCACATTTTCATATATAAAACTCTATGAAATGCCTAATATGAAACGGAGCAAATATTCCGAGAATGGGACTTACGCATTTCGGAGATTTGTGGCGGAGAATCCGCGCGCGGAGGAAGGAAAGTTTTTTTTTAAAAATTCACCATAAATTTAAATATTGTGCTAGAGACTTCGAATTTGTTTCACGATGAAGATAAATGACTGAATATTACTAGACTGTAAGAGTTTTATCTTACAATTGCGTTTTTCGACCATTTCGGCAGAGTCAAATTTGACCGAACGTGGTTTTTTTTTCTATTTATCGTGATTTATATGCAAATATTTCGAAAATGAGAATAGCTACAACCTTCAACTATTTATTGTTGTATTATACATGAAATTGCGCACATTTTCATATATAAAACGTTATGTAACGGCTATTTAAAATGGTGCAACATTACCACAATCGCACGTATGATTTTTCCGGAAGAGTTACCGCGCGGACGTAAAGAAAAATGTTATTTTTTTCATAAACTCCACCATAAAATCGAAATATTTTGTGCTAGAGACTTCCAATTTGTTGAAAAATGAAGGTAAATGCTTGAATATTACTAGATATAGGCGTTTTTAGCTTACAATTGCGTTTTTCGACCATTTCGGTAGAGTCAAAATTGACCGAAGGTTGAAAATTTGTCACTTATTATTTTTTATATGAAAATATTTCGAAATTGATAAAAAGCTACAACCATGGGTTTTGTTTTTTTTTTTTAGTTGTATTGTGCATGAAATTGCGCACATTTTCATATATAAAACTTTATGTAACGGCTAATTTAAAATGGTGCAAACATTACCACAATCGCATGTATGATTATTTTCGGAAGAGTTACGCGCGACGTAAGGAAAAAGTTTTTTTCATAAATTCACCATAAATCGAAATATTGTGCTAGAGACTTCCAATTAGTTGCAAAATTAAGTTAAATGATTGAATATTACTAAAATATAAGAGTTTTAGCTTACAATTGCGTTTTTCGACCATTTCGGTAGAGTCAAAGTTGACCGAAGGTTGAAATTTTGGCACTTATCGTTATTTATATGAAAATATCTTAAAACTGATAAAAGCTACAATCATGAGTATTTTTTTGTTGTATTCTACATAAAAATTCGCACATTTTCATATATAATACTCTATGTAACGGCTAATTTAAAAATGGTACAAAAATTATGTCAAAGTGACGAAATAATTTCAGAGATGTGTCACAGATACTTTTTAGTGCGGCAAGAAGAAATTCGCGCTTGCGCGCCTGCGTAACGATTGTAAACAAAATAACACCTTGATCCGTGAACTCCCAGCATCCCCCAAGGCGCGTGATTCAAGAGTTTTTCGGCTGGTAGGCCTAAAAGTATTTTTCCGCGAATTTTTTAAAAAAACTTTTGTATGTCGACGTAAAATACGTCCAGTCGGCACCCGAGAGACAAAAAATGTCGACGTAAAATACGTCCAGTCGGCGTTTAAGGGTTAACTCAACATTTCTAAGCTGAGTATATGGTAACCTAACTTCCTGACAACTGTGATCTAATATAAAAAATGGTATACACATCAATGGGAATGGGATAACATGAACAAAAAAGACTGAACAATTTTGTGCACTACCACACAGAATGAAAGAAACAGCATTCTGCTAACAGTGAAGCAGCAGAAAGGGGAAGTTTTGGCCCAGGTCACGGACTCTTTCCCATATTGCATGCAAAAATATCACTCTGAGCATCATTATATTCTTGCAGATATATTCAATTAACTTCATTATCAACAACCCCTAACTCGAAGATGGTAGAATCACTGGGAGATGCATGGGGCTGGAGAGAGCTCGGATTAGCAGCATCACAATATTCTACGGACAACTAATGTTTCATCCACTCAAAGCTAGAGCCTGATAAATTACCAGTTATCATCGTAATCATTCAATGCCATTAACCCTAACATGGCCAGAATTGTCGTAATGGCCTGGTCAAAAGACCTGGGATTAGAAGCAATATACATTCCAGTTCAAAAAAAATCCTAGGGTAAGCTGGTGTTCCTACAATTAAAGGGGCTAATATCTCATAAGTTGCATAATAAGTTGTACATGGGCAATCAAAATGTTATGATTGATTTATTGAGGTTTTCATTTAAATCCCACAGTGTAAAATCGAGATTCTTACTGGGTAAAAAATATAAATTCTTATGAAGACAGTCATACACATCCATAGTTAATACTAGATCTCTCATGAGGTCCTCCAGACTTCTAAAAATGTCTATATCTATCTATCTTGAAAGTTCAAATACCAAATGTATAATTAAAGTATCATCCTACATCAAATATACCATTGAATTGGTATTATTAATATAATTTCAAAGTCATCTTAAACATTTTACCATTAGAAATATATAACAGCCAATAACAGAGAGAGAGAGAGAGACGATGATAGGATCGGAAGAGAGAGGAGGATAGCGAGACGACGGAAGAGAGATGAGAGGACCGAGAGGAGGGGGGAGCGGATGAGTGAGAGGAGAAACTGAGCGAGAGAGAGGCGAGGGGGAGGGAGATGAGAGAAACAGGAGAGAGGGACCAGGAGAGAGTAGATGAGGTGGGAGGAACGAGAGATCTGTGAGGAGGAGAATGAGAGATGAGCGAGGAACGAGGGACGACAGAGAAGGTAGGAGGATGAGGCTGAGAGGAGAGAGAGAATAAATTACTTACATAAATACATATATCTTTTCCACAGAAGAGAGAAAGAGAGGACTGAACAATTATGCTTGTCTGTATATAAATTATTTTGCTGAGAGAGAGAGAGAGAGAGAGAGAGAGAGAGAGAGAGAGAGAGAGAGAGAGAGAGAGAGAGATAAAAGAAGGAAGAAATAGAAACACCAATTGTATACCTTATGTAACATTCTACATCAAATTTACCTTAAATTATCATCATATTAATGTATTAATCTTAGAGATTGTATTAATATAATTTCAAAGTAATCCTAAACATTAGTACCATTAAAGGTATATAGGTACATACATACGTACTTCTAACACTTGCAGCCAGGAGAGAGAGAGAGAGAGTTACCACTATGACATACATATCTTGTGGAGAGAGAGAGAGAGAGAGAGAGAGAGAGAGAGAGAGAGAGAGAGAGAGAGAGAGTTGTCTTTATAGTATTTAAAAGAGTGAAATTGAAAGATTATTGTACTTAATTAAGATACTCACATATGAATTTGTAATTACAGTTATAGTATTATTTCTGGGCTCAGCTCGTGTCGCTTGCGCGAAATATCCTTTAATCTATTATTTCTAGGGTAAATGTACTAACACAGGGTCTACCAGAGAATAAATAAAATAAAGAAAGAAAAAGGTCAGTATGACTGACTCGCTCACCCTCTAGGAGGGTGTCGGTATGAACACTAGGCGAGTGAGACCACTACCACGAGCCAAATGCCAATAGAAATCTCCCACTACAAAACCCTCCAAGAGGGGAGCCGTCCCACAGAGGGAGCAGCTCGTACTACTACTACACCATCCCACGCTTGCGACTGCTGCGCCTCTAGTGGCCATCCTTTTCAGTTAGCACTCACGAGCACATGTGCTTTTTTCTCTCTGTGTATTTTGTGCCATTTCTTCGGATTTTTCGATAATGGAGCGTGCAGCTATTGCAGCAGCTAAGTTAAGTACTCAGTATTTACGGTTAGCGAGTCTTTTCCGTCCCCGAGACGGTATTTGCCGTTTTTTAGGTATAGATACGGTTTCTCGGGGGCTGGAAGCATGGCAGCATGGTCCTGCCGCATGTTGGGTTCGTTCTTGGTCTCCCATACCTAGAACATCCCTTATTATTTTACGCTCTATTTTGATTATCCGCCTTTTTACGTCTACTCAAGTTGTTATACGTGTATGTATTTCACCTTATGTAGGCTTTTCTATCCACCACCCTAGTTTCAGGTTCCTTGTATCGGCCCCTGACTAGCTTTGAGTGGTAGACTTGCCTTCGGGCTAGTCGCACACTCCTGGATTTTTTCTCCTGCTTTTTTACCTTCTGTCTTTCATTTTCATTATATATTATATTTTTATGCTTTGTTTTTGTTAGGTTAGTTGGCGTCTGGCTTAGCCTAGGTCCTGGCTCATAGAGCCTTGTCTACCGTTGATCAGTTTCGGTGGCGCTTCCTCATAGCTTCTCTCTGATCAGTTGGTTTTCGCCCTATGGGCCTATATGCTACCGCTTTTCAGTTCTAGTTGCTTCCCGATAGCTTCTCTCTGATCAGTTGGTTGGCCTAGGCTTTCTTGGTTACGTATCTTAGTTTACCGCCTCGTGGTCACTACGTGATCACGGTCAGCCAGGCGCCTGCCAGTCCCCCTTCCCCCTCTCCCGCTCTCCCATAGAGTCGGGCGGGGGTGGGTCGGTCTGTCCTTGCTCGCCCAGCATGCCCGAGCCTGCCTCCCCCTTCCCCTCCACCGGAGGGGCCTGGGAGTCCGACAGTCCCTGACTGGTTCCGACCTCTCCGCTTCTCGGCTCGGCCGGGTGGTACGTTGTGGGGGGCTCTGGCCTTCCCCCCCTCCGTTACTTCCTTGTCGCTCCGGGTTAGCGCGAGTCTGTATGTCATCTCGCCCTTCCCTCCTTACTAGAGGGCATTCCTCCCTACCGGAGTCCTGGTATCCAGCGGAAGGGTATAGTCCACCATAGTTGGACCGGAGCATACAATAGGTCTTTACTAACCGTACCGTATTGCTGAGTTACTACACTCCGCTTCACTGGACCTAGTCCGGTTACTTGCATGTAGGTTTAAGTTATCTTTAAGTTTATCTTAAGTTTCTTAAACCATCCCCACCCCTCCCTTAGTATTTACCGGATCTCTCCGGGATTATAGCCTATTCAGGCGAAGCAGGGAGGGGTTATGCCCAATTTTTTCCGAGCTCCGCCATGTAACGGAGTTCTTTTGTCCTTAGTCTGTAAGTGTTCCCCCTTTAAGATACTCATGTGTCTTCCCACTTACAGGCCACCAACTGTGAGCATCCGGGATGTTTCCGCTACACTTCAGGACCCCTGTGGAACACGAAGTTTGCCGTCCCCATGCTCCATGGCGCGACTCCGCACGGGGACATCCAGGTCTGGTACCATGAGACGTGTACCATATGTACGATCTGGTGAGCCAGCTTTTGGGAAGGCGTAAGTATTCCATCTCCGCATGCCGCTCCGCCTCTTTTACTTCTTAAGTTCTCATCATTACTTTAACTTAAGTGGCATCTAGTTTAAGTTATATCCTAAGTTTTAGTTTTAAGTGGTTCTTAAATCTAAAATATATCCTCTCTTACAGGCTCCGGCAGTAAGAGATACGGCATTGGCTACCCTGCGGGCCTGGGTCGGAGGTTTTGGCAAGAACGCCGCCAAGGGTCAGCCCTACATTCTGGAGAAGCGTTTAGCTTTGTTAATCTTCCCCGGAGGCAAGGCGACTGGATACGTCGATCCGGTAGAGGCGGACCCCTCTATTGCCTTTATCCAACAACAGCTGGCGGCCTCCTTGACTGAACAAGACCAGGATATCTCCACGGATGTCGCAACCCTGGATATAAATGTTGAACCTATGGTAGGTATAGACGACCTGTTGGTCGAGGTAAGTAATGCAGGTACCCAAGGGTCCCCTTGGGGATGACTGTTTCTTCACCCCTGCAACTTCACCATCCTTCCCAGGCTTTACCGGTGATGAGTTATATACTCCTCCAGAGGCTTCGGTTAGGCCTAAGATCAAGTCTCAACATATGAACCTTGACTAAGACGTGCATCGTCCTCGAAGAAGACGTCCTCGTCTTCTTCTTCGCGTAAGTCTCCGGCTCGTAATCCCGGCTCAGACAGGTCTAAAGGGTCTAGCTCCGGCTCAAAGTCCTCAAAGAGTAAGCCTAAGGAGAAATCCCGTACCCCGGGCAAGTATCACCAGTTCCACTACCTTTGGTGCCTATTCAGAGTCTCCCCTCCACCTCCTCAGCAGCTCCGGCTCTGGACACCAATGCTGGCCTGTTGCAACAGGTGGGCGACTTGGTAGGCTCCCTTAAGACGAGTATGGAACATATGATATCTCGCCTGTCGGATAGGATAACTTCTCAGGATACACCTTATAAGCCGGCCTAAGAGAAGCCCCCCTTTTGCTCTCCCTCCCCCAACCTCTAACACTAGTGGATCTCAGCTTCCCCCGTATGACTCGCTGCCCGCTTTCTCCATGAACAATCCTTGGAGAGTAGCGTCATATGCGCCCTTCCAAGATGGTCTCATCTCCATACCGGAGTTTGGAACTCGAAGAATAGAGGACTTCGAGTTCTACCCGGAAGGCCTACAGCCTCCCTTCATAGGCTACGCTAGGCTCACGCCTTCGGCTATGGTTTAGAGTGATGGACAGGGTCACAAAGGAGACAGTCCTCTATTCTCGGGATCAGGCCCAACGTGAATGGCTTAGATGTCTAGATGACATGGACTGTTCAAATACCAAGATCCAACCATTCAAAAGTCCCTTTACCATTTTCACGATGGATGAAGGTACCCCGCTCCCTTTCCTTACCAAGATAGCGAGTCGACCATCTCAGCAGCTCAGAAAGGGGAACCCATGCCTCAGCTGAAAGAAGCAGACCCCACTTCTCCGTTGCTCCCGTCAATTGGAGAATTATGGGAGGACTTGCCTAACACTTTCACAGTTGGCAAACTCAAACCTGACTGTGCTATGGAGCAGTTTGGTGAAAAGCTGCCCAGGCTCCCGGATAGTCTTATTCAAGCGGAGTTTGACTCGAAAACAAGACTAGCCAGGTCAATCAACCTGATGGCTATGTCCGAGGTAGCAACCATGGCTTATGGTTCAGAACCAATTTTTAAGCTTATGACCAAAGCCCTGACTCAAACGGTGCAGTCAGACATGTTCGAGTTTGCCACTGCTAGACAAATTGCAGGAAGCCAATGTATTGCTTGAGGCAACCATTCGGCATGAACCGAATAGGTTACTTTCTTCTAACATCTGGGGCGCAGATCTCTTCCCAGAGGCTATGGTAAAGGAAGTACAAAGCAGAGGCTACGAGGTTGAACCAAAGCCTTAAGGACCGTTGGGGTCTTATGGCTAGGAGAAGGCAAGACTTTGACACCAAAAGGTAAGGGACAAAGGAAGCCTAGACGTTTCCAACCTTACCAAAAGAAGCAGCGCGCTTCCCTCAACAAGTTCCTTACAGTGCCGTTAGTGCAGACAGCTCAGCCTCCACGTCTAAAGGCCAATCACAGCCTATTTATGTGATATCCACCCTCAGCCTCAACCCTCCACCTCATACGCCATCTCTCCAGCTTACATCCAGCCTTCGAGAGTCAAGCTTCTCAGAAGTATGACCGCTCGAACAAGGGAGGCAGAGGTAAGCGGTCCTTTCGTGGGAGAGGATCGGGAGGTCCCCTTCAATAGGGGAAAGCACTTCAGAGGAGGTCGAGGGGGTGTTACCAGAACCAATGAGGAACTTCAGGTAGGAGGGAGGCTGTTTCACTTTCGCCACCGGTGGAACTTCAGCCAGTGGGCTCAGAGCATAGTGGTCAAAAGGGCTGGGTTGGAGCTGTTGACGCAACCCACCTCCAGCCAGACCTTTTCCGTCAACTTCCTTCCAAGGAATTGACAGAGTACGCAGAGGACCTCCTTCAGAAAGGAGCTATAGTCAAAGTCAAGAGATTAAAATTTCAAGGTCGCTTGTTCAGCGTTCCAAGAAAGGCTCAAACAAAAGAAGGGTAATCTTAGACTTGTCCCGCTTAAACTTAGCCATCCGCTGCGACAAGTTCAAGATGCTCACGATCTCACAGGTGCGGACCTTACTTCCCCGTGGGGCCGTCACCACATCTATCGATCTTACAGACGCCTACTATCATATCCCTATTGCAAGACACTTCCGTCCGTATCTGGGTTTTCAAGATAGGAGACCAGACGTTCTCCTTCAAGGTAGTCCCCGTTCGTGGCTCAACGTGGCACCCAGGGTGTTCACGAAGCTAGCGGAAGTAGTAGTGCAACAGCTCAGGGCTCAAGGGATTATGGTAGTAGCGTATCTCGACGATTGGTTGATCTGGGCCCCATCAGTCGAGGAATGCACAGGCCACACTGAAAGTGATCCAATTCCTAGAATATCTAGGATTCAAGATAAACAGATCCAAGTCCAGACACCCCAGAGTCAAACTTTCAGTGGCTAGGCATTCAATGGAATCTATCCTCACACACTCTGTCGATTCCATCCACCAAAAGGAAAGAAATAGCGAAGTCAGTCAAGCAATTTCTAAGTCACAAACTAGCATCGAGGAGAGCTCAGGAAAGAATCCTCGGCTCTCTCCAGTTTGCTTCAGTAACGAACATCCTTAATGAAAGCCAAACTGGAAAGATCTAACCAGGATCTGGCGCTCTCGAGCAAATGTCAGGTCTCAGGGACAAGCTATCCTCATTACCTCTGATTCTAAAGAACCGGCTTCGGCCGTGGGCAAAAGTCAAGAATCTGTCAGTGTCAGTCCCTCTTCAGTTCCCTCCACCAGGGATTACCATCCACACAGACGCTCCTTAAGCGGCTGGGGAGGGTACTCCCAGGTCAAAAAGGTGCAAGGAATTTGGTCACCCCAGTTCCGTCAGTTCCATATAAACGTACTGGAGGCAATGGCAGTCTTCTTGACTCTGAAAAGATTACGCCCACCAAGGTACTCCCACATAAAGCTAGTCTGGACAGCGGGGGGGGGGGGCAGTGGTAGTACATTTGCATAACAGAGGAGGCTCAAGTCACGTCATCTAAATCACGTCATGATAGCCATCTTCTCCCTGGCAGACAAATTCAGTTGGCATCTTTCCTCCACCCACTAGCTGGAGTAAGAAACGTCATAGCAGACGCCCTATCCCGATCAGTACCCCTAGAGTCGGAATGGTCTCTAGACGAGAGTTCGTTCCAATGGATCCTTCAGAGTCCCAGGGCTACAGGTGGATCTCTTCGCATCACAAGCGAACCACACTGCTACCGTGTTATGTAGCCCCCAACCCTGGACCCTCTGGCTTACGCCACGACGCCCTGTCTCTGGACTGGAACAACTGGGAGAAGATTTACGTCTTCCCTCCGTGAATCTCCTTATGAAGGTCTTAGACAAACTCAGGACATTCAGGGGTCAATTGGCTTCTAGTAGCCCCAGACTGGCCGAAGAGAAATGGTACCCCCTGATCCTGGAACTGGGTCTTCGTCCCCTTCGGATGCCCAGTCCCAAGCTCTCCCAGTCAGTACAAACGAAGACTGTGTTCGCTTCCTCAGGGATTCTCAAAACCCTAACTTTATGGATTTCATGAAGTTTGCGGCAAAAAGAGATGCGAATATTGACCCTCAGAATATTCTTTTCCTGGAATCCGATAAAAGGGATTCAACTTTGAGGCAGTATGATGCTGCCGTCAAAAGTTAGCAATCTTCCTGAGAGAGTCTGATATCAGAATCATGACAGTTAATTCTGCTATATCCTTTTTCAGATCTTTATTTGAAAAGGGTTTTAGCAGCTAGCACGATTACGACAAACAAGTCAGCATTGAAAAAGATATTTCAATTTGGATTTAACATAGACTTGACAGATACCTATTTCTCGTCTATTCCTAAAGCATGTGCTAGACTTAGGCCCTCTGTCAGGCCTACGTCAGTTTCATGGTTCTTAAACGATGTTCAAAACTGGCTTCCGAAACCGATAATGACACATGCTCGTTTATGATGCTCCTAAGAAAAACTCTGTTTTTATTAAGCCTAGCTTCAGGAGCAAGAATTTCAGAACTGTCGGCTTTATCCAGAGATCCGGATCATATCAATTCTTCCCACGGGGGAATGCTACTTCTCCGGAACGTAGCTTTTTAGCAAAGAATGAAGATCCTTTGATGAGGTGGGAACCTTGGAAGGTACTACCCCTTCCACAGATGTTTCCCTTTGTCCGGTTTCAACCTTACGAGCCTTTCTATCCAGGACCTCCTCTTCCTCATCGGGGCCCCTCTTTAGGAGGGAAAAAGGTGGTACTTTATCCACTAAAGGCATCAGGCAACAAATCCTGTCTTTATCAAACAAGCCAATCCTGACTCTCCTTTCCAAAAGCACATGATGTCAGGGCAGTAGCCACCTCAATTAATTACTTCCAACATATGAATTTTGCTGATTTAAAGAAGTATACCGGATGGAAATCGCCGACAGTGTTCAAACGTCACTACCTTAAGTCCTGGAAGCTCTGAAAAACCAAATTCCCAGCAGTAGCAGCGGTAACATAGTTTCCCCTGACTCTAGCTAGATTATAGTAGAAGATTCAGTCCTCCTTTCTACCTGCCTCACCCAACAGTTCGTCTATTTCCTGCCTTGTTCATTACATTTACCTTGTGTCTTAGCTGCTTTATGATTGTATAAGTGCCCCTTTTGTCTGGTTAGGGACACTCACATCTGATTACCATACTGATCTCATAGATGTTATCCCCTTATTTTTATGCTAGGGGATACATCCATAATGCAATGGTTACGGATTTTGTATATTAAGTCATATACACATTCCTAAGATATTTTATTTTATCATTGATCAAATATTTATGTAAATTTATACTAATTGCTATTTCTATTTTTGATACTATTGTTTACACAGATTTATTGTGATAGGTAATCATTGTACCTATTTGTATATATGTATTAAATTACCTATATTAACAATAATTAGATTTAAGGGTAATTTAAGCATAATTCTGATTTTGCTTTACTGTGTACTTGTATCTTTTTTAGCAATTATATTCATTCTTTTATTTTGTATCTTTCATTTGAGACCTATTTTGTTTTATTATATTTTATTTTACTTTGTTTACAATCTTGTGCTGTTTCTCTGGTACGATTTCGCGCAAGCGACACGAGGCTGAGCCCAGAAAAAGGATTTTGACGTAAGGAAAAATCTATTTCTGGGCGATTGGCTCGTGTCGCCAGCGAAATACCCCCCCTACCCATCCCTTCGCTCAAGATTGTCTGCTAACTTCAGGATGGCCACTAGAGGCGCAGCAGTCGCAAGCGTGGGATGGTGTAGTAGTAGTACGAGCTGCTCCCTCTGTGGGACGGCTCCCCTCTTGGAGGGTTTTGTAGTGGGAGATTTCTATTGGCATTTGGCTCGTGGTAGTGGTCTCACTCGCCTAGTGTTCCATACCGACACCCTCCTAGAGGGTGAGCGAGTCAGTCATACTGACCTTTTCTTTATTTTATTATTCTCTGGTATTTGTTTGTTTTAGTACATTTACCCTAGAAATAATAGATTAAAGGATATTTCGCTGGCGACACGAGCCAATCGCCCAGAAATAGATTTTTCCTTACGTCAAAATCCTTTTATTATACATATTATAGTATTATTATTGGAAAATATTAATAATAAAAACTTATTACATACATGTACCATAAAAATGATCTCATCTCAGTAAGAGAGAGAGAGAAAGAGAGAGACCATTTTTTGGCACCATTACTTGACAGTTTGACAGCTTCCCAGCTCCAAGCGTCACTGGAGTTATGAAAAGGTAAGGAAACCGATACAGAAAAAGACGAAGGGAAGAATTTTCATTTGAAATTAGTTGTTATTATTATTATTATTATTATTATTATTATTATTATTATTATTATTATTTGATAATATTAATAAATATATGCATCTACCATAAAAATTCTCTCATCTCAGTAAGAGAGAGGAGTTATCCTTACAAGTAAAATGGAAAGGTCATTTTTATCTCTTTAAAAGACTACCACGTACAAATTTTGTAATTGCAGTATTATTATTATTATTATTATTATTATTATTATTATTATTATTATTATTATTAACAACAACAGAAAATATCAATAAACATTTTACATACTAGTACCATAAAAATTCTTTCATCTCGGTAAAAGAGAGAGAGAGAGAGAGAGAGAGAGAGAGAGAGAGAGAGAGAGAGAGAGAGTGTGTGTGTGTGTCTTCTCAAAGAAAATACTTATAACGCTTCCAGCGAAACAGAGGGAGGGAGTTACACTATGACATACATATCTTGTGTAGAGAGAGAGAGAGAGAGAGAGAGAGAGAGAGAGAGAGAGAGAGAGAGAGAGAGAGAGAGAGAGAGAGAGGAGTTATCCTTAATTTTAAAAGAGTGAAATGGATAGATTATTGTATTTCTTTAAAATACTATCACGTAATATGAATTTTGTAATTACCGTTATATTATTATTATTATTATTATTATTATTATTATTATTATTATTATTATTATTATTATTATTATTATTTGAAAGTATTAAAAACATATAGTACATGTACTATAAAAATTCTTGAGTCTCAATAAATGAGGAGAGAGAGAGAGAGAGAGACGAGAGAGAGAGAGAGAGAGAGAGAGAGAGAGAGAGAGAGAGAAATTATATGAACACTTGGTGGCAACAACACAACAGCTTCTCCCCCTCCAATCCCATTACTTGATAATTGACAGATTTAGTACTTGGAGTTAGAGAGAGAAGACTGGGATTTCCTTCATTCTTACATAATTTTTCACATTTATAAACTAAAACCTTACTAATTCACATTAGTATTTTCTTTAATGAATTGATATTACTGCTGTATGAATTAATATTAATATTTGAAAATAGTAAATAATTCATTTATCATACAAAAAATACATACATATCTGTAGGAGAGAGAGAGAGAGAGAGAGAGAGAGAGAGAGAGAGAGAGAGAGAG
>NC_087200.1:162572257-162657825 GCF_015104395.2 Macrobrachium nipponense
TAAATCTTGTTATATGCAGCATGGTCTTCCTCTCCCAATTTGTGCATACTGCAGTGTACTTTGCACCTTTGGCCTACATGATGTAGGTGTATGCCAACCATTTTGGCATTCCAAGCTCTTCAAGGGTCTAGGGATACCTGGTTTTAATTTGAATCTCTGTCATGCTACATAAATAAACTTTGGTAGTCTAAGCATGTTGATTGTCAAGATAAGATTAGGTAAAGTACAATGGCATCATTCACTTCTCAAGCTTTTTTAAGCGTTGACCTTAATGTTTTTCAAGTTCATCAGAGAAATTCATCAGCTAAAAAACATAAATCCAACATTTGATAAAGCTAAATCAGAATGTGGTGTACACCCATCTGGAAATCAACCAAGATAAATAAAATAATTCAAGCTTTCTCCTAACAATCCTACTTCAACCAACAATTTATTACCACTGTCAAACAAACAATTTTTTTTTTACAAACTATACATACATCTCTGCTGACTTCAAATATATTTTCATTGCTATTATTCAAGTTCAAGTTCAGGTATTTGTTATAAGAACTGGGTCCAAAGACAACCAAGGATTATTTCCCTTTGCTCTTATTTTCTTTGTAATCATATGATTCCAAGGTTCTAATATGGGAGAGGGAGATGCCATCACCATTCTGTACTCGACCTCAACTAGGTTGTAACTAGTTTCAATCTGCTATCTAATGTCCCAGGCATAGTACTAAATTCAAATAAAAAACTTTGAAAATATCTAAAATGTATCATAAAACTTTTCAAGAGGATCATTTCTCTGCTAATGATTCCAGTCAGAAAAACTCTCATATGTCCAACCAATACACTACTCAAAATGGATGATGCCAACATCTTCAGAAAGGCACAAGTGCATGGCTAACCAACTTGTTAGGACCAAGACTGTTATATATGAATATGATCATCCCCATTCTAATTATGTTGGTGGGAACACTAGACAGAAAGCTCACTTTCTACCTAAACATCAAGCACTTGGAATCTATGGACCAACCCTTGAGGCAGTTACATCCTCAATGTATCAGCATGATCTAGTCATCCTAATATCTCTCAGGACTAAATATAACCAGATGAATGCCACTCCCGACACATTTCTGATCATTAGCTTCGAATACGAGGCACAGTCCCCTACCATAATACATTTTCCCATTTGGCAAGGCATAAAATGAAATGAGAGTGAAAAAGTCCACATCATTTAATGAAAAAAAACAAAAATTAAATTTGCAAGACTCATACCCTTACAAACCCTTAGGTAATTTTGTTCAACACCTGGAACGATAGCCTCCATATCCCTGGATACCAGTGTCACATTTGGAATTTACAATACACATAGGAAAACAGTTTTAATGCTCTATTTAATTTATAAAAACAGTAGACATATGATTTCCACTGCCATATCCTTTTTGGTTAAGCTAAAACATTTACAGACATTAATATCTGGAAATTCCAAGGACGGACTGCTGAATTTACGTGACAAGATTCAGTACAGATAACTATTTAATTTAGCTCCTTCACACTTTTAATTGTGGTATTCACTGGTGTTCTTTGCCGTAAGGAAAATAGTTTTCATTTCTGCCTACAATGCAAGGTGGAAACTTTGGGAATATCCAAAACCTGATCCAGCTTCAGACCATATGGAACTTAGGAATATCTGACGCCAGATCTAACTTCAAGCCATAAACATACTCTCAATAATGGATACCCTGAAAGCTCCTATGGCTGTCTAAATTCCCACATTTTAAATTAGAATTAAGACTTGAGTCTAAAACAAAAGGCAGACATAAAATGTTCACAGTCTAAGAAGTTGTTTGCAATCAGCACACTGTTTAGTAAGAGATAATACAAAATCCAAAAGCTTTCTTACATCTGGTTTTTCAGCTCATGTAACCACTCAATTAACCCTTTTCATGTAAATATCTAGCAAGGCACACTCAAGTCATATTGAAAACACAATATGTGATCATCCAATCCTGAACCAGCCAACAAAAGAAAGAAGGAAAGCATCATCCTCATTCCTATCTAATTACAGGCAGCTTTGCCTGAAAACAAAGATGCTTTAGGGAGCTAAAGCTGATACTAGCTGGGTTCCAGCCTTGAAACTAGCCAGCAGTCGCTTACTCTGATGTATGCTACCCAGCAACAATATGCACCATACAACATCTACCAATCATGACAACCCAGTGGCAGACGCATTATAAAAAAAAATCAGTGGATTCCAGTTGGGGATAAAATACAGTGAGCTTGCATCTGCCCTGAAATCTGAGATTATCGCACCTCCATAACAAATCTATGATTGGAAGGCCTCCCCTTGGGCAACACAGGAAATACTATTATCTATAAGACAAGCACCAAAAGTCCTTGCCCCAGTGTGTGAGAGCCCTTTAGAGGAAGGTACTCACCTCACCCATGGAATCTTCCACCTATCCAAGAGGATAACAACAGCCAAAGTAGTAACACACAAATTCATAAAGGCTTAGCACCCTTGGACCTGTAAACCACGCTATGCCCATGTGGGCTTTGCTGCAGGCTCTGCAGTATAACATATACGTAGACCTTGCTGTTTGGTTCCGCAGACAATGACACTATACTTGAAAATTGTCACAAAACTGCATACTTTACTATACAAATATATAATATATATATATATATATATATATATATATATATATATATATATATATATATATATATATATATATATATATTCGTTAAAAGCAATTGCTTTAGTGGCATCAATAAGTTTCTTGCAGGTATCTTCATACCGACGAAGTTTTTTCCGATTCTTGTTCGTCAATTTCTGGTGAAAAATACGCAGACTTCCTTCTTCCATTTATTGAATTTTGTCACGACAGTTGTTTCGCCTTATGGCATTATCAAGCGACTACTGACTTACAATCTGACCTTTCGGCCTATTTATCTCATCGTGTGGGAGGTATGACCTTGAGGTATGGGTACTGGTTAGTCTAGGGATTAACAGCTTAAGGCCGTTGTTTTAGATACAAAGAACATAAGGACATATGTACTGTGACAATAAGAGTGAAAGTTTAAACAGTGGTTAAATAAATATTCAAAATACTACAATGCCATGTGCTAGAGTTTCCTTAAATGTATGTTTAAAATTTAATATGTTACATGTTGGTTTTAGATAAAAAATTACAAAATTACATACAGGAATGAAAATGAATATAGAAATCTAAATATGGGAGTACAAATATATGTATATATTTTATAGCATGCATAAAGGTACAAGATATAATTTCTGTTTATACATAAATGTGTATGATTTAAATATGAGTGTGTGTGTGTGTGTGTGTGTATGTATGTCCAAAATGGTCTACGTTGGTTAACGGTTGCTGATTCGTGTTGGGCGGGGTCTCAGCGACCTGAGTAGGGATGTTACTTGACTTTCGCTGACGCTGGGTCTTCTCATGTCTTCCAAGGGGCGCGATGTTCTCGGTGGATTGGGGCGCGCTGTCTGGTCCCTGTTGGCTCGCGTATTCCTTCTCCTGCTGGAGGGGAGTATATGGTCCGATTCTTGTTGGACGTTCAAGGTCGGCTTCTGAATAGTGATGCTCACCGCTTCCATTATTAAGAGGCGACCGTAGTTGTCTTCTCTGTGCACGACCTGGGTGCCTTCTACGAGCTCTTGTAGAGATGGCTTCCTGTCGTGAAGATCTATGTAATGTTGATGGATGGCCCCTTGATTTCTATGAGCCAGCAGACGTCTCCGAAGGGTCGTTGTAGTGTGCCCGATGTAGTTTTGGCTGTGAGGTTTACAAACCTCCTCTGGACAAGTAAATTTGTAAACTACATTCGTGCACATCTCCTTCGGTCCCCCCGGGGCGGTGCTGTTCTTCATTATTAAGGCTGCTACAAGGTTGGGCTTACTATATATCCTGAGGCTTATTTTATGGTAAGGGGCTTTTGGGGTTACGCCTCTGTTTATTATCCCATGTAGTGTGCAGCAATCCTCCTTGTATGCAGACCCATAATGTACACGATGGTAAATAATCAAGTTCTCCTCGTTTTTCGCCATCGTGTTGGGTTGGTAAAATTTGTCCATTTTCTTTTTTATTGCTGCTTCGATAATTTGATCTGCATACCCGTTGTTTGTCAGCAGTTGGCGAATTCGGTAGAGTTAGTTATGTATATCTTTCCATGATGAGCTGTGTGTGAAGGCTCTGTTGACATACGCACTCACGACAGACTTTTTATATGCGTCCGGGCACTCCCCGCGTGCGTTCAAGCAATGCTTGTAGCAGCCTTAATAATGAAGAACAGCACCGCCCCGGGGGGACCGAAGGAGATGTGCACGAATGTAGTTTACAAATTTACTTGTCCAGAGGAGGTTTGTAAACCTCACAGCCAAAACTACATCGGGCACACTACAACGACCCTTCGGAGACGTCTGCTGGCTCATAGAAATCAAGGGGCCATCCATCAACATTACATAGATCTTCACGACAGGAAGCCATCTCTACAAGAGCTCATAGAAGGCACCCAGGTCGTGCACAGAGAAGACAACTACGGTCGCCTCTTAATAATGGAAGCGGTGAGCATCACTATTCAGAAGCCGACCTTGAACGTCCAACAAGAATCGGACCATATACTCCCCTCCAGCAGGAGAAGGAATACGCGAGCCAACAGGGACCAGACAGCGCGCCCCAATCCACCGAGAACATCGCGCCCCTTGGAAGACATGAGAAGACCCAGCGTCAGCGAAAGTCAAGTAACATCCCTACTCAGGTCGCTGAGACCCCGCCCAACACGAATCAGCAACCGTTAACCAACGTAGACCATTTTGGACATACATACACACACACACACACTCATATTTAAATCATACACATTTATGTATAAACAGAAATTATCTCTTGTACCTTTATGCATGCTATAAAATATATACATATATTTGTACTCCCATATTTAGATTTCTATATTCATTTCCATTCCTGTATGTAATTTTGTAATTTTTTATCTAAAACCAACATGTAACATATTAAATTTTAAACATACATTTAAGGAAACTCTAGCACATGGCATTGTAGTATTTTGAATATTTATTTAACCACTGTTTAAACTTTCACTCTTATTGTCACAGTACATATGTCCTTATGTTCTTTGTATCTAAAACAACGCCCTTAAGCTGTTAATCCCTAGACTAACCAGTACCCATACCTCAAGGTCATACCTCCCACACAATGAGATAAATAGGCCGAAAGGTCAGATTGTAAGTCAGTAGTCGCTTGATAATGCCATAAGGCGAAACAGCTGTCGTGACAAAATTCAATAAATGGAAGAAGGAAGTCTGCGTATTTTTCACCAGAAATTGACGAACAAGAATCGGAAAAAACTTCGTCGGTATGAAGATACCTGCAAGAAACTTAGAGAAAAACTATGCCCTAAAAGTATATATATATATATATATCTATATATATATATATATATATATATATATATATATAATATATATATATATATATATATATATATATATATCAACCTCTTAAATGAAATATTCACTATTTCAGATTTTTTACTAATAAAGCTGGCTTGCTGTATATATGCACAATACATTCCTAAGCCCTGTGCAACCATTAAACTGTGCTAGCCCCCAGAATATAGAGCCCAACATTACTGGGTGCCTGACAGAACCAATGTAAGTTCTAGCAACTGGTTTCATATATGAATGTCAACTCCAGCAATGCTATCCCTTCAATAACCTACACATTGAAATGAGGGAGTTACGAGTGGTTGATTGCAAGATATAGACCTCTGGAAAGTACAAGAAACTAATTGTGAAATATTGGAAAACATATAATTGAACTATAAAGTAATAATAAAAGAGGTTGGATACCGAAACGGAAGAAAGGAAATAAGAACAGGAATGCAGTAAAGGGTTAAAAATAAATTCAGGGACCAAAAGGATGCTGCAAAGACCCATTAGTAATGCCAACAATCCACTTTATAAGGATGTTTCACATATCTCAATATTTTAGGAGTTTCACACTATAAAATCTGAGATTGATAACTATGTTTAGGAGAGTCACAAGATGAGCTTGACTAAATCTGTTTGGCATATTCTCTACAAGCAGAGAATATCTTCCCTTTCAGTAGCTCTCAGATTTATGTCAAGCCCATTCACCCTTGTATGGAGAATTATTTTCTTCTATAGTAAGATTCATCATAAATTACTACTCTTGACAAAGTACGATCAAAGGTTACTCTTGACAAAGTACGATCAAAGGTTGTGTTCAATGAATAACCTGAGTCTTCCAAATTCATAGTTCATCAGGTGTTACTGACAGTATTGCTCTTAGCATCTTGTTACTGCATATACCCTTAACTCTCTTGTCCTCACTATATATGTCTGGCTTCAAAATCTAACAAATATTCAAGATGAACAGTTCCAGTTTATTTTGGGCAGTCATGAGTACCTACCTCAGCCTATGTACCATAGCAATTAAGTAAAAACACTGAAACCTCTAAGTACATAATATAAAAATCACCTATCATTTAGGGAAAAAATACTATACATAGTACCATAAGGGGCATTTCCCCATCATTACCTACTGTAAGCAAGCTTACCAACAAGTCCAATCTATTCCAACAGCCTTTGGTTAATTCTCACCTAATCTGTTTCCAAAGAAAATAATAATTGAAACCGAGCTCCCAAACTTTAATCAAGAAAACAAGTTAATGCACCCGAGAAAGTGACCTGAAACTGTAGTTTATCAAGAACAGCTACTTTTTCTTAAGATACAGATCACACAACAATACACATACATCTGATGTTTGTTCTTTGTGTATGTATTCATTCATAATTTTATTCTGAATTATTAGACTAGTCACATTTATAGTCTCATGGGACTTGCCTAAGTGATCTGTTCTCAAAGCAGCTGTTAAAACTGGAGCAAGCTGAAATTGAAGAGGTTAGTAAACTAGTTGGGGAGAGACCAAAGGTAATGGATGACAAATGAACGATGCAATACAAAGCAGCTGGGGCTGAAGGAATGCTGTAAAGAACCTTATCCTATTACGTACATGGTATGTGAGCATATAAAAACACCATTACAGCTACATAGTTGTTTCTACCTTAATCTTTTACAATGCATAAAATGGCTCTATCACTGGAAATATTACAAATACGTATAATTATTGGATCCTTACATTTCTTTGTTGAAGAGCTTAATAATGTGGCACTGAATGAATATATGGTGTATGGTGATGTCTTGGAGGTTGTGCTATGAGAAAACTGTAGGGAATTTGACGTGAAAGTGTCTGTAAAAGTTGCTGTTAGTAGCTGCTGTAGATACTGAAGTGAAAGAGTATGGCAGAATAGTGCCACAAGAAGAAAATTACGTAATATTAAGTTGAACTATCCGATAAACTTTCAGTACCTGATGATGTAGTGTAGGGTAAAGATGATGTGGGACAATCCTCTTCATCACTGTTATCCCCACAATCTTTCACCCTATCACATACCTGTGACTTTTCTATACATTTGGCACCATCACACCGGAATTGGGTTTCCATGCAATCTGTGGACGAACAAAAACAATTAACCATATGAAATATGAATGAACTGACTTTTCTTCATGATTCTTATAAAACCTAAGCTGTTAGTCTCAATTTCTAGCACCAGATTTGTAGCAGTATAATTTATATCCCTAATCAAATGAAGTACAGTACCACCAATTACCATCAGGCTTTTATATTTACCATCCTTCATAAAATCAAGGGGAAATAGGTTTACCATACTCAGAAGCATGTAGCAAAAGCTCAAAGTTTATACAAGAACAGCAGTAACATTTATAGAATTAATCAAAGAAGAAGTGAATTCTGAATAGCAAACGAAATGGTGAAATAAAATTAGCACAAGTAAACTTCACAAGAAATGCATGAAATGGAGTAACAACTTCTTTCACTTTATATTACTAGTGCCATTAACTCGCTGTAATTAATTACTTACCATATAAAATGCACCTCTCTCTCTCTCCCACTCTGATAAATGGATTGTTTTTACGACTGTCTAATATCTTTGTGGCTTGAGTGATGGAAGAGGCAGGTGTCAGTACAACGTTAAGTATTATGGAAGTGTCATGAATGAAATGTGTAATGGTCGAATTTGAAGCACAAAGAAGGAACAATCAGGACTGGGGATAGCGAATAAAACTACAGAAACTGGTGATGTTCGAATGTAGAATAAATGTGATAATTAAGAGCAAATATAATAGATGATGTTAGGATGTGTGAATAGGCGAGACAGTACAGGTAGAGCAATGAAGAAGCAGCATTTATGCAAGAAGAATGGGAGGAGGCCCGTGGTGTTTATGAATTCCAAGGGGAGAATGTCGATCCAAGTTTCCTTTGTGAAACTATGGAATTGAAGTGAGGATGTTAAACTCAAAGGAAGAGACGTTAAATATAAAAAGACAATCACCTAGCTTGTGTAGTATATTTGCAGTTCCGTGGTGTTTATGAATTCCAAGGGGAGAATGTCGATCCAAGTTTCCTTTGTGAAACTATGGAAGTGAAGTGAAGATGTTAAACTCAAAGGAAGAAACGTTAAACATAAAAAGACTTGTGTAGTATATTTGCAGTTTAAAAACTTTAATGGGATAAATGTGGAGATAAAGACAAGTGGTAAAAAGCTTGTCATAAGTGAAAGGGTGGACAAGATAACTTCATCATGTGGTAAGCATAAAGGATCAAAAGGTGGTGAGAAGAGTGGATTATTCATAAGTGTCCAAAGAGAGGTATAAGACCTTAAAAAGATGGGTGGGTGGGGTTGGATAAAAAAAAATACTGAATAGGGAGGTCCTTTATTCAGGAAGTACAAGAATCCATTCAAAATAGAGGTCACTTGTGCAGTGTGTAAGGAGGGGCCTGGTATGCTGTGCAGACATATAAAGCTGCTACTGTGGAATTTCAGCAAACATGAAACTCATCCACGATTGACTGGTTGAAGTATGAACACGGCAGTAACTTGTGGTGTATCTCCAGAGACACCCTCCATTGGAGAAAATATAGTGCATACGTATATGGAATGCCATCAGGATATGGAGCTGTTCCAATTGTTCTCTTACACAAAGGCATATTATAGGAATCTTCTCAATGTTGTGTAATATCTACTATTTTTCATCTTCTCTTTGCTTACTATTTGCATGTGGGTTGTCAGTGGAGTTCTTTGGAAAAATCAGCATACAGGCTGGCAAAATTGTCAGCCATCACCTGCGAATCAAAAAGCTTCCCACTGTTTGACCTCAGTGCTGGAGGTTTATTAGGGATATTTTTGCTTGCTATCTTTCTCACTTTTTTCATACCATGGTAAGTGAAGTTCACCATTAATTGTACAGCATATTTCATGTGATTTTTTTATTTTTAACCTAAACTTTGCCTTTGTATAGGATATTCCACCTGATAATGCTTATGTAAGTATCATCTCTAGCCAGTCTCTGCTGTTCTTATTGTTCTATGGGTATGAAACAGTCAGCATTCTAGCAAGGAGAGAGTCGCCATGCAAACACCCCAGCTATTCAGGGAATTGGTTCATAGCCTATAGCAAAACAAGGATATGTTAAGAATTTGCACAGCATCATCAATGAGAGGAAATTCTTTGGCAACAGAATCTATTGAAGTACCATATGAACAAAATACAACGTGTGCCCTCTGTATTCCCTCTGGACTAGAGGGGAGTGAACAATACTGATCATAACTGAGAAGTGATTACTAGTACGTCTGTCATCCACTTCTCTCAATTAAATTATTTGGTTTAGCCAATGCTATAACCTGGGGGATTATTTGCAAACAGTTTCCCAGTGTGAATGCAAAAGTGTTTTAGCCCACTGTATTTAACATTCCTTTACTCATCTATTTTAAATAATACAGCAGAGATGGCTTACAAGTTGGGTGTTGACCCCATCTCCCCAGAGAAGGTTTCATGGTTCCCATAATGATGAAGAGTGCAGGAGTCTCATTAACAAGAACTCTAAATTTATTTACTGGAAAAAATAAATCTCCATGCGGTATTCAGAGAAAACAGTGACCATCTTCTGTTCACTGTTAGTCAGACTTTCCGCTGAGACTGGCAAAGCCTCCTTTATTTACATCCTACTTGCTGGGAAAAAGTCTCCAAGAGCAAAGTAGTCAGTTATGCATTTCTGCCGACTTCACTGTTCTTTTGATTAAATTGAATTTTATGCTCTGCCACAATCATTCTTGTTATTGGAAGTGCTATTGAGTGATAATCCATATATAGTGTGTACATTACATCATTTTATATTACATTTGCAATCCCACTGACAGCTAATGCAAAAGGATAACACTTAATACAATACATTACCTTCCAGACCACTCTTTTTTTGACACCTCACAGCCAGTAATATGCAAAGCTCCTGTTTGTAATTGAGATCTCTAATGTCTTAAAAATGTTTTAATACAAAGGGGTAGCTCCTCTCTCAGACTGCAATGGTAGAGGTCCCATAATATACTATGCCTCCATGTCACCGGTGACTTTCCCTTCTTTAAATGAAAATAAACTAACATAGTGTTATTTAGTTGTGAATGCCTCACATAAAGATGATTCCATATGGACTAGCACGATTGTGGTGGAATGCATGTTTCTGAATCCTCACTGGGAAAGTGCTAGACACTGGTACCACAAAGGCAAATATTTAGTATTACCTCCATAATTTAACAAAGGCAGGAAGTATTAAATGAGATGGTAATTACCTGGCTGTCTTTCATTGGTTTAACATATGCTAGTACCTACATGCAAATGTTTCACAGATATGTGGGAAAGTATGTTCAATATAAATCTGATTAATGATACTTAAGTGAATGTTTGTGTTTTTTCTGCACAATGTTTAATCATTATGTATAAGACTTTTTCTAGGCCAGATGCACTCTTCAGCATTTGCTAGAGCCAAATCAAATTCTCCCATAGAGAAATGTCCATTGTGAGGTTCTTGCTTTTAAGACATGCAAGAAAAGATATCCCCTATTTGAAAGCCCTCTCAACTCTCAACTGTCAGAATATAAATATTTTATGATGAAGTCATGTGCTTTCAATAAGGCATTCTTTCATGGAGAGGGGAGACCAGGAGTACTTATTGTTGTCAAGTTGTGTGAGCAGTGATAGCAGCATTGCCTTTAAGCCTAATCACTGACAGGAGGAAATCCTTGCACGTTATAAGCTCCAACACCTAATTTGATTTCTTTAAGACAAATACCTGGGTTGCAGTAACCAAGCATAATTGACTTTCTCAGTTCAAGCTCACAGATCCTGATCATCTTTGTTAGTTTGGTTTGGTCTGTAGATTTATCTAGCCTTCCAGTTTTGGACTGAGAATGTTTTCCTTTGAACTAAAAGCCATAATTGCGTTTAGAAATGTTTCCTTTCTTATGCCACCCCAAAATGATTTTGGGTTGAGTAATAAAGAGAGAACTTAGTTTTCATCTTCCTTGTTTTATTGTTCAATTTAGTTACTTTCATTCATTATTATTTACAGTGACATCAAACCTTTGAGTCTCAAAGCTGGATATTGTAAGTAAAATTCTTATGATCATGTCTCAAAATGGATTCTTTTCTCAAGGTTTTTGCATCATCTAAAAAAAGAAACCTGATGTGATGGCTGAATCTCAGAAGTACCGAGGTCTGTGGCTGCTCTTCTAGATTATTTACTCTTGATTTGTTTGATAGAGGAGGCTTTGTCTCAATGTTAACTTTATCTCTCTTACTCCTGGGATTGATGGCCGACTCAATATCACAGTCTAATAATTTCGTAAGAGAAGTTTGTCTCATCTGGGGGTTAACTTTCCATACCAGTAACTATTTTTACAGTTTTAGGCACTGGAAGTGAATTACATCTACTACTAATCTTCCAAACTTTGGACAGTGAGGGTTGGCTGGTAATTAACAGGAACTTTCTTTTCATTTTCCTCATTTCCTTCACAACCAAAGCATATGAGTCATCAAGACTTTTATTTGCATTTGCAAAGTCAATATATTTAGTCTGTGACTTTTCTATTAACGCCTTTTCAAATCTCCTCCTTGAACATATCCTGAAGTCTGGTGAACAATATTCTTGACAGTGACAATGAATGAATGATTATGAGTTATCTGGCATCCTAATGGCGTTGGTAATCAATACTAATATCAGTTAAAGACCATGTTAATATAATATATCCTTAACATTACAAAGATTATAGATTAAAATTTAAAATAAAAGCTACATCTTTTCCATGTTGCTAGGACTGAATCATACTCTCTTTCCATTAAAGAGAGATTGTAAGATTCTTCCTTGTTAAAGTAATTTCAAGTGGTATTCGTAGCTTCCTGAATCTATGCTAGTAACCTTGAGAGGCTTTTGATTTGAGGTACACTGACAATGTGTTTAGCTAAGGCATTGGTTGCTTCTAAGTAGACTTTGAAATTATAACTTTTCACATTAAACACTAGAACTCTTGAGAGTATAATTCCTTGCTAACATCTTGATTGTCTTCCAGTGAAGAATATGGGGTTCTGCTGTTAATGGTTGAAACAAATGATTCCAAGATTTATGTCTATACATTTTTTGGATATTAGATTTTCTAGAATATGGTGACATGATCATTGAGGTAAAGTTTTCTTTATAGCACAAAGTAGAATCAGACGTCCCTATGACTACCAAAGACCTGGTCATCTCAGTAAATCTGTATTTTTGGAACAGACTTACAACCAACTGTATATAAGGTTCCACTGAGAACACCTACAAAATCTACAATTTAGAATAATCTAAATAGCATATCTCCTACTTTCCTCAGTTCCTTAAATTTCTATCAATCAGCTTTTCAAAGGCACCAACATAGTAATCCTTGTGCTAGTAAAATGTCACTAGTGTTAATAATTATAGAGGAGTGGTCACTTTTATGGCAATCATCCAATATCTGCCAGCCGAAATCTACCAACCAATTTGACCCAAATAACTGCTAGTTAGATTATGATAATGTGCTTGTCTTATGTAGAAATGTGTAGGACCACCCACAATTACAGACTCAATTATCTTAATTCTGCTTTGACAATGCTTTGAGCTTCGTGCATCACCGCTAAACTATGGTTTAACTGGTAAGTTTGGTTGCAATTACGGAGACCCTTAAAATCACATACTTGTCTTCCACTGGCATCCTGATTCACTTGGCCTGGGTCACCACCAACCCTACTTTTGCAACCATGTTTCCCTCTGCGCGCTGTATCAAAAATAGATCAATCTTGACAAACAGTGGTCTGAACATATTGGTTATGAGCTAATCTTTACAATGCTATGAAATTCATTTAGTATTTCACAAAACAATTCACTGAAAAGTATGTCCACTTTTGAGATTAATATGCACTGTTCTCCTTGTACAGGACTGTGACTTCCCAATTGTGCATCATATAAGAGTCCTATAGCGGATAATTCCCTGCAACGATGGATTACACTGACACACAGACACAGACACATATATACACACACACACACACGCACACCCGCATATAGATATATATATTATATATATATATATATATATATATATATATATATTTGAAGTAATAAAAGTCCACCTTATGTAAAATGTGTATTAAAAATACATAAAAGACAGGAGCTTTTGTCTACTTGATCAGTAGACCTCATCAGCTGTACTGATTTTTCCTTTTCAAAGAATATACAAAAAAGTTACGAACTAAAGGCAGGTCTCTGGAACCGTCTCCAAGGGAGATAACAACCAAAACAAACTATTTTTTTCAATCATGTTTTATTCCCATCGTCAAATGTCTGGGCCAAAAAGACCAAGCCGATCGTCGTGGTTGAACCACCACCTCTGTGAGTTCGGCTGTATCCCTCGTCCAAAACTTCTGCATCGGCACCTGCAATGGGGGTTCTTCCTTCCAATGCCTTCTGTTCACACCTGCTTCGGTTCATCCTTTCTTCTCTGAACCATACATCATCACTGGTCTGATTACAGTACACTAGATGGCACACTTCACCATCAGGCTACCTTGAATGCATGAGGAAACTGAATAATAAGAAGTGCTTCTGTCATGAACTGATGGTCATTTTGGTATACAAGCAGCCTCCACATCAAGCCCTCGAGATGCTCCAATCATGTTTATCTTTCTGAAACAACCTTGACCAAGGTTATGCAATGTTAAAGTTCCGAGTATATTAAGTTGATTAGTGTTATTCAAAGACTGGAAGTGACCATCTCCTTAGTCATTTCTTTCATTTTACCTCATTGAATGCTTGCTCATTGAATGCTTGCTCATTGAATGCTTGGACGAGGGATACAGCCGAACTCACAGAGGTGGTGGTTCAACCACGACGATCGGCTTGTCTTTTGGCCAGACATTTGAACGAGGGAATAACATGATTGAAATAGTTTGTTTTGGTTGTTATCTCCTTTGGAGACGGTTCCAGAGACCTGCCTGTACTTCGTAACTTTTTTGTATATTCTTTGAAAAGGAAAAATCAGTACGGCTGATGAGGTCTACTGATCAAGTAGACAAAAGCTCCTGTCTTTTATGTATTTTTAATACACATTTTACATAAGTGTGGACTTTTATTACTTTAAGTTATTCAAGTCACGTTATGGTGATTTTTTGAGATATATATATATATAATATATATATATATATATATGGATATGATAGTATAATATATATATATATATATATATATATAATATATACATACCATATAATATATATATAGATATATATATATATAATATATATATATATATATATATATATATATACATATATATATATATATATATATAATATTATATATATAATATGTAGTATATATATATATATATATATATATATATATATAGATTATATATATATATATATATATATATATAGGCAAGTCCCCCGACTTACGACAGTTTCAGCTTACGACATTCCAAGGTTACAACACTTTTCAATTATATTCATCTTAGGATTTTTTAAGACTTTCCACAATGTTCTGGCTTACAACGATTTTGGCTTACAGCACATCTCAAGAACGGAACCCCTGTCGTAAACCGGGGACTACCTGTATCTATATATATACATATATGTCCACACATACAAACAGGCATTCCCTGCTATCAGCAGCATTGGTTAACAGAGTTTCAGTTTTATGACCCTTGGGTAAGATCGTTCACCCGATTTTCGGTGATGGTAAGCTGTTTCTCAGCATTGATGGGTGGTTTATCAGCCCTGGTAGGCAATTTATCACTGTTGGTAATCGATTTTTGGTGCTTAGTAAGTGGTTTATCATTGTCAGTTTATCAGCACTTACGGCGTCGTAAACGCCATTTACATATTCCATAATCATTTGGACGACTTCTTCGAACATAGCGAGCCATCTCAGTCCAACACCAAAGCGTTCACACGCTGCAAGATAACCTGAGCGTGGCCCGACAGGGAAGTTCAAAAGAAGTCTTAGGGTCCTGACTGGCACCCAGCAAGGCTTCCGCACGTAAGAGTGATAGAAGACTGAACTTGCGTCCTACACTCAAGATTGTTGAACTCACGAATGAGATCGACAACCTCTGCAAAGGAAGAAAAACTCGAGTGTCCCCCTACTCCTGCCCAGCAATGGTGACCAACGACGTGAAGAAGAAGGCTTGGCAGTATTGTCCTCCTTTTGATGCAACTCTGATGAACTTTGCTAGGGAGCCTAGCATTCTGGACATTAATGGTAGGAGAGAAGTCTCTAACACTTCAAGACCCAGCTATGCGTTCACGGGAGGAACAGCTTATGTGGCCGTGTGATGAAACGAGTATACGTCTATGAGACATCGACCGTGCACGGTCCTGAGACATAGACATGGCCAAAGAGAGCTTCTCGAAGGTGATTGATTCTCGAGATCATGACTTCTTTCAGAAGAACGGGGAATCTGACCATGGGCCAAGGAAGCCTCACGTTCCCGACCATCAACCACAGTCTTGTTGAGTGACGAATCCTCACACACAGCTTGGACCACTCCCGTCTCTACAACTTTCGACCTTTTAATCGGTGCCTTATTGTCTTTACACCCACGAACTACAACTTTCGACATTTTAATCAGCGCCTTATTGTCCTTTCGCCCACGAACTGGAACCAGAGCAGACAAAGGAGTACATCCAAAAACATCAGCACGTATGTTAAAGGCACGACATTTCTGGCAGGGGTCAGTCACTGTACAAAATTTTGCTCTGCACCTACTACAAGTCATATGGGGATCTGTAGCTGACGATGCCAAAAACCTTGAGCATGGAAAACCCTGAATGCCCAGACACATGCGTTGACAAGGCCATGAAGACTTGGAGGAAGCCATAATAACAAATACACACACTGAAAGACAGAACACGGGCACAAACAACCAGCTTGGAAGGAGAGCAAAGCATAAGTGTCCACTCCCCAAGGCTGTTAAGAAAAGACTAAAGCATCATGAGGTCCAATGCGTGGTCTCTGACCAGCTTTTACCTCATACGCACAGGCATTGCCAGATCTCACAGATTCCTTGCTTTACAATCCTTGATTGTTTTAACCGGTTACCAGCTGGTGCTTGGATAATATCCTATTGTTAACACCTAAGGATTATTAGCTATGAAAAATACAAATTGATTTAAAAATTTGTCATATAAACTGTGTATAGGTATTCCAAAATTTAGTTCATCTTGCAGGAAGAGAAAATTATAGTTTCCTCTCTTCACTAATTATGATAAAAGGTGTTCGGATAATGCAATTTTTTCCTTGGTTAGCACAGTATTGGGAGGTCTTCCTCAAATCAGGAAAAGAAGTTGTCCATTTTATCTCATCAGATTTTACAGCTTTAGCTAATTGCTTTCCATTGCTCACAAGTTTTCTGGCATAACCCACACTAATGTGCTGTGTGTGTGTGATTTACAGATATAAGCATCTTCATTTTTATATAACTGGAAGTTCTAATTAGCAGGTTTATGATCCACTTTACAGTTTATACAGTAATCAGATAAAGGGCATACATCGTGTTCTTGAGAAGAGCTTTTGTTACATACATGGGACAGGTGGCCAAATTTATAACAATAATAGCACTGCAAAATGACAAACGCCATGAAATGCGCCAGCAAGCCTTCCAAGGAGGGAGTGCCCAAAAGCCCAAGCAATGATCAAACCACTGCCAATTTGGAAGACGCCGAATCTGAAAGGCAAGATCGTGATGAGGAAACCTCCCCACCTTCAGGACGAGCATTGGAGCCTGAAGGAGAAGAGGTAGCATTACACAAAACATCAGCCTGTGGCACTTCCGATACTTCCATCGACGAATCAATGGAAGAAAAGGAAGGAGACACAGGAACAACAGAATTAGCTACAAAAAACAAAGGAGAAGGAGCCAACAACTCGTTACACGTAGGAGAAGCGAAGCCTTCCTAAGAAGGAAGAGTAGAAACTCTCTGATGAACCCTCTTCCTGTAAAACAGCTTCCACTGTGCCTTAGGCCAGGCAAAACACTCCGGACAAGGATTTGTTATAGTTCAAAAGTTAGCTCTGCACCTACTGCAAGTGTTGTGCGGGTCCGTTACCACATACACTAAAAACCTCAAGCAAAGAAATCCTCGGACACCTGGAAACATACGCTGGCGAGGACGAGTAGTTTCTGAGGAAGCCAGAATCCTAAACACAAACACTCAATCACACTGGAAAGAAAGAACAAGGGCAAAACACAACCGGCTTGGAAGGAGAGCAAAGCGGAAGCATCTACTCTCCAAGGTGGTTAGGAAAAGACTGGGTATCACAGAGTGAGACATGGTTTTCGACCAGATCTCACCTCGTATACGCAGGCATTGTCAGATATCACAGATTCCTTGCTTACAATCTCCGATTGTATTAACTGGTTACCAGCTGCGCTTGGAAATATTAACACAGCATTCTTTTGTTTTATATCTGTAAAATAAAGGATACCTAAGGGTATTCAAGAGTCTTTCAATATTAGGATGGTCACTATAGTGTTGTAAAGTGCCTGGAACATTATGTACTTTCCAAAGACCTTCGTTAAATATGGCCCTATACTGTAATTATAATTCAAATGTTAAGGTTTTCTCTTCAATCATTTTCATTTGATTAACACCTCCAGACAGCATGGTTCTAGCCTTTTTTAAACCAAAGTATTTGGCATAATTTGAAATAATTATAAACTATTCTTTTTTGACGTGGCAGTCGGCAGCATTGAGATTCGGTGACCTCCATGAAGGGAAGCTTCTATTTTTCTTATAAACCAGTCTGGAGATCAATGCATATCAAGTCCAATATACATCACATTCTTTAGTTGTTTTCTCATAAAGAAAGCCATAAACTTTTGACTTTTATTATGAACTTACATTTGCTACCAGACTACAAGAATTCAATGCACAGTTCGATGCACATCTCATTTTTTAGGCGTTCCCTAACAAAAGAAAACCATTAACTTTCGAGGTACAAACTAATGTTTTCTACCTAACTATAGGTTTAACATTTTTCTTTGAGTTTACTAGTGGTTAGCCCTACATACCATTTTCCATATTTTCCTTGGATATTCATGATTTCTTTCACATTTGTATGTTTGAAATGACAACATAATGTCATAGTAATATTTAATGGGGGACTCCAGTTGCATAGAGTATAGTCGGTTTATCTGTAGTATTTATTGGTTCTACTATTCATCTGTTGATTTTGTCAGCTCAAAACGGCTAAGAACCTATCCTATCAATAACTAAATTGGGGTTAGTTTTGTCCAAGGCCAAGTTAGCAGTTGTTAACTGTGTGGAATTGTCTAGGGGTCCAGGGCTTCAGTTTTCTTTAACTAATGAATTCCACAGAGAAACTAAAAGTCTGTCTGAAACTCTTAAAGAAATATTAGCCTTTCACAAAGTTCATTCCTTCACCATCGCCACCAGGAGTTGACTCCCCAATGTCATCTCCTTACCCTGTCTAGTGAAATGCACCAACATGACTAACAGTGGCTCAATTATAAGGAATAGAATGTAAAATTTAGGCTAAAAGCCAAGCACTGGGATCTATGCGGTCATTCTCCACTGAATGGGACACAGAGTATAAAAATTTAAAAGTTGCAACTAGAGGAAAATCTTGTAGTTACTTTGAAACAACTGTTGGGTGAGGGTAGAAAGTAAGAGGAAAACAGAGAATGGGAGCGGAGGTACAGTAAAAGGAATTGAAGGAGTTGCAGATAAGGACTGAAGGGATGCTGCAAAGATCTTCAGTATTGCCTACTGCACACAGTGTGAGGTGCACTGATGACACTACCACCCTAACTGTGATCAGGTATAGGTAAGGCCACTCGATAGGCTAAGCTGTAAACATAAACATCCCCACTCAAGTCATCTTGCAGGCAAACCACACAGAATGCAGGAAGTATTTCACTCACAACTAGTCCGCCCTTGGAATCAATGGTCCAGTTCTAACTCAGCCATCATTTGACCTACTTCAAAGACAAGTCTCTCAAGTAGCTTTATGACAGCCACGATACTTGTACAGAATGGTTTGATGATGCTCTGGAATGATCTAACTATTTCTATTTTATATTCTTCAAGAAACAGGTCTTCTATCTCTTGTGGGTTAGGTCACACAAACTTACTTCAGTCCCATTTTCTTGCCCTTTTTTTCAGGCTTGGGGTAAATATGGGCTTCAAATCATACTGCCATGTATTCTTATGAAGCCAAGGACATATATGACAGGTTGGCAATCACTTAGTTTATATCTTGAATACTAAGTATGATTTATTAACTAAGCCTATACATGCTGTGTTGTCGCAGAGTTCTCTTTGTACAAATCTCTCTCTCAAAGCAATATCCCTTTCTGCCCTGTCAACCTTCATTTTCATGAAACATTCCACAGGAACACACGAACTCACGCAAAAAAACCAGTTGCCAGACCCAACTAACATCTTTTTTTCAAAGTTCACAGGTAAGAAAAGATGTTTTAACACTACTGCAACAAAATAATGATACACATTTCTGAAAAAAAAACAGACAACACAAAATTGGCAGACTGATAACAATGGAAACTGCCCATCCATGGTCATCATTTCTGGGCTCGGCCGTGTCGCTCCGGGAAATAACTCCGTTTTAATGGGGTGGCAGGGTGTGACCTATGGGTCAGCTCCCCATATTTAGGGGATTTTGATGAGGAAAAGGCTAATTGGAGGGGTTGCTGTGGTAGTGTTTAACACTCGCCCCAGGTTTATACCGACACCTTTTTTTATAGGTGAGCGAGTCAGAGAGTTCTGACATGTCCAATTTAGCAGTTCTCTGGTATTATAGCAATATTTTACTAGAAATAACGCTAAACGGACTTATTTCACTGGGCGACACGGCTTCCTCGCCCAGAAATAGATTTCTACTACGTCAAAAATCCCTTTTATATTCTCCAGTTTTTTATGGTCATCACAAATTTCCAGAACATCTATCGCCACAAACTCTTATTGGATTTCCTTTCTATATTCACTACTAGTACAATTATGCTTATGAATATTAGTTAAGAAAGACTATGATTAACATTATATAATTCCACTTGAAGATGTTTGCCTTTACTTAATTCCTTACACATCCAACATTCAAGTTGCTTCCAGAACACATCTCCACAGGAGTCTATCCATTCTTATTTCGTTCAGGTACCCTAACCAGCAGGTTACATCTCTCTTCCATCTTCCATTCATTCAGATCATCCATCACAAACAACTGTAAGACTGATACAGGTTCCCAATGTGGAGCTCTCTCTTTCTTCCTCCTTTCCTCCATTCACCAAACGCCAAAACATCCAGATGCTGCTCCCCTTTAAAACATCATTCCAATGCTTTTCTTCTGATTTCCAAAGACAACTCAGTACCTCTAGACTAAATAAATTTCTTCTGAATTTTTTAAACAGTAAAGGAGGGTATGAGGATGCAAGGTCCCTCAAATACTTTCATACTTTACCTAAGTAACTGCACTTGCTATCAAATGATAGAGGTCCTTCCTCTCGTTAAAGTACATCCATAACCCTCTACTCAGTGTCCTGTCACAATATCTTCAATGGAAATACTTCTTACTACAACAACATGATTGCTATTATTTAACTACAATTGTTTCCTTGGGTGATAATTAACTTCTACAACAGAACAATCATTAATGTTTTGATGCCAAATCCATTCACCTATACTCTGTTTTTTTCCATTTCCATCTGTCCACCCGCCTTAGGTGCTCATGCATGGTAACACTGTCCCGGGCTTTAAATACTTACACTATGTGTAAGTTTGAGGTAAATAAAAGGATATCTGGATGTACATTTGCAACTGAAAAGTGTTTTAGTAATTTACGGCATGTGAATTACACCATTAATATTCGAAATAGGATATTGTTATTGTTATTGAATGTAAGCTACCTTTTCGGGGTGGTGAATGGAACAGCCAGACGCAAATGCCATTAAACAGATGCTAAACCAAGTTTCGTCATATCGTATCTGGCTAAAACGCACTTTATATACTGATATATTTACGTGTAATGAAGTAACATGTAGCTTAGTAGCAGAGTAGGTGTGGTCCAATAAAATTGACATCTTGCCGTAGTGAACAGCGAGAGAAGCAATTTTCCATTCGCCACCTGGAAAAGGCAGCTTACATTCAACAATAATAACAATATTCTATTTTGAATCTTAATGGTGTAATTCACACACAGTAAATTATTAAAACGCTTTTCAGTTGGAAATGTATGCCCAGATATCCTTTTATTTGCCTACAACATACACATAGCATAACTATTTAAAGATTGGGATGCAGTGTTACCATGCGCGAGCACCACAGGCGGGTGGACAATGGAAAAAATTGAGTATAGTTATCAAATATATAGTACATACACGCTCAGGGTGATAGCTCACTAAAGTGTCTAATTTTAGCACCAATGCCAAATACAATGTACAAAATGAATGAATACCTATCTGACACTCAATAATGAGAACAATTGAAACTTCTTTTAATTCACATTTCCGTTAAAACAGTGAGATGAGGGCATTCAATGTCTACATCTAAATATAAATTTTTTGGGTAATAACTATAAACCACTGTCAGTTATGTCTTAAATCCATGCATTTTTCATACATAAAATCATTATATGTATATTTATCTTTCCTTCTCAACATTCTGCAACTGTTCATGTCCTTATTTTCTAGTCTTCCAATCTTTTAGTCATGATTTGGGTACAATTAACTTTTCCGGTTCTGGCCTTAATTTTTTTGTGTTCTTATGTATTGTTTTTATTCTATTTTGTCTTGGTTATCTTTAACTCTTGTCTTTTTGTCACTTGAGATGAAAGACTCACATTACCTACGGCTACATCTAAATTTTGAAATCATCATCATCATCAAAGCATCACCTCTTAGACTTTAATGTTATTATCTAATATGACTGTACATATTCAGGTGTTTAATGCCACTACAATAACGACGGGAACAAACAATGCATAGTAGCCACAGTGGTTGTCGTCGTCATTTTTATTAATTTTCCGACAGCTGGCATCATAGTCACCTTACAAACCTTAATACTAATTAACATACATCATTATTCACGCTGCTCTTTGCAATCTCAGATGTCAAATGGAAGTAGCATCAAAATTTGTTTCTACCAAGCGAGGGACCCTAGACAAGAACTAGCCATGGAATGTGGAAACCAGTCATTCATACATACCGCAGCCGTCTTCATCATCTTTTTCCTTACAGTCAGGGTGGCCATCACATCGCTGATCTGCACAAATGATACCTCCTCCAAGACATGTAAACTGATCATCCCCGACGCATCCTTGTCCATCTGGGATTAATTATCAGTATAATTTTAAAAGCAAATAATGAAAAAGTCAAAAGGTGAATGTGTTATCACAGTGTACGCTCCTACAAAGTTTACAACGTGAAAATGTATATTTTAGCTCAGTCAGCATGGCATAATCTACAGTAAGGTTAAGAAAGTAACTACGTTAACAAGTGGGGGATGTTGTATGGTATTGTGAATGCCTCAGCCACTGACGTCGAGCAGCAAATAAAAATATACTATACTAGACGGTAAAACTTACAACATATTAAAAAATAATAAAAACTTGTAATGAAATGTGTTAACTTAAAATAGGACTATTTCATTTCATTGCAGGATCTACCAAAATAAAAAGAAGTAAAATTATAGCTTAAAACTATTTGAGTACCAATTTCTGTTGCAAATTTAAAAACACCATTATCACTATCAATAACAGTAAGAATGCTGGTACGGCTATATTTCCCTTCCCCACCATGAGCCTCAGCAAGAAATACTTGTAACTCTCTGATCCCCGAGACTCCGGCAGTCATTTAAAATTGGCTTAGACAAGGGGACTAGGCAATCCTTGCTAGAAGGCAGGTGGGCCCCAACTACATTTGGAAACCATGGGTGAGTCGTGTTTGTCTAATCTGCAGACAGTAAAAATTTGTTTCCTATCACCAGGCCATACAGCAATAGCTCCAAGGAGGCATCGAGTTTTGGCCTCATACACCTTATTTAAAGCTGCCTAGAATCACTAGTAGATTTCATAATACTGTACTCAGTAAAAAGCTAGACATAAGTCCGGTTATCTCCCAAGAAGTAATTCTGCTGCTACTTGTTTAACATGTTTGCCTAGTACTTTATTGCCCATATGTATAGGTATCCAACAAAGATGAACTTGGATACATTTTCCCTAGAGGACATGGAACCACTACATATTTAAAATCCAAAGGTTGATACAATTTTAAAAACCAAGTGCCTGCCTGCAATGCACTTCAAGCATTGGAAATAGAAAAATTACTCCATCAATGACAGCTATTCTGTCTATGGCATATAAACTTTCATACAGCTCTGTAAAATTTGAGGCCTCCCATGGACGTGCACCCTTGCAATTAAAACCTTTACTTTGTAAGGTTTACTCGAAACCCCATGCCATGACTGGACCTGACACCATCAGTAACAATGAAGCATATTTTCTCATGTTCTGTAATATGTCCTATAAAAATTCACCTTATTTCCTCCTCTATATTTTCTATTTCACTTCCACACACTAGTTGTAGGGCAACTCCGCAACATTCGAGGAGAATGTTAAACAAAATTTAAAGTGGCCACTATAGTTCTCATTAGATTAAAATTATATAAAGTCAGATTTACTTTAAACCTGAAAGGTTAGAGATACTAATGGAGAGTCTCATAAAAAAGAAAGTACCAGTACCTACGGAGCATGGTATGTTTGTGAAGGTCCAGAGGAAACTTCCCTCCAACAACTAAAGGGCCTGGGATCAGAAAGGATTTAAAATCACCCGTGAAAAATTTGATACCGGCATGGTGCACAGATCCTAAAACCTGCATGAGGGTTACTGATGAAAATACTTCACATCCACAAGAGAGATTAGATGAAATACATGCTTCTATAGTCCTAAAATAGTTTGATACTCTGCACCCCAATATATGTGCCTGTAGTTTTAAAATATTTAGTTCAGCACCCTATTATATGTACCCGTAGTTTCAAAATATTTAGTTCATGTAAAATTTACTTTAAGAAATAAAAAAAAATTAAGATCAGCAATCCATATTAGCCTATACTAGTCGCAGAGTAATCCTAAGAAACAAGTTGAATGATTGACTGGAGATTATCTGGCATCAACAGTCACTCACACTGAACACAGTAGTCTTATAGTATATAAATACTCAATAAGTAAATAAAAATAGAAAAGTAAATAAAATAAGATAAGAGTCTTATAGTAGACCAGATAATAAACTATAATGGTTGAAACCCAGGGTTAAATATGTCCCAGATATCTAGCTTCCATACAGTAAATAAAAATATGTGTTCTCTCCTAACTTGATGGCCAAACCGTAATTTCCATCTCTCCCCAATCCATATGAAAAAAAGCAATCTCTTAATTCCTGCAGACTTACTGTGAGGGGGATTAAGCAATCATCACAAAATGGCTTGTTTTCATCATTTGTAAGATAGCTGTATTTGGGAACAATGGCCAATTCATAAACAAGAAATTATGACCAATTTTCTAAGTAACAAGCTAGTCAATCATTGGTTTTTGCTTGCCATAGTTTTTGTACAATTCGGTTTTTGTCGAATTTTTTCATCAAAATTTTGTCCCTGGATTCATACATCCCTTTCGATATTGTAAGACTGAAAATGCTCCATCCCAAGCCCACTGTGTGACTTGGCCAATCATCGAGTGCCCAAACAAAGCATCTCATGCATTCTTGTGACTATTAATGCTCTGTGGTGAAATCTTAGGTGTCCTACCCCAACACCTGACTACTTCTCTATGCAATTAGAAGATGTCGACATTCTTAGTACGAATTTCTATACTAAATATTTATCATAATTGTCAGGTACATAAGCTCTGGGAACAACTTCAGTTGAATAAGAGGGCGTATAGGGTTCCAGTGTATAGATAATGGATGGGGCAGGGTTCAAAGAAGCCTTGGCCATGAAATGATCGTCTACTAGGGACCCATGGTCAGATTTTGGTGCATCTATCACAACTGATGACAAAGATCAGGGTTACTAAGGTGCTAAAAGTAAAAGAGTAATCCTAAAGATGTCACCATAAGAGAAATCTGGAAGAAAAAACTTCATAGAAGGAAACTGGTGCAGTACCCGGGGTATGAGGAATGAAATGCTGGCACAGTCAGATATTCTCTGGAATATGGTTATGTACATGTAATTCACCTACTCGTAGTGCTCAACAAGGACAACTAAAGCACACTAAATACATAGGTCATCAAAGAGAGATGAACATTTAGGAAGAGAAATGAGAGATAAAGGCCTCAGTGTTCAGCTGAACTCACTGTGGATAGGCACAACGGTGCACTCAATCCCTTCAATGACCCTGCATTCCCCTACACCCTCAATTCCTTGGATTTTTCTGAGAGATGCTGTAACATTTCATAAAGGATTGTATCTTCACCTGGGATGAATGGTTCAGGTTTCAGTAAGGCATTTTTCAGTTCTCATGATGTGGATTTGGCATTGTAAGATTCTCAATTATTCTAAGTCGGATCAATAAAGATCTCAGCATTAAGTGCATTATGAAATTGAGGAGAAAAGATGTTCTTACTTGATATTTATGATATGTATTAGTTTTCTGCAGCTTTCTTCAAGAAGATTGCCCCTGAGGTTTTTATTTTCTTCCAAATCCATATTGGATGGCATTTTTTAACTTATTGCTGCAATAAAGCCACACTTCTTTGAATTTTTTTGGTTGGGGTCTGTCGTCTCCCGATTTAACCAGATGGTGATTTTACGGGTGTTCTGGTTGCTTGCGACCATCTTTCTTATTTTTTATATAGCAAGTCTGTTTCCTAGGTGCAAGGACAGGTCCTGGTGTCGGTCCTAATGGTTCTATCTTTGCCTAAATAACAGACAATGGCCCTGAATTGTAAGCCTTGCTATGCCCGGAACTAGGCCTAGTCACCTGAAGGTAGTAGCAGCAAGAGCCTTTCTCGAAGATGGTGATTTATGCTCGGTTTTACATTCTCTTTCTCTCTCTTGTGCTCTCTTTCTCCTCTATTTTGCTCTCTTTATCTCCTTGAAGAATCTTTTTTTCTCTTTATTATGCTCTCTTTTCCTCTCTTCTCTCCCTGAATAATTTTTTTGCACTTATTTTTGCCCTCTTTCTCCTTTAGTTTTGGATATAAGAGTTAGCATAACTACTGTTCCGAAGTGTCAGAAATCACTGTGTCCATCCGGTGGCTACGACTACGGCTGATGCTAGGGAATCTTGGGTCATGGCCCCGCTCCGGCCCTGGTAGGCACTGGCTGGCGATGGAGATAGTATTAGAGCAAAGTCCTCCCCCCCTCCTAAGTAAGACACGGCTGGTGATTCATAGGATGGGTAGGTAATGTTACGTTTGTGTCGTGGGTCGAAACCGAAGCCACAGCTGAAGCAGAAGCAGAGTCCAAACGGTCGGGTTATTAATTAAAGAAACTAGAATCAGAACTACGAACCACACCCAACTTTTCTGTTGAATCTGGGTGCATTCATGGTTGATTATGTTTAATGTTACGGGGATTTTCTCTTTATAATCTATTGATACTTGCATGGTTTTATGCATCTTCGCTAAAATAATTGATAATACACTATGATATTAAATATTTTTTTCCACATAGGAAATGTTGGTAATCTTGTATTGAACGAAAATTTCAAATTGTTTCGTCTCTGTAGTGTGAAGTAATTACTATACTTTGAAATAATTACTATTACGATAATTTTTCCTTATGATTCTTTTAAATATCACAAATTTTATATTTTTGCATCATATGTTAGCTTTATTTTGCATGATAGAGCTTTCAATGTAGAAAAAAAAAGTTTTTAAGCTACGTGTTGTAGTTGCCAGTTAGTGAATTTCGAACGAAGTCCTCTGAAATATGTAGCCTCACTTTTGACACTTACCGTACAAAACTTACGAATACTTTTGAGGGTATTTCCTTAAGCCCCCTTTCACACTACGCGTGTTGGTGCTACAGATAGATGCAGAAACTGTGATGCTTTTTTTATTGTTGCCGCATACAACTGCATTATGCAAAATCAACAGCATTCATGACTTGTTCAGTACTATTTATGGCGGGAGATTTGTTTATATTGAGTCTGTAGTGGGCTGTACGGTCAATCACATTGGATAAGAGAGAGAGAGTGCATTTTGCTTTTATAGAGCGTTTTTAAGGAGTAAAAAGGAAGACAATGCCGAATCCACTGGATGCACTATTTGAATGCACAGCGAGAGACATTAGGCACGTTTGCCACATTATTTGAGGCTCTAAAACGGGATGGCAACAACTTTTTCAATCACTTCCGTATGTTTCAAGCATCCTTCGAGGAACTACTTGGTCAAAATACGAAATGCAGATATAGTCAAATTTCGACTTTTGCAGTCTTCAAGGCTTTTATTGCATAACACTGGTTTCGTCTCCAGTAAAGATATAAGACCTATATCGATTTCACATTCCATTTTAACAAGACTTACAGAGTCCTACGGTTTCTTCCCCAGGATCCGAGCCATATTTAGCCCAGTTTTGATTCCCGGGATTTGGTTTTAAATCCTGGGATTTTCATTTTCATTTTTTTGTATAATTTACATTCAATGTATTAAAATAACCCAAGGAAGAGATTCGAGATTTAAGAAGAGCTGCAGTGAACAAGTTCAACCACAACCAGGTGCTTAGTTTCTTACAACTTTCTTACACCATGAAAACATATTGGTAAGTATATGCATCATAAAATAAAACTTACATCCTTCTTATTAATTAGGTAATTCAATATATACTGCAAATTATAATTTTACCTCATTTACAAAATGTGTTGTTATTGGATCATCTCTTTAAAATTGAGAGAGAGATCATTTTACTAAGTTTGTAAAATCATATACTAATTTATATCAATCTCTGTTCAAACTTAAAAGTTTTAAACATGAAAAGTACCAGTAGCTATATACATTTATAACATAAAGATTTCTTCAGTTGAATAAAAATGCAAATGTAGTATGAAATTCAAAAAGTACCAAGAGATAATGATTTTCATAGGGTATATATTTGTTATTATCCCAGGCTACTAAGGGCGAGTGATACGCAAGATGTGAAGACGTGCATATCGCATGACCACAACCATCTCCGAACATGCAAAAGCCTGGTTGTACCACGCACATGTTCTGGGGCAACGCAGCGCCGATTTCACGCACACGCAAGATGTGAACAACCCCATATGAAGTTTAAGGCGACTGCTGTCTGCATCAACGCAACGCAGCTAACTGCGTTAGCAAAACGCATAGTGTGAAAGGGGCCGAAGTGTCTACTGCTGCCTGAACCTAGTCAGCACCCTTGTAATGCAAAATAGCAAATAGCATGGACCCAAGCAGAGATATGTAGGAGGAAACCAACGTAGTGTACAAATTTAAATGTATTGAAGGGGCATGTCAAACTCTCAGCAATTACTCCACAGAGCACACCATTACCACTGTGCAGGAGATTACAAGCTCATCACAACCAAGGGGCAATGCAATATTTCAACACTATGTAGACCACACTGGCCATAAACTGACACTAGAATTATGAGAAAGCACAAAGATTGGACATAGAGAAGCCCAGTTCCACATATTGCAAAACGCAGCTGTGAGTATAAATCAACAATGGCCTGCATTAAATATACATAAAAACATGGAATTCAACCGCTCTTTTCGTACGTTTTGGTTTTTGTAGACTTTCCTACGATATTTTGTCGGGGCCCAGCGTGTGATCAGGCCCCGTATTGAGCACCCATCTTCTTTCATGACCCACTCTGCTTTTGCGTTATTTTTTTTTTTTTATTCGAGTGCAACTGCTAAATAAGTCATCATGGGGCCAAAGAAAGGTTCAAATGCTAGCCCATGTGTTAAAAAAAGGTGAGAAACACCATAAAATTTAAGAAACAACTCATAGCAAAGTGTTGGAGGAAGTTGCATGTCGATATTAGTGTGAAAATGCCTACAACAAGAGCTGCTGTTAGTGAATTTAAGGCCAGCAGAGGCTGGTTTGAAAATTTCAGAAAACGAATGAGCATACATAATGTGCCTACTTCAGGGAATAAGGACATGTTTGCAAAGTGAAATGATGTAAAAAAAATTTTGTAGAGAATTATCATCCTAACAAAGAAGTTGTAATCTGTGTATCCAACATTTTAATGACAATGCCGTGTTTAACTTTAGGCAAATTTTAAAGCAACGCCAGAAACAAATGTCTCAGGACTGTTTAGTTGTGTGACAGGAGTCCAGTAACTCTCAAGCTGGTCCAAGTGCCAATAAAAAATGAAGTAACCTCAGACAGTGCCAGTAGAAAACGAAGAGAAGTAACTCAAGATACCTGAAGTAACTTGATACATGAAGTCCTTCCAGAGGGAGAGTCCCCTTCTCAACAATAACCTCTCCTCCTTCCTCTCTCCTCCTCTCCATCTTCCATGCGCTAAGTGCTTTCCATAAAGGTAAGAGTGATGTTAAATGTTCATTTGTTAATTTCATTAGTCATCTATTTTTATTTCTCATTGTTTTCTGTATGTAAAACTGTTTATTTCCTATGAAATGTATTTTTTGTTAATATTTTTAGGGTGTGGAACACATTAATTATATTCACATTATTCCTTATGGGAATTATTGTTTTGGTTTGTGTATGTTTCAGTTTCTGTGGGAGGTTCTGGAATGGATTATGTACGAAACCGATGTTCCACTGTGTATGTATGTATGTATGTGTGTGACAGTATATATATATATATATATCTATATATATATATATATATATATATATATATATATATAATATATATATATATATATATACAGTGGGCCACCTGTATTCGCGTTCTCCGGATTCGTGGACTCACTGATTCGCGGATTTTTCTTTGGACCATATCTACCCATTATTTGCGGTGATTTCACTTATTCGCGGGATTTTCCGATGATAAATAATGACTAATTAGTGTATTTTGGTGTTATTTTCATGCCTAAATACATTTTTATGGTACAAAAATTATTTACTAATTTTAAAATATTAATATTGATCAATACTGTATTAGTAAGTTTAATAAGATTAAATGATATCACATAATAATTAATAATTCTCTCTCTCTCTCTCTCTCTTGCTGAGATGTATGCTTTTTGTATGATAAATGATTTACTAATTTTCAAATATTAATATAATGTAAAGAGCAATCACTTCAATTAAGAAAATACTTCAGTGAATTAGTAAGATTTTAGTTCTTTCGAACTCCAGGTATCTCTCTCTCTCTCTCTCGTCTCTCTCTCTCCTCCTCCCCTCTTCCCTCTCTAAATATTTTTTACTGAGATGAGAGATTTTTTATGGTACATTTATGGTACATGTATGTATAATATGTTTATTAATATTTTCATATGATGATGATAATAATAATAATAATAATAATAATAATAATAATAATAATAATAATAATAATAATAATAATAATAATTACAAAAATCATATGTGAAAGTATTTTACAAAATACTACGATAATTCTCTCTCTCTCTCTCCTCTCGTCTCTCTCTCTCTCTCTCTCTCTCTCTTTTACAGAGATGTACTATGTTTTTTGGATGATGATTTACTAATTTTCAAATATCAATATTAATGTAAACAGCAATAATATAAATTCATTAAAGAAAATACTAAAGTGAATTAGCAAGATTTTAGTTTATAAATAAAAAGAATTATGTAAGAATGAAAGAAAATGCATTTTACCCTGCATCTTGTTTTTGAACACGTAGCCAGCTGAGTTGGCTGGGGTCCAACAACTGTCAAAAGGAGGGGGGGGGTGTGAGTTGCCATTTCGTTTTGTTGCCATCTAAGGATCATGTAAATTCTCTCTCTCTCGCTCTCTCTTTCTCTTTTACTGAGATGAGATCATTTCTATGGTACATGTCTACGTTTATTAATATTTTTGCATAATAACAATAGTAATATAACTCTCTCTCTCTCTCTCTCTCTCTCTCTCTCTCTCTCTCTCTCTCTCTCTCTTTTGCCACACAAGATATAAGTATGTCCTAGTGGTAACTCTCGCCCTCTGTTTGGGCTGGAAGTGTATGTATATCTTTAAGGACATTACTACATTTTATGGTAAAATAATAATATACAGTACTAGTTTACAAATAATATTAAGTTTAATGAGATTAAACAGTAACAATAACATTCTCTCTCTCTCTCTCTCTCTCTTATGTATGTTTATTTGTTTTGTAGTGTAAATAAATGATTTACCTTATAACTAATTTTCAAATATTAATAAGATTAATTAAAAATAGTGATTCCCAGTCTTTTTATCCACTTGGAGGAAGGTGGGCGGGGGAGTAAATGAGAGTTTGATTTACGAATTGGAATTGGCGGAGGGGAGGAAGGAGCCGGAGTCTAGGAGTTATCTCTCTCTCTCTCTCTCTCTCTCTCTCTCTCTCTCTCTCTCTCCATTATTATTCTCTCTGTCTCAGAAATAATTCATAATTTCACTCTTGATGGTCAGATATATGATGTTGCCATTCATTGCTCTCTCTCTCTCTCTCTCTCTCTCTCTCTCTCTCTCTCTCTCTCTGTTATTTGCTGTAGGAATATATTTTTAATGGTAAAATGCTTAAGATGACTTTGAAATTATATTAATAATATAAGCTCAAAGATTAATACAGTAATAGGTTAGTAATTTTAGGTATATTTGAAGTAGGATGTTATTAAAGGTATAGATTTGGTATCTGAACTTTCAAGATAGGCAGTTATAAGCATTTTTAGTGGTGGTTTTAACTATTCCCAGGTTTTAACTATTCACGGGGGTGTCTGGTACACATCCCCCACGAATACGGGGGGAACACTGTATGTGTATGTGTGTATATATATATATATATATATACATATATATATACATATATATATATATATATATACATATATATATATATATATATATATATATATATTATATATATATACATACTATATATATACATATATATATACATATATATATACATATATATATATATATATATATATATATATATATATATATATATGTGTGTGTATATAGATAGATATATATATATATATATATATATATATATATATATATATGTATATATATATATATATATATAGTATATATATATATATATATATATATATATCTATATATATAAATATATAATATATATATATATATATGTATATTATAATATAATGTATATAATATATTATCTATATATATATATATATATATATATATATCTATATGTATATATGTATATATTGTATATATATATATATGTATATGATATATACATATATATATATATATATATATATCTATATATATATACATATATATATACTATATATATATACTATATATATATATATATATATATATATAATATATATATATATATATATATATATATATATAGATATATAGCGGTACCTCGACATACGAAAGTCCCAGCTTACGAAAAATTCAAGTTACGAAAGCAAATACGAAGATTTTTTTGGCTCTACATACGAAAATAATTCAGGTTACGAAAGGTTGTTGCTGTAAAGTCCCGAGATTCGACCGGACCACCGATAACAATTTTAAAACTCGCGCGCCGCCAACTGAGTAGACTTGCCACCATCCTCCCACTCTCTCATTGGTTCCTGATGCTAATCACTGCCATAAGATCCTGCTCTCCTATTGGTCAGCATCTCTTCCATCGTGCTCTACGTAAAGGCGTCCTTCGCCCACTGCTTCACACCAGCGTTTGTGTACGCACGCAGAATTCGTTCGTTCACATATACAATTTCGTTTGTTAACGTAAATTCGTGTTGGTGATTTCGTTGTACTACTTTATCGTGTTGTGTGAGAACTTTAGTATACTACATAACTTAATTACGTACAGTATACGTAGTCAAGGGTCCCAAGAAAGTTGCTGAAGTTCACGGAAAGAAGAGGATGCTTTCTATGGAGACAAAGATGGATATCATTAAAAATTATGAAGCTGGCATCCTGTTGAGTGTGATCGCTAAGGAATACGGCCAAAATCCGTCGACGATAGGCACCATTCTTAAGCAGAAGGAAGCCATCAAAGCAGCTACACCTTCCAAGGGCTGGACTATTTTGTCCATCAAGAGGAGCCACGTGCACGATGAGATGGAGAGGCTGCTTCTTGTTTGGATAAAAGACAAAGAAATTGCTGGCGATACAATAACCGAGACGGCAATCTGCCACAAGGCCAGCGCTATTTTCGGCGATTTGATTGCCCAGGCTGAAGACGACGGAGGAAAAGGGACATCGACGCCAACCTCAGACTTCAAGGCTTCTCATGGGTGGTTTGAAAAATTTCAGAAGCGGACTGGCATCCATTTGGTGGTGCAGCATGGGGAGGCGGCCAGCTCGGACACGAAAGCGGCCGAAGCCTTTATTAAGACATTTGACGAGATGACAATCAACGAAGGTTACTGGCCTTTTTTGGAAAAATATGCCTCGTCAGATGTACATCAAGGAGGAAGAGAAGAAGCTACTCGGGCATAAGCCTATGAAAGACAGGCTTACACTCCCATTTTGTTCGAATGCCAGTGGGGATTGCAAGGTGAAGCCCCTACTTGCCTATCATTCGGAGACTCCTCGATCCTTCAAGGCCCACAAAGTGCTAAAGGAGAAGCTTCCAGTGATGTGGAGGGCTAATGTGAAAGCCTGTGTAACGAGACTTTAGTTCACCAAGTGGGTAAATCTCTGTTTCGGCCCAACAGTGAAGAAATTCTTGAAAGAGAAGCATCCCCCTCTGAAATGTCTGCTGTTGTTGGACAATGCCCCTGCTCACCCTCCTGGCCTCGAGCAAGATATACTAATGGAGTATTCTTTCATCAAGGTTCTTTATCTTCCACCTAACACCACCCCTCTCCTCCAGCCCATGGACCAGCAAGTGATATCGAACTTCAAGAAGCTGTATACAAAACATCTTTTCACAAGATGTTTCGACATTACCGATACCACAAACCTCACCTTGCGTGAATTTTGGAAGGAGCATTTCGACATCGTCATATGCATCCGACTCATCGATCAAGCTTGGCATGAGGTTTCGAGGTGAACCTTGAATTCTTCGTGGAGGAAACTTTGGCCTGATGCCGTATTCGCCCGAGACTTCGAGGGATTCAACGTGGGCGAAGCTGATGCAGATTCAGAAACAGTTGACAATCCTGAAACTGTTTTGCAAACAGATCTTGACGAGATCGTTGCACTCGGCAAGTCCATGGGGCTGGTCGTCGACGAGGACGACATCAATGACCTTCTCGAGGAGCACCAAGAGGAGCTTACGACGGATGACCTGAAGGAGTTGGAGGCCATGCAACATAACGTCGTTCAAGAAGAGTTCTCTAGCAGTGGCGAGGAGGAGAGGAGGAGGACCCTATGACAACGGCAGAAATTAACGATGCTCTAGCTGCTTTTCATAAGGTGCAATCATTTGTAGAAAAGAGACGCCCTGAAAAGGCTTACACAGGTCGTATGCTTGTGCAGTTCAATGACGTTTGCCTGAGTCGTTTCGGGAACATTGTGAAAAGAAGGCAGAAGCAATCTTCCTTGGCTAGTTATTTTTTAAAGAGGCCTTTAGTAGGAGTAAGCAAACAGGATGATCCAAGTGATACTACAAAAAACAGAAAGTTGAAAGTGGTGAAGAAATTGAAATTTTGTAAAGAAAAAAAAAAAAAAAAAAAAAAATATATATATATATATATATATATATATATAATATATATATATATATATATATAAAAGTAAATGAAATGTAAAAATAAAAAAAGACAAAAAAAAATTTTTTTATTGTTTTTTGTAAAGTTAAGTGTTAAGGCTTTGTGCCATTTGTTAATGTTTCGTAAAGTTTAGTCTTAATGTTTCCTGACATTTTTTAATGCGTTTCGTAAAGTTAAGTGTACGAACAAGTTTTCTGCCATTTGTCCTCCTCTCTGTCGCCACTTTCGGAGATAGCCTCACTCGAAAGGTAAGGTTCCACATTTTACTACGTACGTATGTATGTACGTACAGTATTTCTTGTATACCATGTACACTAATACAGTTTATTTACAGGTACTATGTAGTACATATTAATACTACATATTAAGTTAGGTATTGAATGGTCAATTTAGTTTTGTTATAAAATTTACTGGGCTGTTTTTGCAGGGCTTGGAACGAATTAGGCAATTTACATGTAAAATGCGGTTCAAGATACGAAAAACTCAGGTTACGAAGGCCGCCTCGGAACGGATTAATTTCGTATCCTGAGGTACTACTGTGTGTGTGTATATATATATCTATATATATATATATATATATATATATATATATATATATATAGTTTCCCCATATTTGTGTGGGTTGCGTACCAGACACCACCACAAGAATATTAGAACACCTCAAATAACGCTTATAATTGCCTGTCTTGAAAGTTCTGATACCAAATGTATAACTTAATTAAATAACATCCTACTTCAAATATACCTTAAATTACTATCCTAATACTGTATTAATATTTGAGATTATATTATTAGTATAATTTTAAAGTCATCTTAAACATTTTACCATTAAAAATATATATGTAACAGCCAATAACAGAGAGAGAGAGAGAGAGAGAGAGAGAGAGAGAGAGAGAGAGAGAGAGAGAGAGAGAGAGAGAGAGAGAGAGAGAGGAAGAAGAATTAGGATGTCTCAAAGACTTGTTAGTCCATCCGAGGAGACATTGCATGATGTCTAGGAGCATGTTTTACTGTTCATTCACAGTCCTAATGATTTTGTCCAGCTTTCTTTTACAATCTTCCACACTGTTGCTGTTTACAACTTCTGCTGGCAGTTTATTCTATGTGCCACATAGAAGCTGAAGCGATACAACACATCCCACAATGGGATGTGTTGTATCACTTCAGCTGTAGTCTCCATCCATTATTTCTTGTCTGGTTTTCGTTTAGCGTAAATAGGTTAGTCTACTTTTGTTATGACTTTCAGTATTTTGAATGTTTCTATTAGTTGTCCTCGCAATCGTAATGTTTCTAAGCCTCAGATGTTCAGGCTCTCTAGTCGTATTTGGTATTTGCCTAATGGGTGGAATTAACTTTGTGGTTCTAATCTATTTATGTTCTTTCTTAGTGTTGGGGACCAAAACTATACTGTATATTCAAGATGAGGTCTAACTATTGATGTGTAGAGCTGCAGCACCGTTTCCTTGTTTCTGTATCTGAACTGCCTATTTATGTATCCCACTAAATTCTGTGCCTTCTTTTTTACTTTTATGCACTGTTTTATGGATTTTAAGTGCTTGGTTATAATGACTCCAGGGTCCTCTTCTTAGTCTATACTATTTATGTCATTCCCATGTAGCAAGTTGGCATGAGGGTTGTTTGTTCTTATTTGTAACTACATTTATCCAAGTTAAAAGGCTTTTGCCATCTTTTTAACCACTCTCCTATTTTCTTTAGATCATTTCTTAAACTTTCTATTGTCTCTGGGTCAGCTGCATTTACACCTAGTTTGGTGTCGTCTGCAAATTTGGCTATCCTGCTAGTTAATCCTACATCAATGTCCTTCTTAATATAGATAAAAAACAAGAGAGGGCCATGGACACAATCCTGAGGAACTCTGCTTGTCACATCTGCCCATTCTAATTCTTATTGCAACTCTCTGTTCTCTATTAGTTAGCCAGTCTTTGAACCAGTCTGCTGTTTCTCCTACAATTCCTAAAGCTCTAACTTTTGCCATCAGTTTCTTGTGTGGAACTTTGTCAAAAGCCTTTTGGAAATCTTAGTAGAGTATGTCTATTGCTTAATACTGTTGTAAATACCAAGAATGTTATGAAAAAACTCCAAGAGGTTTGATAAGCAGGATCTGTTTTGCCTGAAGCCATGTTGACTGTTTAACAACAAGTTGTTTCTATCAATGTGATCCACGATTTGATCTGCAATTATGGACTCAAAAATCTTACAAGGGACCGTTAGACAGATTGGTCTATAATTTCCTTGCTCTTTGCTTGGATCTTTTTTTTGTAAACTTGGGGCACAATACCTAATTTCCATCCTTTTAGGTGCCTTTCGTTGTTCTGCTATCTTTCTGTAGAGTTTAAATAGGTGAGGAACTATCTACTCTTTTTAAGTCTTTAATTTCTCTTGGATGTATCCCATCAGGGCCAGGAGATTTGAACTTGTTAGGTTTTTCGATTTTGTTTTTAATGTCTTCTTCCGTAAATATTATGTTGTCAAGTGGTTCTGCCCCTTCATATTTAATAGCTGGTTCAGGGATTGAGATAGTGTCTTCAATTGTGAAAACACTAGTAAGAAACTTATTCAATAACTGCTTTTTCCAAGTCTGAGTTCACTAGGTTTCCTCCATTGTCTCTTAGGGGACCTATCTTTTATTGGCTTCCTACTGTTAACATGAGCAAAAAATTCTTTTGGGTTTTCCTTACAAACTGATACAACTGTCTTATCCTCATTTATCTTTGCAGAGTTCTTTATACTGGCTTGTTTCTTCTGGTGTTGGGTGTGTATTCATTGGTTTGTGCAATCTGTCTCTTTCACTTATTTTATTTTTAATTTCTCTGTTAAACCACTTAGGCTGAGGGTTGCCACTTGTTAGCATTTGCTTTAATGGAATACATCTGGAGCGTTTTTCTGTGTATTCTTCTAGAAAGGCTTCCCAGTAATTGTCTATGTCTGTTTTTGTCATACTCTAGATTTTTAACATACTTATTCCTTTAGTTTACTTAGGTCTCCTCGACGGTAGTCTAATATCTTTAGTATCTTCTTCTCTTTTCTATGTTGAATATTAATGTGAAATGTAATAATTTTATGGTCGCTTTTGCCTACATTTGCACCTACTGAAAGGTCAGACACTAGGTTATCTTCTGTTAATAGGGCAATATCTAGTATATATATTAGTTCATATTCACAAGTATGTACATATTTTCTTTATTCACATTCAACATCACCAAGCCATTTTACTAAAGGCTCTTCTTAATCTTTACAAATGCCCAGCTACATTTTCTGCTTCATTTACTCTGTGACTCACATTCACTTTCATCCTACCAACATCCGTTATACTTATCATAAATATCTATATGAATTAAATGCTTCTGTTTTTCCATCACCCACATTAAATTCACAGCTCCATCTTACTGAATTCCATTTTCCCTTGTGACATTACTCTTGCTTGAACTAGTCTCAACTTTCACCAGCCCAAACACTTTCACACTCTTGTACTAGTTTCTACAGTTCCTCTGCACTAGGATGTATTACAGATAGAAACAACTGATTTGTACAGGTATTTAAGAGTGAAAGTGTAGAGATGATGGTAAGATGAGAGAACAGGTGAATTTACATCAGGTGGAAAAGTCTTGGTAGAGAAAAAGAATTTTTGTAGAGCCAAACTTTCCCATAGGGAAGTTAAGTAACTATATCCATTACCAATCTAGCATACTGGGCATCTTGTTTAAAAAAGTTTCTCCTAATACATTTTGTTTTGTGATTTTTCGACAATGAACCCCTAATTTCAACCTGATATCTATTTCAGTGAGAACTGTTCTTACCTGAAAGACTTACCACCTTAGCGTGAACTAATCTGTCAATGCTGCTTGTCCAAACATGTGCAAAGTCATCCCTGTCTATAAACATACACTAAAACTTACTGGTGCAAGTTACAAAATCCATCAACCACTGAAAGTCCCCCAGACAACTCATCCAGTAACCTACTTGCTATCCTATCTAAAAAGAAAAAGATTTGTTAGTTGAATGGGCTGAGATCCAAAATCTTCAAAGACTGTGTTCATGGACAAGAGATTTGATTAAGTACCTAAAATAAACATACATGATCCACTTCTACAAAGCAAATACAACTTTTGAGATCTTGTCCATTTCAGAGCACTTCTCCCATTCTCTAGTCCTCGAACATAAAAGTAATTCATTATTGCTTGAGTTCACGATTACCACATAACTTAGAATGAAGCTAATTGTCCACTGATACTTGTGATCACTTTCCCTTTCCAAGAACATCCAATAAAGGTTTAACAAAATTACAATACTAATCAAATGCAGGCCTCATTTTTAGTTTCTAAAGATGCACGAGGAAAAATCTTGATGAAACAATGCAAAAACACCATAAAAGAAAAAGAAAATTTGACTTTAAATTATAAACCACCCCATAAATATGAAGGTAAATGGAAGAGCAGTAAACAGGTTCATGGAAACACTTGGAAACAGAAATTAGGTTTGGGAAGGTTTAAAGTTTAAAAATTAGCAGTCAAGCACTCTAGCTGATAATCAAATGACTAACGCTTGTAGAGAAAATAGCAGGTGAAATAATTGTTCAATCATGGCATATCTCAGAAAAGTGGTAGCAAAATTACTTTCCAATATTCATGCAAACCAAAATTGCTTTTTGAAAACAACAAATATGGAAACATTTATGCATAAAGCTTTCATGTTTGCGGATGTCCATAAAAAGGTGGTTATGTATGTGAGCTCTGGTATTAAGAGTACAAAAAACAATTAGCTGGTACCAAACTGAATAAAGCAGAATACTACCTTGTTTGCCTGATGGAGTAACTACCTGGCGCCGAAGCCGATGGGATACTTTCTCATATGGTAAGTTACCAGTGACCTATAAGGGGAAAAATAAAAATCAACGAACAGTCAATTTAAAGGTAAACTTCCACAATAAATATCAATTATGGGTAAATAAAATTTCTTGAACTTTGCAAAATAGCATCTCTGAAGAATTTGAACACATGCTCAAGCTAACATGTGGAGGGTTCATTATACTTAATTATAATTTAGGAAAAGCACAAAAATTATTTATCTACAGTTGGACGGACCATCCCTAAAACTTACAACCATACTTACAGGCACTGAAAACAAGTGGTGACCAACACGGTACATGGAGTAATTGTATGGATCATGACATTTTTCCTTGTAAATATTTCGAGAAATGAAAGAAAAAGTCATTCCCAGCGTTCGTCGGTAAGGTGGATTTTTAAAATAACCGTTTTTCCTTAACACTGCTCGGCCAAGATGGCGTACGTGATGTCTGAGTACTCAGGGGATGTGGGGGAAAGGTCGATGGAATACATTAGGGAAATGGATTGATAGTCTTTTAATTATGATTTTTTTCTCAGGTTTTTGAAAAAATGTAAAATTACAGTCCCTTCAATTAGTAAATCTCCTGTGAATAGACTTCACATTAATCTAATTTTAAATAACAGCCTTATGTATCAAGAAAGTCTTTTTTTGTCTGACAGAGACGAGAGCATTTTCTTGGGCATGTTTTTTCCTTTGACTGGTGTGTGATGAATACTTTTGATGGAGAAGGAGAGACTTTTAATAATATGTTTTAAATCTTTTATCTGTGTGCAATGAATAGGCCTGTCTTTAATGGAGGTGAGATTCCATTGTTCCTCAGGTCACGAAATTAATCCGTTCCGAAGCAGCCTTTGTAACCTGATTTTTCGTATCCAGAACTACGTTTTACATGTAAATTGCCTAATTCGTTCCAAGCCCTACAAACACGCCACAGTAAATTTTATAATAAAGCTAAATTGACCAATAAATATGAAATATAACATTCAATACCTAATCTAACGGTTACTGTACCTGTAAATAAAGTATTAGTGCACAGGGTACAAGAAATACTGCACGTACATGTACATACGTATATAGTGAAATGTGGAACCTTACCTTCGAGTGAGGCGATGTCCGAAAGTGGCGACAGAGGAGGAAGATAAACTGTAGAAAACATGAATACTTAACTTTACGAAACACATTAACAAATGGCAGAAAACATTAACACTAAACTTTACGAAACACATTAACAAATGGCAGACAACATTAACACTAAACTTTATGAAACACATTAACAAATGGCAGAAACCATTAACACTTAACTTTATGAAAAACAATTAAATTTCTTTATTTTTTTTTTTTTGCCTTTTTCTGATTTTTTTTTTACTTTTTTAGTTTACGTTTTTAAAAAAAATTCAATTGCTTCCCAACCTTCAATTTTCTGTTTTATGTATCACTTGGACCTTCCTGTTTGCTTACTACTAAAGGCCTCTTTAAAAAATAACTATCCAAGGAAGTGTATCTTTTCTATAAATGGTTGCACCTTATGAGAAGCAGCTAGAACATCCTTAATTTCTGCCATTGTCATAGGGTCCTCCTCCTCCTCCTCCTCGCCGCTGCTAGAGAACTCTTCTTGAACGACGTTATGTTGCATGGCCTCCAACTCCTTCAGGTCATCCATCGTAAGCTCCTCTTAGTGCTCCTGGAGAAGATCATTGATGTCGTCCTCGTCGACGACCAGCCCCATGGACTTGCCGAGTGCAACGATCTCGTTAAAATCTGATTGTGAAAAAGTTTCAGGATCGTCAACTGTTTCTCAATCTGCATCAGCTTCGCCCACCTTGAATTCCTTGAAGTCTCGGGCAGATACGGCATCAGGCCAAAGTTTCCTCCACGAAAATTCAAGGTTCGCCTCGAAACCTCAAGCCAAGCTTGATCGATGAGTCAGATGCATATCACAATATCGAAATGCTCCTTCCAAAATTCACGCAAGGTGAGGTTTGCGGTATCGGTGATGTCGAAACATCTCTTGAAAAGATGTTTTGTATACAGCTTCTTGAAGTTCGATATCACTTGCTGGTCCATGGGCTGGAGGAGAGGGGTGGTGTTAGGTGGAAGATATAGAACCTTGATGAAAGAATACATCCTTAATTTCTGCCATTGTCATAGGGTCCTCCTCCTCCTCCTCCTCCTCGCCGCTGCTAGAGAACTCTTCTTGAACGACATTATGTTGCATGGCCTCCAACTCCTTCAGGTCATCCATCGTAAGCTCCTCTTGGTGCTCCTGGAGAAGATCATTGATGTCGTCCTCGTCGACGACCAGCCCCATGGACTTGCCGAGTGCAACGATCTCGTTAAAATCTGATTGTGAAAAAGTTTCAGGATCGTCAACTGTTTCTCAATCTGCATCAGCTTCGCCCACATTGAATTCCTTGAAGTCTCGGGCAGATACGGCATCAGGCCAGAGTTTCCTCCACGAAGAATTCAAGGTTCGCCTCGAAACCTCATGCCAAGCTTGATCGATGAGTCAGATGCATATCACGAGATCGAAATGCTCCTTCCAAAATTCACGCAAGGTGAGGTTTGCGGTATCGGTGATGTCAAAACATCTCTTGAAAAGATGTTTTGTATACAGCTTCTTGAAGTTCGATATCACTTGCTGGTCCATGGGCTGGAGGAGAGGGGTGGTGTTAGGTGGAAGATATTGAACCTTGATGAAAGAATACTCCGTTAGGATATCTTCCTCGAGGCCAGGAGGGTAAGCAGGGCCATTGTCCAACACCAGCAGACATTTCAGAGGGAGGCACTTCTCTTCCAAGAATTTCTTCACTGTCAGGCCAAAACACAGATTTACCCACTCGGTGAACTAAAGTCTTGTTAGCCAGGCTTTTGCATTAGCCCTCCACATCACCGGAAGCTTCTCCTTTAGCACTTTGTGGGCCTTGAAGGCTCGAGGAGTCTCAGAATAATACACAAGTAGGGACTTCACCTTACAATCCCTACTGGCGTTAGAACAAAGTGCAGGCGTAAGCCTGTCTTTCATAGGCTTATGCCCGGGTAGCTTCTTCTCTTCCTCCGTGATGTATGTCCAACGAGGCATTTTTTTCCAAAAAAGGCCAGTCTCGTCACAGTTGAAGACTTGCTGAGAACTGTAGCCTTCTTTGATTGTCATCTCGTCGAACGTCTTAACAAAGGCTTAGGCCACTTTCGTGTCCGAGCTGGCAGCCTCCCCATGCCGCAACACCGAATGGATGCCAGTCCGTTTACGAAATTTATCAAACCAACCCCAAGAAGCCTTGAAGTCTGGGGTTGCCTTCGATGTCCTTTCTCCTGCGTTGTCTTCGGCCTAAGCACTCAGATCACCGAAAAAGGCACTAGCCTTGTGGCAGATTGCCGTCTCAGTTATCGTATCTCCAGCGATTTCCTTGTCCTTAATCCATACGAGAAGCAGCCTCTCCATCTCATCATGCACGTGGCTCCTCTTGTTGAAAAAAATAGTCCAGCCCTTGGAAAGTGTAGCTGCTTTAATGGCTTCCTTTGCTTAAGGATGGTGCCTATAGTCGACGGATTTCGACCGTATTCCTTAGCGATCACACTCAACCGCATGCCAGCCTCATACTTCTTGATTATCTCCATTTTCGTCTCCATGGAAAGCATCCTCTTCTTTCTGTGAACTTCAGCAACATTCTTGGGACCCATGGCTAATAACGTAAGTAATTAAGTTTACATACAACATGATAAAGTAACTTACTGTACAACAAAAGCGAAATCACCAACGCGAATTTACGTTAATGAACGAAACCTATGTGAATGAACGAATTCCCAATGTACAATAACGCTGCCGAAACGAAATGGTCGAGGAACACCCTTATAAAGATGCATGATGGGATAGATGCTGACCAATAGGAGAGCAGGATCTTACGGCGGTAACTAGCATCAGGAACCAATGGGAGAGTGGGAGGATGGTGGCGAGTCTACCGAGTTGGCAACGTGAGAGTTTTAAAATTGTTCTCGGTGGCCCGGGCAAATCTTGGACTTTTCAGTACACCCTTTCGCGACCTGAATTATTTTTGTACACAGAAGCAAAAACATCTTCATCTTTACCTTCGTAACCTGGATTTTTCGTACATAGGGGTATGACTGTATATGTATATTTTCACTTAGTTCATATCTAAAGGATACATTAAATTTGGAAGAATTTTATTCAAATCAGCCTAATCACCGATTTCCGTTTTTTCTTCTTCATATACCAGTGGAGTTCACTTTTGCAAAACATAAACAAACTTCATGGCTGCACATTCCACATTACTGGAATGGTAAGGCATTGTCTTCAGTTTCTTGCTCACAAAATGAATAAGGAATCTGGCACTGGTACCCCAAACATGCTCTTGGGGGAAAAGCGACTCTGCTTAGAGTAGTAGCAAGTGACGTGATCAACTCCGTGCTCCCTCCCCCTCCCCATAGCCGTGCGTACTCCAGCATCCCATGCGCCATCTCGCCTGGCCATTTAATGATAATGGTTATTTTAAAAATCCACCTCACCGACAAAACACACCTTAAAATGCATATGATTATGGAACATTTTCTGCTCAGAATTACTTTTTCTTTCATTTCTTGAAATATTTGCATAAACTCGTGTTACACCCTGTGTATATGTGTATATATGTATATATATATATATATATATATATATATATATATATATATATATATATATATATATATATACATATACATACATACAGGCAGTCTATAGTTATTGGCGGGGGTTCCATTCCCGGAGGTGTGCCAATAAGTGAAAACCATTATTAACCGCCGAAACTCGGCGATTTATGGCGCCATAAATCACCGATTGCTAGACCAGCCCCATAAAATTGGATTGCCGATAACCGGGGGCTGCCTGTGTGAGTATGTATGTGTGTGTGTATATATATATATATATATATATATATATATATATATATATATATATATATATATATATATATATATATATAATATAATATATATATATATATATATATATATATATATATATATATATATATATATATATATATATATATATATATATATATATATATATGATATTACACATATTATCAATTATTGTATTTTCTTAGGTAAGCTGGAGAGAAGCTGTTCATGATGTTAAAGTGTAATTGGGCAAGCTAATATGAGGGAAATGAAGTTGCTTGGACATTAAAAAAAGTCTCACGTAGCTACTTTACCTTCAAAGAAGAATCCTTTTATTGTACTTCTCATCCAGGTTTTTTAGGAAGAGCCTACACCATGAACTAACCAAATAACATAGCCTCAAGTAGTCTCAGGGGTATGAGGTTCCAAAATAAGCCTTTCTTGGCACCTGACAGTGCAATTTTTTCACATTCTTCCAGCTCCTATTTACCCCACCCAACCCCCTTAAGATCAATTTCTTAATGTCACCCATGACCCATATCAATCTAATAATGAGTTAGTAATCTGCTTAGATGACATTATAATAATAAAAGCAATACAACAGTGTTCAATATTTTCTCATTCAAAACCTCCAAAAGTGTAAACAAACAGGTGAAAAATCCTTTGAAACGTGACTGAAATCTAAAACTTGGAGAACTCCATTAACAGGGATAGTAAATTTTGTGGTGAAGTGATCAATCACTAGAGAGCTATTTCAAAAAATCCCACAAATCTTGCCTACTGAGGACCGAAAATGATCTTACTTTTCCACACTAAGACAACCTCATTCTAAACAGTCTAAGTACTGCATGAACCTAACAATCAGAATTTCAGAACATCAGCACAGCAGAACGATGTGGCAAAGGATCACATATTCCCCTCGGCACCTTACCTTTGAAGAATTCTGTTACTGGAACAGAAAAGCAAAGCTGAAAGTGTTAATCTTTTCTTTTTTTATTGTTTTTATTTTGCTATGAGCGTCTATTTGAACTCCCTTTTTATTTGTTTTCCTTGACCAAACCTGACAATTTAAAGGAATAATTGAGGAAGTAAAGTAAGGGAATTTTGAATAGAAGGAAAAGTTAAAACTAGAGTAACATACTTCATGTCAGGATCCAGTACACGTGACCCCTTTTCTTGTTTTGACAGTTTGGAAAGCCGTGAGAATATTTTTGACTTAGCCTCTTCTCCTTTATCTCTTAACAAGGAAGCAAGGATGAAAAACACTTTCATGTTACTTTAAGGACCAGTTAAGCACGATTTATAGTTTGTCACCCCCTTGTCCGCTTTAGCTACCAGAAGGATGCTGAATCCAAAAAAAGGGTTACATCACGTCAGGGACCAAAGCTCCCTTTTCCATTATAGTTTGCAGTAGTCCCAGATCCAATGTGACAGAAGTCATTAGCAGCCAGTTGCCCTCCAAGTCAAGAAAATTCACACATCTTCCATGAGGTCTGACTGACCTGTCCTAATCCGTCTACCTGACTCCTTTTGCCCTCACCATTGTTGTAGGGGCCTACCACATCCATGACTCCACCCCACATACCTTGCATAACCGATGCCTGACACTGACTCCTCTCAACCCAAGCTAGCCAATTGTACTCTGTTTTCCACCCTTCCTCTGCTGGCATTCAATGACCACTTCAGTCAGTTAAGAGGATTAGCAGTGAAGATGAAAGGACCCAAGAAGAATCAATCCAACCTGAACCAGATGCAACCACTCTCCATGAATGGTTATAAATAAGGTCTGACCTGCCCTACCAATATGCAAATTGCACTAGCCTTTCCCAGTGGTAGAATGCTTTTGCACCACCTGCAAACTGGACTCTACCTAGACGTCTCCCTTGACAGACTACCTACGCCCTCATCATCGAAGTCCCCATAGGATTCCACATAAGAGAAGCGTAGTCTGTTGATCCCTTGGTGAAGCCCTGCAACTGACCTACGTCATTCCAACGACACCCTGGCTCTGACTACACCTTTCTTGTTCATGGACTCAGATAACTGAAATTGGGAGTCGTTCTGTTTGCCCTTCACCTCCTATTCCTTGCATTCATTCCCTGTGTCAACAGTTTTTCTCTCATTCCCTTTCCTAGCATTCCCGTCTCTACCAGGCCCCATGAGAGTTTAATTGAATGTGAATTTTCTGTGAAATAAGTGATATCAGTACATGCTACTTTCCTTCTGGCAATTTCCATTGCGTTACCATAACTGATTATCTCAAATAATTCTCACTTCGCTTGTAGCATTTTACGTTAGCTTACCATCAATGGAATTTCAACTCTGACTGCTTTACGGATTCGTGTAGATTGCACAGTTTTGTGCCTCCTGCAGGTCAACAGTACCAATCTTGGGTCATTTTCCTGGGGATTCCAGAGAAGCTCGCATTCACTAATAGTGCTCCACTGCCTAGTTTTAATTAATGTTGCTAGTTCAAGTTCTTGATCCATTTCTCATGCACCTATGAGATCCCTTAAGTTAAGTGATTGTGCTTGCAATTTTGTGGCACCTTGGTTTTGCTATTGTGAATACTAGTGTTGAAGTTACTAGTGCCACAGAGCCAGACAGTGCTACAGCAATTTATTTATTCTGCTTATAAAAATTGTTATTTTATTGGACAAATTAGGTTTACCTTCAATCTTTTTTAAAAGAAATTTTGATGCTTCTATTAAGGTTTCTTTTATTTTTCTGCTCATGGCTTGCATAGCCCCCAGTCAGTATAGGGGTCTTCACATAAGATTTATTTTGAGAAGTGTCAAAATTCTGGATTTCTCACATTTCAACTTGATACCCAGCATGCAGGCTATGACAATTACAACACAACACTTCAATATAAATATTTAATCAATCTTTCTAAGTACACATTCTTAAAACTTTAAAGTATAAACAGCCTCTGAAAATTAAACTTTTATTTACAAAAATAGATAACTTTCAAAAATATACATTAGAACAAAATGTGGACAGGGTAAAAAAGGAGAGAAAAGTTGAGCCAGGCTTTATTTCACACTTGAAAATTAACAAATAATGGCAACTTGCTCAAGAAAATAGCACCCAGATAAATTGCTTCCTGTCCAGTTAGTATAAGTGAAAATTAATGGTGCTTGAATAACATTAATAAAATGCAAGATTTGCAAAATGTAAGTCTTGAGATTCTTGTTGAAGTTGCTGTCTTGAAGGATTCCATATCCTGTGTACAATATACATATAGGAAGCAGTTAGTGCGATGCTCTTTTCGATTTGACATGTTAGAGACCCTTGATAATGTTTTTGAATGTTGAATAAATCAAATAGATTTTAATGCTGCTTTTGATCTAGTAGTAAATCATGAGGCACTTCTACAGTATATAAACTTCAGAATCTTGGTGTGGGAGTTATCTTTTAGGATGACTTCAAGATTTCCTTACAGATAGGCAGCTACAAGTTGTTGTTGATGGGATCTTAGTAAATAGAGACCTATTGCGTGTGGAGTTCCACAGGGTAGTGTTCTTGGTCATCTGTTATTTTTAGTGTATAAAAGTGATATGGTTGTTGGCCTGGAAAACGAGATTGTTCTACTATCCTTGTAAGTTCATCTATTATCACTAACATGTACTTATTCGCATATCCAGACTCACAAAAATTTCCCAGCATATCCGTATGTATTCTCTGAAAAGGTCTACTTGGTGTAGGATACGATCCTAATTTGCATGAAGTTATCCTTGCAGGTTTGCATGCATTGCACACTGTACAATTTCTCACAAAATTTTCCACATCTTTCCCCATGTTTTTCCAAATGTATTTAGCACGAACCTCATCATACATTTTTTCTATTCCCAAGTGTGGACTACCGAACCTGCAATGAACTATATCCAAAACCACTGGAATTAGGACTTTCGGAATTACAATCTGTGTCGTATCTCCTTTACTTTCCCTGGTTCTCAATTTATATTTAATTTTCCTAACCAGTAGATTACCTTCTAACTCCAAACCCAAAAAAGGCAACTTATAACGTTTCCTGACTAATTCCCCTCTAAGAAAAGCTTTTGCATCTGCCAGAATCTCGTCTTCATCTTGCCTTTGCTCTATGAGAGATATATTCCATTGAATAGACTTGCTAGTGACTTGCGCAACTTGGAATCCTTCCGTATCATGAAAAATTCTACTAAGAGCATCTGCAACTACATTAAATTTGCCCTCTATATTTTTGAGCTTTGCATCAAAATCTCTGATAGTTAAAAACCATTGAGCTCTTTTAGGTGACAAATTGGGTTTATTAAAAAGATCTAATAATGGCTTGTGGTCTGTAAGAACTTCTACTTTATTCCCCATCAGTAACATTTTAAAATGAACCAAGCTCGACATAATTGCAAAGGCTTCTTTTTTTATGGTAGCCATTGATCTCTCATTGCTGCCCTTTGTCCTGAACTTCCTGCTATAAAAGGCTATGGGATGGAATTTCCCATCAAACTTTTGCATAAGGCAAGCACCTATATCTTCCTGGCTGGCATCGGTCACTAATGTAAAAGGTTTGCTAAAATCTGGAAACTTCAAAACAGGGGATTCATTAATGCGTCCTTGAGATTTTGAAAACTCTCCAACTGGGGTTCCTTCCATTGAAATTGAATATCTTCCTGCAATACATCAGTTAGGGGAGCTCCTATATTAGAGAACCCTTTCACAAAAATCCTGAAGATACCGGTGATACCCGGGAATGACTTAATCTCTTTCTTTGATCTCGGGGTGCGAAAATTCGCTATTGCTTTAACTTTATCGCCATTTACTCTAACCCCTTCCTTAGATATGACATGGCCTATATATGTAATTTGCCTTTTTCAAGAACGAACACTAAGCTAGCTCAATTTTCAACCCCGCTAAGCTAAGCCTCCTAAGTACTTCTGTAAGCACTTCCAGGTGTTGCGCGATCGTGTCTGTTGCGACCAATATGTCATCCATATACACAAAAACATCTTTACCCAATAACCCGTGCAAAACTGTTTACCAACCTGGTAAAAGTAATCGGACTGCCCGTTAGACCGATGGCATTTGCATAAATTCATAGTGTCCCTTGGGCACTGAAAAAGCCGTATATTCCTTGCTACTTTCACTAAAAAGGATCAGCAAAAAAACCTATGCCAAATCAATTGAGCTATAAATATTATGTCCCCCGATTTCAACAAAAAATATCTGGTATGCACACGACTGAATAGTGGTAAGGAATTGTCTTTTCATTTAAACGTCTAAAATAGACGCATACACGGACAGAACCGTCCTTCTTAGGCACCGCTAACAAAGGAAAGTTGTACGGAGGCACACTAGGTCTAATGATTCCTTCTTCCTCCCATCTATTGACCTCTTTCTCTACTTGTTCTCTGATTTTGAAAGGTATGCGGTATGCAGGAATATTAATAGGTTTGGTGCCACTCTCCAATTTACCTTATGCTCTAACACATTAGTCAACCCCAATTTATCACCTTGTAAGGCTACCGTACCCCCAAATTCCGCCAAGAGCTCGCTTATTGTTTCAACATGTTTACTATAATCCGTATTAGTTAAATGTTCTCTAAATATTCGTTTCCTTGATTGCATTTCTGCCTCTGAAAACTCAGGTTTCCCCTCTACGATAGCCACTGAACCACTATCACAACTCCAATCTTGGAAATCCAATATGTATGTATTCCTTTGGTATCTCCTAACTGTATCATTAACGTTTAGCAATTCTAATCATGTAATCCCATCCTTGGATACACTGTTCACCGATGCAGTGCTAATAACCCATCTAAGCCTCTCGCTATTTTCAATAACACACACATCCGTAGGTTTTCTCACTTCCATCAATTTGACTTTTACCATAGTCTTTGAACTAGGCATTAACACAATATCCTCCAATAAAATACCTTTATATTTGTGATTAGTATCTCCCCTTTCCACCTCCCCATACACAATACCACCTTTAGTATCATCACCAACATTGTTATCACCGTGAACGCCAATGGAATCCCCGCAATTATTTCCCATATCACCAATGTGGGTTTTAATATTACCACTCTCCGTAACTCCAGTATCATCACCAAACACATCCCCTTTTTCAATAATCTCCATGTCCTCTGTTCTAATCACGTCCTCATAAGGAAGAAAAACACCAGGTAATTCAACTGTTATCCCATTAACACCCGCATGGATCGAAATCTTGTGTCTCCTACATGCAGGATGACCCAGCAAAAGTCTGTTGCCCAACGCAATCCCTTTCATTACCAAAAATGGTTCTGTTAGTACTCTATCACCGAGAGTAAACTGTATTTGAACACAACCCAGGGTATTTAATCTATGGGCTTGCACATTACACACCGTCTCCGTTGAGGGTTTCAAAGGGTAATGAGAGAACATCAATTGATACAAATTATAGACCATTAAATTTGTAGACACACCTGTGTCTATAAAGATCAGGATATCCACATCCCCCACTGTTCCATAAACTATAGGCCTGGGCTCTGGGGCGTCCCCCACGAGACCACATTAGCACGTACTAATCGCCTGTACCCTTTTTGTTGATTGGTCTCCCAAAAATTTCATTCCACAATATTTAGCTCTATACATTTTCTTTGGATGCCCTGGTTTATTGCAGTTGAAACAGCGCATCTGCTGTTCCCTTTGATCGATCGATCTTTTGTTATATTCAACTTTTGCACACTGACGGGGAGAAGAAAATTCTGTCTCTTTGCACCCTATTTCCCGGGCCTGTCCCATTAAAAAATGTACTATCTACAGTGGGACATTTAGACATATGTTTCTCAATTTGGGCATAAAGTAATTCTTTGTCTGAAGAATTACTTTTGCATCCGGTACATCGTGCAAGAGCATTGAAAAATAGATCATTTTCCGTAAATTGTCAAGTGAGACACTACCTCCTGTACCCCATTTAGATGTTTTCAATTTTCCTACCCAATCTGCCACTGAGTCAAAAAGTTTTGAACTATGTTCTACAAGGCTATTTGTGCCCTTCCGTATCTTATATAGACCCCTGAGGTCCCTCACCATATCCCCGTGTTCCTTTGAGCCATAAGCTGCTTTTAAAAATGCTTGCAAATCAGTCCAGGTACGATTGCAAATTGGAAACTCCTGCAACGATGGGAGAGGTCACCTTTATTGAAATCTAGCAAAGCTTTTGCCTCTCTAAACGCCTCTTCATCGTCTGTTATGTTTTTTGCACTTAAATAATTATTCACACCTTCAATAAAGATTTGCACATCCACCACACCCTAAGATCGCCCGTAGCAACAGTTCGAACAGCCACCAGCCCAATAATGCACACACATCAAATTCCTTCGTTTCCATGGAGGCTATCTCTAGGCGCTCTCTGTCTCCAAGCTAGAGAGGCTGACATCACGTAATTCACTAAAACATCAATTCATTCCTTTAATATATATATATATATAATTATATAATATATATATATATTTATATATATAGATATATTATATATATACACTTTTTTTTACATGCATGTGTAATGGGTTAATGTGGCATTTATTAGCGACATTCAATTCAGGGGGTGGCGTCCCTGCCTACAGGAGTTAAGATAGAAGACTCTTTAGCTTTGGCAAGCAACTCTTTTCGGTGAAGGACACTCCAAAATCAAACCAGCTGGTAGGCAAACCTTCTATGGGAAAGTTACTCTAAATACAAACCTCGTTCTCCAACCTTCAATTGTGCCAATGCATTGCAGTGTGGCCTTCCATGGTCTTGGGTTTGAGTTCCCTTGCTTGAGGGATTCTCCTCTTTTTTCCCCCGTTTTCTGTTTTCATTTTTATTTATTTTAAAAAGAGTAGGACAGGATGATGAGATAGCAATGTTGCTTTGAGGATTATAAGGAAAGTGCCTTCTTTAATCTTTTCCTTCTCGAGTTTTTTTTAAATTTCCAAATAAGTCCTGACTGTCCTCCCCCAGTTGTTGTGGTAAAACTGGTGGATTTCTTATTTGCCTTACAAGGTTTGCCGGCCCTCGCTGTCAATCAGTTGTGTCCAGCACTTTTTTCAATGACATAAGGTCTTGTTTACTTATTTCTTGACCTCCAAAGCTGTGCCCATCAGTATGATTTGATAGTTTTTTATCCGAGACACTTTAAGTCATAAAAATTCATAGGTTGATTGCCAAGATTTTATCTGCTGTCGTATATCCCACATGAGCCAGGTATGGCTGTGTACTACACCAAGTCCAGATGACCTATTTATACCGTCACAAAATTTGGAGCGTAGTTGCCATGAAGTTCTTTGTTTTAACATTTCCAGTAAGTTCTACAATGTTCATATATAAGATGTTTACCCAATCCAAATACCAGCGATTCTATAAAACTGTCTTTTGTGAACAATTAGTATGGCTCATTAACAAGATTCAAACGTTTCGTTTGTTATTTGTGGAGACTGCAATGCAAAGCACAGCGAATGGCTAAATTCAAATTCCACAGATCAACATGGCAGTTCTACTCTTGAGTTGTGTGTATCCTCTGATTTTGTCTAGCTATATACGGAACCCACACATATTTCTGGTAATAGATTAGACCTCACAATCACAGATGTTCCAGCTAGTGTCAAATCCAAATTTTGCAAATATATAAGCACTTCTGATTATTGTGCCATTGAGATGGACATGTCTGACTGAAATATAGACCAAATTCAGTTCACATTATTGAAGCTTGTCAGGCACTTAGTATTTCAGATGCTATATCAGTTCCTGATCCCAAGAAAAAGTTAGATTACGTAAATTCTGCACGGTTCCTTTAATAAGGTCTGTCCCTGTAAAGGTAATCAAATTCAAGACAAACGATCAGCCATGGTATGATGATACATGTAGATAAGCTTACCATGACAAACACACCAAATTCAACACATGAAGACAAAATCATTCATATCAAATCACACCACGTTTGTTGAGTCTCACCGTGGTGTGAATAGTAGTTATCATATAGCCAAGAGAAATTACAATAATTCCTTGAAGTAGAAACTTGAAGGAATTACATATCCACTAAGTCCAAGATTCTGAAGTTTTATAAGTAAATGCCTTGTGATTTACTAAATGGAAGGCAGCACTAAAACTTATTTTAATTACTCTGCACTCAAAACCCTTACCAAGGTCCTTTAGCAAACAGCATGTGAGGTGTAAAAGAGCATTGCATATACCTACGTGGCTGCTTTCTATATGGATATTTACTATCAGCTAACTATCTGTTTAATTCCACATACTTACGTATATAGTGTTTTCTGCAGCTTGAAGAACACAGAGAGAATAGTAATTGGCCTTTATTTACCAGTTTGCTGATATGCTATTCCTTGGAACGAGGTCTATATTACAAAGCTTGCACTCTACAAAGATACTACATCGACATAAAAACGTATAGAATCTACTAATCTTGGAGACAACACACTATAGAGTTTTTTTTAATAGATCGGAAAGAAACCATCAAGATCTTCTCCAACTTTGGCTATCAAGATCAGCAGAAATTTTCTAAACATACCTAGAACAACTAATCATCAAGTATCAGGGAGAGGGACATCCTCAGCTGATTGCTTAGTTTAAAAAGCTCGATGAAGCAGTTCAGCCTCTCCCAGGGGCCAGTAACCAATCTACCGTCATCTGTAGTGGTGGAAAATAAATGGAATATGAGCCTGACCCAAAGATAGATGATGCCAATTTGGTCCACTACAGAAGAGGATGGGTAATTCTTCTACGTTTCCTCTTTAAGGAAATATTGTTATTTCTCTAAGATATAGGGTAAATTCTACTCACAGTACATACACACACAACAAAAATGTTGAAATGCTCATGTGAACGATTTTGTCTCTGTGTTGAATTTGGTCTGTTTGTCACATTAGCTTGGGATCAGGATCTGATATAGCATCAACGATATCAAGTGCCTTACAGGCTTCTATAATGCGACCCCAATTGGCTCTAGTATATTTCATCCAACTGTTTTTCTAATGGTAGCATAAGAATACTATAAAATGATTGACTGATATGTCTATCTCAATGGCACAATGATCAGAAGTGCTTATTTACTTGCAGACCTTGAACTTAACAATAACTGGAACATCCGTGATTATGAGGTTCAATATATTACCAAAATAATGTGTGGGTTCCTCAATCAGCTGAAAAAAACTGAATACACAGAACTCAACAGCCGAATAGCCCTGTTGATCTATGTTTTGCACTGTTTGTCTCCAAAAATAACCAATGAAACTTTTTAATCCTGTGACTGAGCCATACTAACAGTCATATATAGAACCGTTGATACATATTTGGATTGCGGTAAACAGTGAATACGTACACATTATAGAACTAACTGAACATCTTAAAACAAAGAGCTTCATGGCAACTAAACTCCAAGTTTTCTAACGATAAGTAGGTCGCTCAGACTTCGTGTATACAGCCATACTTTGCGCATGTGAGATGTTATGACGATAAAGTCAGGGCCATCAAATCCTAGGATTAACTCAACCTTCGAGTTCCAATTCATTACTGATGATGCAAGTCTACGACATAACATACACTACCTAAATCAACTTACTGAAGCATTCAAAACATCAAGATAAACGTATAAGTCGACCTAATTCAGTTTTCCCAAAAGAAAAAAAATCTCTCTTCTGTCTGCCATTCAAACTTTGATAAGGAAGCATGAACAGGAGGATAATAAACAGATTATTAACTTCCTCCCACACACTCTTACTAAAGGTAAAGTTATGAGCTTATACAAACCTTATCAGTCGTCGAGGCAAACATTCAGACTTTCCGATAAAGTGATGATGACGATGACGAAGTCGGTAGAGCACATAAATCTTTACGCTAAGCAAAGTAGAATCTGCTGCTTATCGCTTATATATTAAAAGCAAACACTTTGAATTATCTACGATATCTACCAACAAAATAAATATCGACAATAAAATCATCAATGAAGTCACAGTAGCTACTCCACTAAAACGGAGGAGTCGGGATTAAAGACTGGACACTCGTCTGGGAAAGGTCTAAGTATTTTATTAGCATTTCTATAAAAATACAAATGAGATCATTTTTATTTTGATATGAAAAGATTCATGATCCTTAAACAGCAAAATCACATACAGTAAGAACTGAAACTTAATGCATCAGTTAATGTGCCTTCTACAGTATTGCAGCGAATTTATATACCTAACAGAAGACAAAAAAAAGGGTGGCCCCAAGAAATTACTATTTTGGTTGCTTTGCCTGTTGGTATTGATGTAAATTATTTACTCTCTAAATTAAATAACAAGGTACCATCGATTAAGTTTACTCTACAATTGGAAAAAGACAATTGCCTCCCTTTCTTAGATGTTTTGATACATAGAAAACCATTTCAATGTAAATTCAGTATTTATACAATTTAACTTATGTTCATTTCCATTCAGGCCACCATCTTAACATCAAAATATCAATTTTTTCTTCTATGTTTTTACGAGCATTTCGCATTGTCACTCCCCAACCAACAATTTAACTTATGTTCATTTCCATTCAGGCCACAATCTTAACATCAAAATATCAATTTTTTCTTCTATGTTTTTACGAGCATTTCGCATTGTCAGTCCCCAATATTTGTATCAAGAAATTGATTACATAAGAAAAATGGGGAAAGATTTGTTATCCTTCAAATATATTAGATATCTGCTATGAAAAAGACCTAAAAAAATTTTATAGTGTAAGAAATACGGAGAAGAAAATTCTAAGAATATTCTCAATTTGCCTTATTTTAACGGATTTGAAACCATTAAATCATTGCTAAAATCCTTCAAGGTCACCCATGTTTTTTCCAATAATAACACACTAAAAGGAATGTTAATAAAAAATGGCCCCAGGGAAAGCAATAACATAATATATAAAATTCCATGTATGGACTGCCCCTCTTTTCATTTCGGACAATCAAGCAAGGGCTTAGACGTAAGATTAAATCGGCATAGTCTGTTAAAACTGGGCAAACATCTAATGCAATATTTACTCATTTAAGTGAAAACAACCACCGGATAAAATGGATTGGTAGCTCAGTAATTGCAAGATCAAAAGATGTCTTGTCACAAAATCTTTTAGAATCTGCCATTATACAACTTACTTCCCATTGTAATTTTAATATTAGCCATGGCCTGTTTCATTTAGACGCTTGTTTGTTTGTTTGTTTGTTTGTATGGTGTTTTTACGTTGCATGGAACCAGTGGTCATTCAGCAACGGGACCAGTGGCTTTACATGACTTCCGAACCACGTCGAGAGTGAACTTCTGTCACCAGAAATAAACATCTCTCACTCCTCAATGGAATGGCCGAGAATCGAACCCGCGACCACCGAGGTGGGACGCTAATACCATACTAACCACGTCGCTGAGGCGCTCTATTAGACGCTTGTATTAGTAACATGTTTAAGAATGACCTCGAAGACAATCACAGGTTTAAATACAAAATAGTTGCCTTAGAGATATTTTCTTAGTATATGTATGTTTAATATGCTTTGTGAATAAGTTTTTGTTTACCAAAGATCTGAATGTGGTCAGTTGCCGCCCCGTATAATCCTTTAATTGTCTTGTCCCTGTGTCTAAGCAGTTGTACTTAATCTTTTTGTTCTTAAATTGTACCCATGTTTATGCTTGTTTGGGAAGGTTACTCATTCTCCAGGCGTGTTGGATTCTAGGTACTATTCTCCTTATAATCCCTATCTGTCACTTATACGACCCTTCCTTGTCCTATCAGTTTCTCATGTATGTCCTCTCATGTATGTCCAAGGTCCTCTTCTTGTCCTAAACTATCTATGTCATTCCCAAGCAGCATATAGTAGGCATGAGGGTTGTTTGTTCCTATTTGTAATACTTTCCACTTATCAAAGTTAAAAGGAATTTGCCATCTTTTTGACCACTCTCCTATTTTCTTTAGCTCATCTCTTAAACTTTCCACTGTATCTGGGTCTGCTGCATTTACACCTAGTTTGGTGTCATCTGCAAATTTGTTTGTCCTGCTAGTTGAGCATACATCAATGTCATTAATGTAAATCAATAACAAGAGAGGGACAAGGACACAACCCTGAGGAACTCCACTTGTCACACCTGCCCATTCTGATTCTTCAACATTTATTAAGACTTTTGCTGTAAGTTAGCCAGTCTTTGATCCAGTCTGCTATTTCTCCTACTATTCCTAAAGCTCTAACTTTTGTCATAGGTTTCTTGTGTGGATTTTGTCAAAGGCCTTTTGGAAATCTAGGTAGAGTATATCTATAGCTTTACTACTGTTGTCAATACCAAGCATGTTATGAAAAAACTCCAATTAGTTTGATAGGCAGGATCTGTTTTGTCTGAAATCATGATGGCTGTTTAGCAAGTTGTTTCTATTAATGTGATTCACAATTTGACCTGCAATTATGGACTCAAAAATCTTTCAAACAACCGACATTAGACAGATTGGTTAATAATTTCCCGGCTCTTCTCTTGGACCTTTTTTGGTAAACTGGGGGCACATTAGCTAGTTTCCATCCTTTTTGCGCCTTTCGTTGTTCTACACTTTTCCTGTAGAGTTTATATAGGTGAGGAACTATCTTCTCTTTTAGCTCTTTAATTTCTCTTGGATGAATCACATCTGGGCCAGGAGACTTGAAGTTGTTGAGTTTGTCTATTTTGTTTTTAATGTCCTCTTCTGTAAATATTATTTTGGCCAACGGTTCTGCCCTTTCTTATCTAATAGCAGTTTCCGGTATTGCAGTAGTGTCTTCAATTGTGAAAACACTAGTAAAAATCTTATTCAATAACTCTGCTTATTCCAAGTCTGAGTTCACCAGGTTTCCCCTATTGTCCCTTAGGGGACCTATGCCATTTTTTACTGGTTTCCTTCTATTAACAAGCACAAAGACTTCTATTTGGGTTTCCTTACAAACTTATGCAACTCTCTCATTTATCTTTGCATTTATTACTAATTTTGTTGTTATACCATGACTCTGCCACAGATTAAATTTTGCTTTACTGATGTATATAAATACATTTATTAAGTAATATGTCTATTTGATGCTCATACTTTCCTGAGCACAGCAATAGCATGATCTGCCTTCTTCAGTCTTCCAGAAAACTCATTTTCAAGCGATCCATCACTTTTAACTACTCCAAGATACCTGAATATGGTGACATCTGTTGGCTGACTTCTCATGGTCATAATATTATCTTCTACTCCATCAAAACGATTTCTAGACTAGTACCATCAGCCATTTCTCTTCAGTCTGTTAACCCACCCTTGCAAATCTTGTACACTCTATTCAAGAACTGTAAATCTGGATAATCAAGTCTGCTAGGTACCAACCATCAACCCACTCAATTTTCTCTCTTTTCTCTCGAATGTTCTGAACACAAAATCCATACACACTGTAAAATGGAGATCCTACTTTTCCTTGCACTATACCACCAACCACATTCAAAGGACACTTGCTACCTTGATGCATATTTTTATCGTGAATACACATTTTTTCTGGTAGGCCATAACATCTCAGACCCTTACAAAGATAATACTATCTCAACCTTTATCTAAATCTATGAAAGCCACAGGCAGAAATAAAGTCCACTTTTTATTCATGATTCTGACAGGAAATGAGTTTTCTCTGATATATTAGGTGTTCATTCTGCAGGCACTCTTATCATTCTAGGTCTACAGCTGCCCACCTTTTCAAGATTCCCTGGGCTCTACTATAGGTCTTCATCCCGATTCCTCCACATCTGCTTATCTGACCAACTGTTCCCCATTCCCTCTGAACCCCATCCAAGCTATTTCAATCTTTGAGCTTTCATTCTTTATTACAGCTTCATGATGATACCAACTCTCTAATTCCTCACTCTTAACACAACCTTCCTAGCAAACTCTAGCTATAGTCTTAACATTCTATGGTAATACCTATGCAAATTCTCCTCAAATTTCCTTGCTTGTGCCGATGATTTTGCTGCATACTGCAGTGCAGCTCAATGTATCCACTGTCAGTCCTTGTTCTCTCTATTAATGGGACATTTTCATTCACCAATTGGTTAACCGTTTTCTCCATGTTAACCACGCTACAGCTACTTGGTCATTCTTACTGCTTTTTCATTCCTGCTTCACAGTCCAATATGTACCCAAGGTAAAAAAAATTCTAAATTACCGGCCTTTTTCCCATTCACTCTTGTAGTCCATTTTGGACAGTGGAAACCTTTTACTTCGTGTAAACTTTGTAATCTTGTAACACCATTCAATACATAGAACAAAAGTTTGCCCACATCAGATATAGATGCTTTCATGATACCTTTTTATTCCAGATGGCCATGTAAATGGGATACCATACCAATTCCCACACTTCCTAAAATCTCTCTTCTTTGAAAACTTCATAATTATTTCCAATCATTTGGCTTACCCTCATTGTCTCATATATCTTGAAATCAATAGCAGATGGGAAGGGGGAAAAAGCCTGGACTAATCCCCCCCCCCCTTGAAAAATAATAATATTGAAGATATAGATAATAACATAAGTGAAAACACACACACATTGTATATATACATATATATATATATATATATACGTAACAATATATATATATATATATATATTATAATATTATCTATATATATATATATATATATATAATATTATATATATATATATATATATATATATATATTGTTACGTATGGGCCTGGCCTTGAATGAGACTCCAATATGTAAACAGGGGAAAAATAGAATGAATTACTTGAACTTACCGTAAAAAGGATTTACAGTGATAATTTACTCTAGAGGAGAAGGTCGCCAGAAACTCAGCTAATTACTTTACATCTATTTATTTACAAGAGGCCCTTACTGGCCTGGAGAAAAGTAAATGCAGCGTGTCCACACGTTGGGACCCATATGTCTCTCACAAATGGATAGCTGGCTAAAATGTGATTCAGGTAATAAAAGCTGGGTTTCGATATCTTGCGGTAATGCAACACTTGCGGGCGGACAGACTTGACACGTGACTCAGGGGATCTGGAAAAAGATCCCCGATTAGACAAGATAAAAGAAAAAGGACTTCTTGCACAAGTTACGATTATTCAGTTCTCTAACACTGGGGAAAAGGAACTTTAATGGTTCACTGAGGTATGCAATGACTTCATTTGTCTGGGACGATCACACAAGGGAAACATGCGGCCATGAGGCAGTGAGAAACAAAGGGATATTCAATGGAGTAGAAGTTTGATTTATGAATATTAGGAGGGAAGGAACTGGCAATATGCTGCTTCACAAGACGTACCTGGATGCCATGATCAGTGTGGACCTTTGTAGAAAATGTGGCGTCCAGCTTTGTCTCAGGTCTGGGTCTCTTGGCGCGCCAGTACACCGTTAGGCCTAAGGGGGAAGGCTGGTTGGAGACATCCGTCCGAGGTCACGACTGGAGCTGACTGTGGAAGATCGCAGGTGTCTTTCATGGGTGTTGGGGGTCAGCTTAACCCCCCACGAGCAGGGCAATCCTGGAAACAGAACATACAGCCAGCAGAGGGTTCAAAGGAAAAAGAGCTTAAGATATAGGCCTAAGAAGTACCAGTCTGCCTACATCCTTCCCTTTGAGATACGTCCCTAAAGCTGACAAGAGTCTATTTTCCCCCTTCTCGCAGGAACTCCCTATCTCTGGCTGGCGTGTTTTGGTTTCCCGCCTAAAAATCAGCTGATATTTGGAGGAATATGGCTGCCGTTTTACAAATCAAAATAATTACTTAAATGCTGGGTAGACGAAAAGATCAATAAACGTAGCAATATATATAAATATATAGTGTGCGTGTGTGTAGTACAAAAACTGGTGCCCCCAGGAAATTTTTCTGTATCTGCTAGTGCTTGAAATGGCTTCTTTAATGCTTAACCTGACACTGGTGGGTTCACCTTAACGTATCTGCTGTTATCCCAGCACATGTCACATGCATGGTCATACCTGGAAGCCACACGGGTCACAAGTCACAAAAGGTATCGACAGGCCTGCCAACTACCCAGACGCTGTGCAACTTCCTCCGAGGGTATAAAAGCAGTGGCGTCTGGAAGAACTCCCTTAGAACATTGTCCACCTGCCAGTGAAGCCACAAGTCTCACCTGGAATATCGGGCCCCTTTCCCCCCATCTTTCCGAGAAGACACCACATGACTGTGCTCCTTTATTTGAGCTTAACTCCCTTCTTCCCATCGGTGCCACTGGAGGAGAAAGGATCCAGTTTCGACTAAGGCACAGTGAAGATGCAAGGTTTCAGTACAGTCACCTCCATTTCTAGTTCCTTGCTGGACGAGCGGTTTTCGCGCTCGGCTGCCAATCTGGTGATCCAAAGTTCGAATTCTGGCTCAGACCAACGTGGAATCAGAGGAATTTATTTCTGGTGATAGAAATTCATTTCTCAATAGAGTGTGGTTTGGATCCCACAATAAGCTGTAGGTTCCGTTGCTAGGTGACCAATTGGTTCCTAGCCATGGAAAAATATCTAATCCTTCGGGCCAGCCCTAGGAGAGCTGTTAATCAGCTCAATGGTCTGGTAAAACTAAGATATACTTAACCTCCATTTCTAGAAGAGGATTTGACTGACCAGTAGGTTCAGCTCCCACTGGTAAAGGACGACGGCCAAGTGATGTCAAGGGGAAGACGAAATACCCACGTAACTTGGCCCTGAATGTTAGTAAAATGTGGCATATGCTAAATTGCATGGATCCAATGACTGATTAACAATATATGGGAACTATATATATCAGGTTACTCTCTGGACAGTACTTTTATTTGGTTAAAAAATGAAAGTAAAAAAAACTTATTTCCTTATGAAAAGCACCATAGTTAAATTTTTTATGGCAAGCTCGGTGGATAAGAATCAAGACAGTATTCCTCTCATATTTTTCATAACAAACACTCGAGATATTCACGCTGAAGCATTAATATATTATATTATATATATTATATATATATGTATTATATATATATATATATATAGATATATTTTAAATTTATAATATATATATATATAGTTATATTTATATATATATATATATATATATTACTATATATATATATATATATATATCTATATATATATATATATATATATATATATATACATATATGTGTGTGTGTGTGTGTATGTATATATATATAATCTGAATGGTTTCTTTCAATTAATAAACCATGAAAATGTAAACTTCTGTTTGATTGTTTCCATGGTAAAAGTTATTTTTTTTATGCATGAAAGGAGTCGAAGAATAATGCAATATGTTCATTAAAAAAAAAAAGTATGAATTAGCAATGCACTATAGTTGGATGTAAAATGCAAGAGTCATGATAATATTTCTTATATTTCTCATAACAAGCGCTTAAGAAATCCACGCTGAATCCTGTAAGAGTGGGCTCTCTAGATATTGGTATATCTATTTCTGAGTTTTTATCTACAAATAAATCTAAAAGAAAGCTGTTTGACTCTTTCCATTGCAAATTTTTTTTTTACTATTGAGAATTATGGTAGTCGATGAATGGTACAATATAGCTTTTTTTAAATACCTGGAAAATATAAAACGTAGTTTTTAAAAGGGTTAAATTTCATTAGAAATGGTGTTCGATATGCTGGCTGCTAACTCCGCCCACCGCAGGTGACGTCACAACGAAGGCGAGCTCTATGATTGGCTGGAAATAAGCTGGTGCGCTACCAGTACACATCTCGGGAATATGCCTCCGGCACTCTCATCCCTTTGTGCTCATTAGTACCACATGCCCAGTTAACCCCCGTTACTGATTCAACTATACTGCATTCTGATCTACAGTTATTCACAGTATTACGGAACACCGGCGTCCCTTCAACCTACAGGTGTTACCTAATTCATTACCATAACTTGTACAAATATACCTAATCAAGCTAACCCTTTCCTCACTCTGAAGTAGGCCCTCAGCCAGTTTTTTTTTTTTTTCTTAAAGTCTGGTATCTGATCAACCCATTGATAGCTTGAGTAAGTATCCAAATCCGTTGCATAGTTACAAAGAACCAGAATTTTAATATATATACGTATATATATACGTATATATATATATATATATATATATATATATATATATATAAATACATATATATATATGGGTGAGTGTGCATATGTTTGTGCATAGAGGGTAAAGATTTCTGTTGAGAGTAAATTCAAGTTGTTATGATAAAAGCACAGTGTACGTGCTAAAAGTACACTGGTTAAAATGAGTCTAAGACAAGGAATTAGCAACATCTCTGGCAGTTTAATATCTTAGACTGGGTGATGCAAGAAATAACACAAATAACAGATGATGCAGACGTAAAATTTATGATAAGTCGAAAATGGACAATGTTTCCTGAAAATACAGCATAGATTGGAGATAGTGAAGAGAAACTTCGAACACTAATGAAAGTCTGAAAGTGTTTGCAGATAATGAACACTGAGAGTAACTGCTGGCAACAGTATAAAGATATAATACATGGGAACAAGGATTATAGAAAGGAAGCAAATGGTTAAGAATGGCTTTAACAGATGATAATAGGAAGCAAGAAAAATTGAGTCAAAGATTATGTGAAACAAGGATGGCGCCAATTGTTGTATGTATAAGACTGCAAAGAAACTTGCAGTCACTAAGAAAGCTGAGGTGGTAATATCTATAGGGACTTGAGGATTGTTAAGCAAATTCTCCCTTAGGGAAGTAAAGTGGGGATGTTGAATGAAAACGGATTGTGAAGGTTGGAGCTGTTAAAGATGAACTGTTTACACTGTATATAGTGTAAGATGAATTGAAAATGCGAGAAATATGGAGATAGGTATAAATGGCAGAAAGGTTACAATATGTGACCCAAAAAAACTGATCATAATGTTTATAAACAGTTTGGTCAAGCGGAAAGAATTGAGGACGATATATCGGAAATAAAAGTTTATAATTGCAAAATATCAGAATATTTGGAAAGATGTGGATATGAAGGATACTCTAGATGGATGGGGTGAAAGTGTACTGCAAAAGCAAGGGTTTGCTGTCAAGAAAACAAGACTGTGCGCGTATATGTACGCACGAGTGAGCAATATGAAAGTTTGTGTAAGGATATTTAGTGTAGTGCTGATGAGGCATTGAGTGTATGAAGGGGCTAAAGTGGAGGTTTTGTGTATGAGAGGTCACCCACATTTCGGCACTTGAAATGTGAATGTGACAGTGAATATAGTGTCATTTTCTTTTTCTGGAGCCACCTCATGTTAGGAGACAGATTATTGTTCTAAACAGAACTGTATGTAATGGAAAGCTCCCAACCTATGGCTAGACAGTGAAGGCCTAACCTCTCAAAGGATGTGTGGAGGCAAAATAAGTTACAACCAACAGTATACTGCACAAGCAGCCACAGGCACAAACTCAGCCATTGATAACCTAAACTGTCTTTGGGATAAAAAGAAAAAAGATTATTAAGAACTAAAAATCACTGCGTTACTAGCGTGGCATGAATCATTCACACATGCATGTTTCTTCAATGAGGACCTACCTTGACATCTGTCCAGCGAGGAGATGCGCGTGCCCCTGATGAGTGGTAGTAGTATGACACGATAGACACGAGAAAAAGTGATCTCAAGACAGCAGCTCGAAACATGTTCCTTCCGCGAGCCACCGAGGCACGATTTAATATTTGTTTGGATTTATAACTGGAAAGAATACCATCAAAAGAATAGAATTTGACTTGGCTTCATCATGAAGAAGAATCCACATTATTCTAAAGTAATCTAAAATAGCTCATCACGGAAATATTCCACATTTTTTTACACAAATGTACTTACAAAAGTGTAATGACTAATAACATCAGAGTTCGGGGTATAAATAACCCTTTGGAAGAGTTTCCTTCCTGACGGTGCGCACTCGACTGATGTTACAAGACTACTTCAACGGGGAGGATTAAGATAAAGAATAAGCCCGAATCACAACCTTGGAGAGAGAGAGAGAGAGAGAGAGAGAGAGAGAGAGAGAGAGAGAGAGAGAGAGAGAGAGAGCTGTATGGTATGTGCCGTCCCATTTTCAATATAATATTTTTTTTACCTATCAATTACTAAATACCAGAAACTAGGGTCTGTCTGAGTCAAAAATATGAAAAGTTCAAAAGTTCCAATTTGTAAATTTGACGAACATCACCCGATTACAAGATGCATTATCAATATGACACCTTTCCTAACTAAAGACAGTTACTCAATCATGGCCTCGATTTTTCCTTTGAACAAATCACACAGTCACACACACACACACACACATACATACATATATATATATATATATATATATATATATATATATATATATATATATATATATATATATATATAGTATATATCATATATATATATATATATATATAGATATATATATATATATATATATATATATATATATATATATATATATATATATGTAGTGCTGGGCCTTGTATAACGAGGCGCACTGTGAAGTTATTAAGACCTGCGATGTTATACGCAAGTATCTGGTTGTATGCTTCCCATCCTTGTCGGAGATTGCGACGATAATTAACAAGTCAGTATCTTCTTTGGGTATAAAGGCGAAGATGTTTCAAACTCATGATGATAAACATAATATGTCTGAGAAACTACATCTCTTGAGTAGAGGCAAGAAGGCTGTTAAGAGAACTTGATTCTAGGAGGGGAAGTAGAGTTCTGAATTACAATGCATTTACAAAATCATAGGAGAGCAAAGCTTAGCTCAGCATACTAACATACAGACAGACGAACATGTGAGAGGAAGTCACGTAGACGTCTGTGGGTTATAGGTCAACAGGTTCTCAGGCGAAAGCACTGTGACCTGTTTGACACAACAATGGATTTGATTATCACAGGCAAATGCAAACCAGGGCGCCGCTGATACAACACGCCAAGGCCTAGCTTGCATTCTGTTTATCAATCCCTATCACACTCCTTGCTATCTCAACAGTGATCCCTTGGGTCATCGGCTTATTTATATATGGAATATATATTTTTAAATGTAGCACTTATATATATATATATATATATATATATATATAATATATATATATATATATATATATATCTCCAGAAAAATAACAACAAAACAATCACAGCTGCATACTACATAATTTAACCACCAACTACTTAATGGCAATGGCTGAACTCCAGGTGCAAATGCAGAACACATTTGTAACACGAACTGAATCATACTCTCAATCAGAAGGCCCTAACTCACATTTTGGATGTTGAGATTCCTCCTCTCCAATGCCTCTCACAATTCTCCAAGGCCTACCGAGGTCTTACTCTGCTCCTCCTCCCGTTACTTCCAAATTACATAATTTCCCCAATCTTTCACCCGCCATTCTTTCCCCACGACTAAACCATCATCAAACACTGATCCATCCCTTCATCTATGTTAAGTCAAAAATACAGTTGGTCACTACAATTCCCATCATTTTTTATTTTCATACAACATCCCCGCTTCACTTCTGTTATGCATAATTGCCTCAACAATCTTATCACACATTCCAATCTGTGATTCACTTAGGGTCTGATATCACTGCTATTTGATACACTTATTACTAAAGACGTATACACTTCTACTACTAAAAGGCCATGTAGACAACCTTGTTGGTCTCCACTCTCCATTTACCATCGCAACATTCTTGCTCACGTTTACTTTTACACAGCTTTCTCATCTTCCCAACACGTCAAACTATCACTAGGCTTAGCAGTTTCTCCTTTCTATTCGAAATCAAGACTTTCTTCAGCAAACATTCATTCTACACTCAATTCACGACTTATTCTCTGTTCAAGCAATTCTACTTCTACATCTCACTGCCCGTTCTCAGACTTCTCACAGAACTCCACCTATTAAAAAATTAAACCACCAAAAACACACAACACATCTTGTCTCGACCTAACGTTTACATCAAACCATTCAGTACCCCGCCAGCAAAAGCATAAAATTCAATTTCATAAACCCTCTTATTGTTCTCAACAACTTACCAACTATAGCATACATACTCAATACTATCATGTTGCATCTCTTTAAAACCATCCCCCATAAATGGTGGCGGCTCGAGAGAACGAAAACAGAAAAGTAAATACATCTCATGTTTGATAATGGATGAACCCCACGACGAAATCTCTACGTTAGCTCCTTCATATAACTAGACATCAGCAACGGAACAAATACCCTCAACACATTACATTAGCCATCTCTATCTTACATGAATTCTCACACTTGTCAGACATTACGACTCTTCTTTCCTGTGCCTCATCCACACATTCTATCTGACTTTCAGTAAATCCTTCTCTCCTATTTGCCCCTAACACTTCTGACCTATGCACTTTTTGACAGCCCACCATCGTTAATTGCATATGAAAAAACACCTCAATTTCTTCTGCACTGACTTTTTATGTATGCAAAAACTTTTATCACTTCTTCATACCTCCACATTTCTCACCCTTTCCATTCCTCTTACCACATAGAAATTCATCCCAATAACTCCAACCTTTATCTTACCTTTGGATTCAACATCATATCTCACTTCAATAAAAGAGAGTTAGCATCAATCCCTTCATAAATTCCAACCTTGACTTAATCCATAACACATATTCCTACCCCACAACTGTTCACCTACATTTAATGTTATTTCTTAGATTGACTGCCTCATCCCAGCCATACCATATTATACAGACATTAACAAATACCACACCTTTTCCTAAAAAGAACGTTGTCACCTTCATTAAAAACTTTTACTAAAGGCAATTTCTTGAGTTAATACTCAAGAAATTGCCTTTTATACAACCGACTCTCAATATAATCGAATGTCATCAATTCTTTCACGACACTTGATTCACACACATTTGTTACTTTGCTGAAACCCACAATTTTTTTCTCATATCTATCTCCAGCATCCAACAACACACCTTCCCTGGTAGACAGAGTAATGTTACGTTTCTATTGACCCTTATACAGAGGAGCAATCAATTTTCCCACCCAATCTCTTGCAACTCTTACCTCATCCAGTTATACTTTACGCACTCATTCCAAAAGTGCTGCAGGATGTTAATTATTATACAAAACGCCCCAGGTGTCTTTCCATTCTTCAACTTCTTAGCTGCCTTCATGACATTCTCAAGTCACTTCCACAATCATCATTAAACTAACCCAGATCCCGTTTCGCTCTTATATTATTCAGCTTTTCCTTTCTTCAGTTATCATTATGCTTAACTAAGCTGGTAACCCAATTGTTAGGGTGAATGCTACAAGCCTAAGAAGGTCTCTAACAGGGAATATACGAGTAGCACAGTAGGGAAAAAAACAGAAGTAAAATAAACTACATATGAGAATAGCAGCAAGATACGAACTAAATTATGAAAAGTTTGTCTACTTAATGAGAAAGCTTTGCAAAAAAAGTATATATATAATATATAATATATATATATAGATATATATATCATATATATATTATATATGTAGTGTGTGTGTGTGTATTATAAATATATGTGTATGTGTATGAAACGTAAAAACACCATCACGCTTCTCGGTTATCTGCAGACGGATCCACTGTAGTACTCGTTTAGAAAGACGAAATGTATTTGTAAAAATATATACAGAGCTGAAAGCTTTCGTCCATGCCTCTGTGGACTTGATCACTAAACTGGAAAAACAAATGTCCACAGAAGCATGGACGAAAGCTTTCAGCTCTGTATATATTTTAACAAATACATTTCGTCTTTCTAAATAAGAGTACTACTGTGGATCCTTCTGCAGATAACCGAGAAGCACGATAAATATGTCAATACCATAATAAATACTTCTGTATAAGGCATTTCTCTTCCAATCAATAAAAAAATCACTTAAAAACACAAGTCCGAGGATAAGGCAGTCGAGGGCCAACACGCGAAGATCCTACGACCGCCGCAAATACGAAACTAAAAGATAAAAATACTACGCTTCGAAAAACGTAGCGTTAGGTACTGTTAAGATTTGGGTATATATATATATATATATATATATATATATATATATATATATATATGTATATACATATATATATATATATATATATATATTGTAAACTGCACTATGGAAACAGTACTGCTTCGAATTGCAAAAATAAACATCGAACGGTAATATTCATGCACAATCAAAAAGCAGCAAAAAATTCGAAAGTTTCTTGTGAGCAATCGAGTTTTCTGTACAGCGTATAACCAAGCCCACATATAATAGATTTATCTTTCGGTGGTCTCGGTATAATGCTGTATGAGCCACGGCCCATGAAACTTTAATCACGCCACCGCATCGTTCCCAGACGCACGATTATGGCTAGATTTAACCTTAAATAAAATCAAAACTACTGAGGTTAGAGGGCTGCAACTTGGTATGTTTGATGATTGGGGTCAATTGGTGGTCAACATACTAATTTGCAGCCCTCTAGTCTCAGTAGTTTTTAAGATCTGAGGGAGGACAGCAAAAGTGCGGACGGAGTTTTTTTTTTGCAGAAAACTAAAAATGTGTCATAATTTTTTATTCAGGAGTAAAAAATTATCTATATGCTTAAAAACATATTAAATCAGTGCAACTACTTTTATTTATCTTAAAACTAGCATACTACATCACTGATGTTAACCTCAATGGTCATTAAAACCAGTCATTCTATTTTCGAAATGACATAATAACCTTCATATATAATCTATAATTGTCTAATTAACTACCATTTTCCTAACATCATGCATCAATTCAAAACCAACAAGTAATTTAGTAAGAACTGCGTGTCATACAAACAAAAATATATACTTATGGAAAAAAGGCTATAGTAAACGTTATGCTGCTTGAACGTAAATGTACCACATACTGAAGAGGGCATTCGATGATAATCACACTGAGGTGCCATCCTTTTCCAAAAGCCAAACCAGTCCTATTTTACTATTTTCCTTTCCCGGTTTCAAACGATAAACTAATCGCCAGTTCCCAAATTATGATACTAATGGTAAACAGCTTTGAATTCCACGAAAGTTTGATATTCATAGCATCTGGGATATCAGAGCCTGGAGCTGTATCGATGGAGGTCTTATGGAATAAATCAAATCATTCTTATACTACCGATTTCTGACAGTTTGGAAGTGAAGCACTTTTAGTTCCTATTTCTAGTTACTGGTCTATTTAATCTATGGAAGACAATACCAAAATGCCCTGCAAAAGGATTACTTACTTTTGAGGAACATGTTATTTTCTGTCCATTAACCCTTGTAAAATGAAGGTTTCATTAGGGTAACATTTCCTGCTATTTTTCGCCTCATTTTCTTCCACCTCCTATTTTTTGCTGCTTTCAGTTCGACACAAGACTCATCATGAACGTTAACAAGCTGCATTAATTACCTACCAAAATCAGACTCTGCACTTCTTACAATTTATTAGATTTTCTTGGGCAGTGATCTTCTAGTAGCTTAATGCAGGATTTTACGTTCTTTCGACTTCCCATGAACTGCTCATCAACCGAATTCTCAAAACTAGTACAGTCACTGATGCCAGAATCATTAAGCAGATAAGGGCTTCATAAGTCCCAAGATAAAATTCTAAAAGATATTGGTAAAATTTTAAACAAAATTATGGATATTGGTAAACATTTTACACACATATGTATAAAGTATTAAAAATCTTTACTGTGAGATTATATCCCTTGAACTTCTTGTAGAAAGCCAAATTTAAAATGTCGACAATTCTTTTAACTTAAATCTCTAAAACAATCTTGGTTAAGATGCACCTACCAACCATCCACTTAGACTCAAGAGAAATCAGTCCCTAGAATCCCTGAGACTGAGGCAATCGATCAATGCCAATGTGTTTGGCATGTATGGCTCATATACAGGTGGTAAAGGGATTTTCCCACCTTCTAAACAGATTTTCCCACCTTCTAAACAGACTGCTGTACTTCCAATAAGAGATATCACTCTTGATCACCCTTTTATTTTCAACTTTAAAAGATGTAACAAATTCATGAAGTTCATTTCTTCATCAATGGGTCTGGCAATAACAGACTCCAAAATGTCCACCCCACCCAATACTGAAGGTATAGGACTAACACAATAAGATTGGTGCAAGTGTAAGCCTAAACTGCTTGGTGGGATCAATGTTATTAAATGACTATAATCCCCAATCCACCCACACAAACTGCAATATACCTGGAGTCCTATCCCCAAGTTCATTCCACTCTTGGAATCCTACATTAAGATTTTAAATAGATCTGCCTTCAAGGATGAGACAGAGTACAAAATTTAAAGGGATATCCACCACAGTTGCACCATGAAGTAATAGAGAAGTTGCATAGCGAGATGGAAGAATAGAAATGTAAACAGGGGTAAAGAAAAAGGCAAAAGAATGGGCGCAGCTATGGATTACAGGGAAGCTGCAAAGATCGTCGTAGTGCCTGAAGTGCACCGCGATACCCTGAGATCAGCTCAACTAAAGCAGTATGTCCGTTTGACAGCAGTTTTTTTCTTTCTTTGAAGAACTGCAACATTGTGCAAACCTGTGACCAGAGACTTGCTAATTACAAGCAATTATTTGTAAGCAAAATTTTTTTTAGAAAAAATGTATTTAAGAAATAGTCATAAAAATACATATTTGATGGTGCCATAAACAGTGTTATATTCTCTTGACATCCATTAAGAAAAATTGCTAGTAATAAGATCACAAACGTGAAACACTTCGTTGGAACATAAATCTACTGCCAAGATGTTAGCAGATCCCAGCAGCTTTCCAGGATCTTGATCTTTTGAAATAAAGACTCCTTGACCCAGTGGTTTCCTTTTCCCCAAAAACAGTAATTATGGTCAAAATCACTGCTAATGGGCATCCTGTTTGACAATATCTCTTAGGCTGCCCTTGAACTGGAAACTTCCATTAGTACACAAGAGCTAAGGCTGTCATATGCTGTGAAGCACATCACCATTCACATTCTTTTTAGGTCCCAGACGATAAGTCATCCCTTTCTTTTATTGTTAAAATCCCAAATGGTCTTTCTTAACAAATTCACTCTTGAAGAGTATAGAATGGAATATACAATTTTGGTCGAAGGCCAAGCACTGGGACCTCCTATAAGGCCATTCTGTACTTAAAGGAATATTGAGAGTAAAAGGTTACAGTAAGAGGAATGAAAGGAGTTGCAGCTAGGGGCCGAAGGGACGCTGCAAAGAACCTTATTCTTGAAGAGGCTTGTAAGCTAAAGAGGCTGTAAAACTGTTCTAAAGCATCATGATCCCTAGACCAGACCAGTCAACTTGCTTGCAAAGCTATTTTTGCATTGTTGGAATATGGGATTTAGGCCATAAGCCAGGCAAAGTGAACCACGAGATCATTCAGTGCCAATTATATACTCATTTATTTTATATCTTATTTTCACTTACATTTAGTCTCTTTTCTTACCATTCCACATAATGACATTCTATGTTGTGGAAATCTATAACCTTAGGGTTTTACAATTAAATGTTAGTTTTGTTTGAATAATCATACAAATAATTATCAAACATTAATGACAATAAGCATTCAGTAAAATGCCTGGCTGCAGGATGCAGGGCTCTTTAATGTTGTGAATCTTCTCACAAACCATGAAATGAATCAGAAGTCTCACAAATTTCATTTGTGTCAAATGTCCATGGAGACTTTTTCTCATAGACTATCATTATTGTGATTCTAATGACCAAGGAACAGACTACAAACTCGGGGTCTTACCTGCAACTTATTCTCTTCAATTCTATGTAGATAATGTTTGTAATTCCATGTTAGCTAATATTAGTAGGCAATCAGTTATTATAAAACATTTTTCAAATCAAATGACCAATTTCAAGTTTATCTTCAATCACTTGAAAAACAAAATAGAAAGATGAATTTGAAAAGGGGATTTACTGACAAATGACAAACTTTAGGGTTGGGGTCAGAGTGCCAAAACTGATTCGAGGTTTGCAGGGTCACAGGTAAACTCTAGCTAGCTATTTACCAACTCACTATAAAGTGTGCCATTCAATTTACATCCCCACTTTTTCGTAAGAAGGATCTGATTAAGAGATATATTAAAAACATGAGTTTTTCAGAAAACTATTTCTGAACAAATTTGGGACTGAAATCATGATGAGGGTCGTTTGCTGGTAGTGAATGGCAGACACATCGCTCACACGTGAGATAGAGCCTGGGAGGCCTAGGATTGGATTGGAATTCAAATTTAGGCCAAAGGCTAAGCACTGGAACCTGTCATATCATTCAGCGCTGAAAATAAGAGTTGAAAAAATTGTTAGGAGAGGTTGGAAAGTAAGACGGAAGTAAGAATATAAACGGAGATAGAGCAAAAGGAAGGAAAGACACTGTAGCTAGGGGACTAAGGGACGCTGCAAAGAACCTGAAGTAATCCCTACAGTACACCGTGAAAGATGCACTGGCGACACTACGCCCCCTACGGAGCTGGGAGGCCAAAGACTAATAGCTGGGAAGACACATAGGCTTACAAGAACTTCGAGTCTGTAGTATTGTCCTGATACAATACAGAGAACAGTAGAACTTGGGAAACAAAGTGGGAAAGCAATAAACGTCCAAATTAAGAATATGATCATACGTTATGTGGAGTGCCATCTACAGTGGTCAATGGTAATTCGGCTGATCATGGGTAATTAATAATCTTTCCAATACCATCCCATCTGCACCTATATAAAATAGCTTGTTTATCTATCCACTGACTGCTACTTCTAAGCTAGTCTTTGGCGTTTTTGTTGTTGCTTTCTTGATTCCCATATGGGTCTTCTTAACATGTTTGCCCCTTCTCCTAAGGTTGGACTTCGATTCTACTCCTCTTTTCTCCCTTGGGATTTCTACCCATGACAGGTATCTATTTGTTATCCCTTGAGGCATGCACTTGAAAAGGCATTTGGCTTCAAATGATTTCCCTCCTATTCCCTCATAACTATTTTAATAATAATCCACTAAGATAATAACCTATTGCTCCTCAAATTCTCAACAATTGTTCTAATAATTTCTATACAATATTCTTCCTTGGTATTAATTGCATACCCATACACTTCTTCAGTCTTTCCTATCAATTTCATAAACTCTGTTTTGGAATATAGCGACAATCATGAACCATTAGTTTTTTTTTTAAGAGAGAGACATATACAACATCTTTAAATACGGTACAATATCCTCTCTCGACACTAACCAAAAAGCAGGTTAGATTACTTGAAAAGTTACTTTCGAGGGTGTCACTATTAATACCAACCATATCTTTTGGAGTATATCAACCAAAAAAATACTAATAGCTTTCAAACAATATTAGCCAGTCAACGAAAACGATTCAGCCAAACAAAAAATACTCCAATTCGTCAGTTAACTGGCAAGCTTTCATACAGCAATGAATAAACCCGTGAGCTCAGTTTACCAATGGCAATACAGTCAGAAATAAGTCAACCTGTCGCTATACTGTCCACACAAAAACTGCCTGTCAGTGCATACAAGTACTGTGAATAAACTCATATTTAAAATAAGTGCACATTAAATTATTGCCGAGAAGTGTCAATCGATAATAGTCTTTTCAGACAAACACGAGGATGATAAGGAATATATCTTATCAGTGTAATAAAGATAAGACGGCTGGTTTTTGGGGTTTGTGGCACCAAACGGGATTATCAGCAATATTAATCGAGTCACTCTACACAGGCACAGGTTGAGTCAAGGTCCTTTAAATATACACAATATATTTACATGACCTTGGATTGAGTTATGTGAGGGGCAGGGGGAGCGGGCCAGTTGAGGGGCACCTTATTGATGGGGACCAGGGTTACCATATGATATGACCCTCGATTTTGCATTATTATGTAATAATGTCAATTAACTGAAGTAATATAGAGCCAACTTCATAAAAGAAAATTTCTTAAAACTCTTATTATATTATTATTATTATAATATTTAGTAGAGTAATTAGAAAGTAATTGAAGTTATTTCTTTGTTATAAAATGGATACATGGAAAATCGCAACACGCTACATAAATAACGTATCATAGGGAACAATTACAAAGTATTAAAAATAACAATACTATTTTGAGTTCAAATAGTTCCTACTGTGAAAATCAAAAAGACACAATAACAAATACTATTACATATCATTTTGCAATTGACTCTTTAGACATCTCAATGCTTTGCTTTCCCGTAGTTGTGTGTGTGTGCGTGTGTTTTGGGCAAATCTGGCCTTTTCAGGCAGTACAAATAAATTTAAGCATTAAATTTCGGAAACATGGACCGGCAATTGGCCGGGAAGGTGTCAAAAGCCATCGCGTCAATGTAGAGGTGTATAAATTTTTATTGAGAAACTACCACTATTAAAATCTCACACAGAGAAGCGCATATTGCACTAATGCATACAAACGATCCACAATTTTTACACACGTATGTGTATTCAAAAATAAAAATATCAAACTTACATTTTTTTTAAATACAAATTTATCCTTACAGGGCCATAAAGTGCTAATGTTTTAAAAACCTTTTCGTCCACAATCTCAGAGAGAGATTTCTCAACTCCTGCTCATGATATCTGGCGCAGAAAGTACTAAACCCAGAGAACTGTCACCGAGTGCACCACCTACCATTTCAAAACATACGGTTATGGCTAATCCTCTAACGGGTAAAAGCATCAACATTTTGGTTCCTATCAAAACTTAAAGGCCAAGAGTTATTATTTCAAATTATTTTATATTAGCAAGGGGAAGGAACAGCCACACCTTTTGCTCTGTCCTTAAATAATTATTTACGGAGATATGCCCACCAATAAAATATTAATATGATGTGTATGTGTGTGTGTGTATGTATGTATTATTTATGTGTGTATGTGTGTATGTATGTATGTATGTATGTATGTATGTATATATATATATATATATATATATATATATATATATATATATATGTATGTATAACTGAATCACGAAAGTTTGGAACGTGATAAATCCATAAATAAAGGTATAAGCCACGAAGGAAAGATAAACAATGGAGTTTCTACAAGATCTTTCGACTTAACGTCCTTTACTTAGCAGACAAACTGACTTACATGAGAAATTGAGAGTACAGGAAAGGTCTTATACATGACAGATAGGGACTAAAAGGGGATTAGTACCTAGAATACAAAACACCTGGAGAATGAGTAACCTTCCCAAACAAGCATAAACATGGGTACAATTTAAGAACAGAAAAGATGAAGTCCCACTGCTCAGACACAGGGACAAGACAATTAAAGGGTTATACAGGGCGACAGCTGACCACATTCAGATCTTGGGTAAACAAAAACTTATTCACAAAACATATTAACCCTTTAACGCCGATTGGACGTATTAAACGTCGATATAAATTGTCTGTTGGGTGCCGATTGGACGTATATACGTCAATATAAAAAAGTTTTTTCAAAAATTTGCGGAAAAATAGTTATAGGCCTACCAGGCGAAAACTTTTGAATCAAGCACCTTGGGGGATGCTGGGAGCTCACGGATCAAGGCTTTGTTTTGTTTACAATCATTACCCAGGCGCGCAAGCGCGAATTTCTTTCTCCTCGCACTAAAAAGCATCAGCGACACATCTCGGAAATTATTTCGTCATATTGACATAATTTTTGCACCATTTTATATTAGCTGTTACATGGAGTTTTATAAATGAAAATGTGCGCAATTTCATAGAATACAAGAAAAAGCAACCCATGGTTGTAGCTTTTATCAGTTTTGAAATATTTTCATATAAATAACAATAAGTGCCAAAATTTCAACCTTCAGTCAACTTTGACTCTATCGCAATGGTCGAAAAACGCAATTGTAAGCTAAAACTCTTATATTCTAGTAATATTCACTCATTTACCTTCATTTTGCAGCAAATTGGAAGTCTCTAGCACAATATTTCGATTTATGATGAATTTATGAAAAAAAACTTTTTCCTTACGTCCGCGCGGTAACTCTTCCAAAAAATCATAAATTTTTTCGTCCGATTGTCGTAATGTTTGCACCATTTTAAATTAGCCATTACATAAAGTTTTATATATGGAAATGTGCGCAATTTCATGTAGAATACAACAATAAACAACTCATTGTTGTAGCTTTTATCAGTTTTGAAATATTTTCATATAAATAACGAAACGTGCCAAAATTTCAACCTTTGGTCAATTTTGACTCGTACGAAATGGTCGAAAAACGCAATTGTAAGCTAAATCTCTTATATTCTAGTAATATTCAATCATTTACCTTTATTTTGCAACAAATTGGAAGTCTCTAGCACAATATTTCGATTTATGGTGAATGTATGAACAAAAAAAAAACATTTTCCTTACGTCCGCGCGGTAACTCTTCCGAAAAAATCATAAATTTTTTCGTCCGATTGTCGTAATGTTTGCACCATTTTAAATTAGCCGTTACATAAAGTTTTATATATGGAAATGTGCGCAATTTCATGTATAATACAACAACAAACATCCCATGGTTGTAGCTTATATCGGTTTTGAAATATTTTCATATAAATAACGATGTGGCCAAATTTTAACCTTCAGTCAACTTTGACTAGACCGAAATGGTCAAAAAGCGCAATTGAAAGCTAAATCTATTACATTCTAGTAATATTCAAATATTTACCCTTTATTTTGCAACAAATTGGAAGTCTCTAACACAATATTTCGATTTATGGTGAATTTATGAAATAAACTTTTTCCTTACGTCCGCGCGGTAACTCTTCCGAAAAAATCATAAATTTTTTCGTCCGATTGTCGTAATGTTTGCACCATTTTAAATTAGCCTTTACATAAAGTTTTATATATGAAAATGTGCGCAATTTCATGTAGAATACAACAAAGCACAACCCACGGTTGTAGTTTTTATCAGTTTTGAAATATTTTCATATAAATAACGATAAATAGAAAAAATTCGTCCTTCGGTCAAATTTAACTCGACCGAAATAGTCGAAAACTGCAATTGTAAGCTACAACACTTACAGTCTAGTAATATTCAATCAATTACCTTCATTTTGCAACAAACGGGAAGTCTCTAGCACAATATTTCGATTTATGGTGAATTTTTTAAAACATCATTTTTTTTTATGTCCGTGTGTTACAAATTCATGCATCATTTTGTGATAATATTTTCTCTGTGTTGCCTTGATCGTTTTACAATGTGTTATATACAAAATGATCGCAATTTAGTGTACAATACAACGAAAAAAATTAACTCGTTAGCTTTAACCGTTTTGCTCACAGCGCGATTTGTATCCAATTATATATGAAATTTTTTTTCGCGCTGTCATATATCCCAATATTTATATATGATAATGATATTTTTTTTTCATTTCTGATGGTTGCATACTAAACTTCAGGCAATGACAAAAAAGGAGCCAAAAATGAACTCAATCTTGAAAAGTAAGCGTGCTGTGATTTTTTGAAAAAAACATTTTTTCCGCTTCGGCGCTCACTCGCGAACGCCGCCGGCATACGGGAGACGATTTTTAAATACCGCTTCGGCGTTTAAGGGTTAAACATACATATACTAAGAAAATATCTCTAAGGCAACTAATTTGTATTTAAATCTGTAATTATATCTTTGAGGTCATTCTTACATTTAGACCCTTGTATTTGTAACATGTTTAAGAATGACCTCAAAGATATAATTACAGACTTAAATACAAATTAGTTGCCTTAGAGATATTTTCTTAGTATATGTATGTTTAATATGTTTTGTGAATAGTTTTTGTTTACCAGAGATCTGAATGTGGTCAGCTGTTGCCCTGTATAATCCTTTAATTGTCTTGTCCCTGTGTCTGAGCAGTTGGACTTAATCATTTTGTTCTTAAATTGTACCCATGTTTATGCTTGTTTGGAAAGGTTACTCATACTCCAGGTGTGTTGGATTCTAGGTACTAATCTCCTTATAATCCTTATCTGTCACTTATACGACCTTTTCTGTACTCTCAATTTCTCATGTAAGTCAGTTTGTCTGCTAAGTAAACAATGTTGAGTCGAAAGATCTTGCAGACACTCCGTTGTCTATCTTTCCTTCGTGGATTATACCTATATATATATGTGTGTGTGTGTGCACATATATATATATATATATATTTTATATATATATGTCCCGCATTTTGCCATTCAGTAACATATCAATTGTGACAAAAGGAACAGACGGCAAAAGGCAGACCTCCTCTCCCAAAGTTGTTCTTTCTGCCACTCCTCCCGTTTTTTACAGAAAATGGCCGAGGACCGCCCCCAAATCCGAAATTAATCCGAAAACCACCAGAGGGAAGAATGAACCTGATAAAGGCCGCCACCGAGAAGGATTCGTTCTCACTCAAGTTTCCAGCAGTCGGCTCCGATGAACTCCTCCCGCAGTCGAAGCCGTCCCCTTTGTCGTACCCGTGTGGCGGCCCACCCTGACAAATTTGGACAAAGTTCATTCCTCCATTGGCGCCCTTGAGAGGCAGAATCCAGCGATCAAAGTTGCTGTATCCTATTGCCTTCATTCAAGTCAGACCTTGAGGGTCATCAGCCCCCTTGCTGGCGCCCTGAATATGTATGTAGAGTAGTTAGTGTAAGTATATCCCCTTTAAATTTGATCCTTATAGTTTTCCGTACACTTCTCCCTTGAAATCTAATCTTGGACCTCAGCTGCAAATTCCATCTATATGTCAGTTTGATCGGGGCTTTCAAGCAGTCAGATGCATTTTTTCTCCCTTGTGCACCCCCTTGAGTCCTAGATATTATATATATATATATATATATATATATATATATATATATATATATATATATATATATATATATATCTATATATATCTCTATATATATATATATATATATATATATATATATATATATATATATATATATATAGATATAAAGGCGATAATGACTGGTCCTATTTGCACCAAAATTCAGCAATTTACCGCATCCACCGTCTCGGTGTTGCCATCAGACGGTTAAATAATTCAATAGGTTTTAATATGTCAAAAAATTCGCGTAAACTTTACAATATTTCATTTTTATCCTAATTTTTTTCAATTTAAATTTTAAATACGTGCACACTTGTTCGAATGACTGTCTATATGTGCGTATCTTATTCATGCCAGCATGTTTGAGACTGCATGTATTATATATGTACATATTTCATTCAAGCCAGCATTTGCAAAACGTGCGCATTGACTGTAACTAAATGTACTTGTACAGATATAACACTATAAATTGATTCACATCAACCGTACATCCGATACCTAGGCCCGTCCCTTACGACGCTCCTGACTGGCTGTTGGTAAGTCAATCACAGTGCTGGAAACTCTCAGTCTCTCTCGAGAGTTAACATAGGTAATATCTATGATCCGATCTCTTCTGAGGGATGGATGTCTTTCAAAAACTATAATTTTCATTACACCTCAGTTTTACCTGCAGAAAAGGAGTGTTTTCCAATTTCATCCCTAATCATCGTCAAGTCAATGATTTAAGGATTATAATGCTACAAGAATTATGTACTTCAGTAAACTTAATGCTAAAATATTCATAGTGAAATAAACATGAGATTGTTAATATAAAATATATTCATTCATTCCTTGCATGACATCGCAGTGCATTCATAATTTATCATTTGTGTTTCATGCAGTTTCGTGGCTTAATGTCATGGAAGACAATGCTACCAAAAAATTATAGGTAGGGCTATCAATATGAAAATAACAAGCAAAGACTAAGAATATTAATCTTTCTCTATCTTCGTGTAGTCAGGTGTTGTTCACGTAATCACTCGATGACGTCATCATGATCAGACCCCCTCTCAATATACAAGTCTTAAGTGGGAAAACGACTACTAAGACTTCATTATCGTCACTATCATTACCACCATCACCCTTTCATATCCTACAGTGTGAATCTCTATACGAAGAGCATCGTTACTTAGATATTGATATTTTATGAAGGAAATTCATTCATTCCATTGACTTTTCTTTCGCTACAATCAGCCCTCCTAGAGCTCTCATTACTCCTATTTATTATATATTACGATTTTCTTCATAATTCTTAGATCATCATAATTCTTAAATCACTGGCTTGTCGGTGTTTAGGGATGTAACTGGGAAACACTACTTTTCTACGGGTAAAACTGAGGTGCAATGAAAAATATAACTTTTTGACAGACGTATCCCTCGGGTGACCAGACATCAATCCCCTTTTTCGGAATTTGCCCGCCATCTGTCCCCCATTGCGTATGCAAATCGTAATAAACAGCTAAATGTTCTAAGATAAGAGTTAAGATATTTTTTCTTTCTCGAAACCTCAAGGCTCTTGCAACAGCATAGTGGTTAGTGTAAAAATGTTTTTCGTTTTGTTTTACAATTCATAGAATCAAGTCTATAAGCTTCCCTTTTATGCAATCAATGCATATATATTATTATTGAAAGTATCATTTGCTCTTAATACATGCTGACAGAATCATACTATTCCATTTATTCAAATATCTGTATATCTAAATATATAATTCTTTAAAGATAAATCTCATTTGTCATTTGAAAAGTGAAGAAACTGCAATTTCCTATCTCTATGTATGTGGTGGGGTAGGTAAAAGCTTCCACTGACGTCCTGGATTTGAATGTCTTCTTGGGTTCGCGCCTGGGACCAGGCAAATCTATTATCGTGTAAAAAAAATTCCCCTTCGGTTAAGCATATATGAAAATATATTAATTCCGAGGTAGAGTGAATTAGATATTAAAGGACATTGTAGCTCGATGTATGTATATGAATCACGGTAATGTGATATGACACATATACATATATATATATATATATTATATATATAATATATATATATATATTGCTTATGCTCACGCATAGCATATAGGCACTTGTTAATTTTCACGGGTGTCCCCTTTCTGATCCACCAGCAACAGGGATGAGCTCGTGTGGATGAAATGTACCCTAAGTTACTCACTGGGATATTGAAGTAGACTACTTCCTTTCACAGAAAATCATCGGTAACATTTTCATAACCTGGCAATAAATGAGAAAATGGCCCCTGTTTGCGGCTGATTTTCCGAAGTCGATAATTACATGTCAAATACATACAAAGGCTTATAACTTCACTATCTTTCATTATAAAACGACAACTTTTCCACACAAATTATTTGTCTTGATGATCTCTTTCATAATATATAGGTTTTGTTTTGATTGGATATTTTATGAAGGAAATTCATTCATTCATTTAACGCCGATTGTCTGTTGGGTGCCAATTGGACGTATGGTACGTCGATATAAAAGTTTTTTTTTTAAATTCGCGGAAAAAGAAATTCGCAAGCGCGAATTTCTTTCTTCTCGCACTAAAAAGTATCAGCGACACATCTCGGAAATTATTTCGTCACTTTGACATAAATTTTGCACCATTTTATATTAGCCGTTACATGAAGTATTATATATGAAAAGGTGCACAATTTCATGTAGAATACAACAAAAAACAACTCATGGTTATAGCTTTTATCAGTTTTGAAATATTTTCGTATAAACAACGATGTGGCAAAATTTCAACCTTCGGTCAACTTTGACTCTACCGAAATGGTCGAAAAACGCAATTGTAAGCTAAAACTCTTATATTCTAGTAATATTCACTCATTTACCTTCATTTTGCAATAAATTGGAAGTCCCTAGCAAAATATTTCGATTTATGGTGAATTTATGAAAAAAAAAACTTTTCCTTACGCTCGCGCGGTACTCTTCCAAAAAAATCATAAATTTTTTCATCAGACTGTCGTAATGTTTGCACCATTTTAAATTAGCCATTACATAAAGTTTAATATATGGAAATGTGCGCAATTTCATGTAGAATACAACTAAAAACAACCCATGGTTGTAGCTTTAATCAGTTTTGAAATATTTTCATATAAATAACGATGTGCCAAAACGCAATTGTAAGCTAAAACTATTACATTCTAGTAACATTCAAATATTTACCTTTATTTTGCAATAAATTAGAAGTCTCTTAACACAATATTTCGATTTATGGTGAATTTATGAAATAAACTTTTTCCTTACATCCGCGCGGTAACTCTTCTGAAAAAATCATAAATTTTTTGCTCCGATTGTCGTAATGTTTGCACCATTTTAAATTAGCCATTACATAAAGTTTTATATATGAAAATGTGCGCATTTTCTTGTAGAATACAACAATAAACAACCCTTGTTTGTAGCTTTTATCAGTTTTGAAATACTTTCATATAAATAACGATAAATAGAAAAAATTCGTCCTTCGGTCAACTTTAACTCGACCGAAATGGTCGAAAACTGCAATTGTAAGCTACAACACTTACAGTCTAGTAATATTCAATCAATTACCTTCATTTTGCAACAAACGGGAAGTCTCTAGCACAATATTTCGATTTATGTTGAATTTTTGAAAACATTTTTTTTTTATGTCTGCGCATTACGAATTCATGCATCATTTTGTGATATTTTCTCTGTGTTGCCTTGATCGTTTTACAATGTGTTATATACCAAAATGATCGCAATTTAGTGTACAATTCAACGAAAAAATTAACTCGTTAGCTTTAACCGTTTTGCTCACAGCGCGATTTGTATACAATTATATATGAAATTTTTTTTTTCGCACTGTCATATATCCCAATATTTATATATGACAATGATAATTTTTTAACATTTCTCATGGTTGCATACTAAACTTCAGGCAATGACAAAAAAAGGAGCCAAAAATGAACTCTTAATCTTGAAAACTAAGCGTGCTGTGTTTTTTTGAAAAAAAAAAAAAAAAAAAAAAAAATTTCTGCTTCGGCGCTCACTCGCGAACGCCGCGGGCACACGGGAGACGATTTTTAAAATAACGCTTTGGCGTTATATATATATATATATATATATAATATATATATATATATATATATATATATATATATATATATATATATATTATATACATAATGGGAGTTTAAGTAGTTTTCGTCATACGAATTATGAGAACAAACTATGAATTTTCTATTTATAATAGGCAACTTAAATTTGGAAGTCACCTAACTACTTAATGAGATAGCAAGTTACTTTTTGCTATCTCTAAATGCATTCTGAAGTACAGCACGATATTCCTGACTTAGGCACAAACATCTACCTGTTCTACACTTCAGATATTTGCAGTAGATTTCAAGTTCTTCAGGAATAGGATTGCTGCCCTTGTTTGGAACCAAAAGCTCATCATTAATTTCAAAACCAAACTGCCTCTCATCAAGGGATTCGTGTGATCTGAGAAGAGATACCATCGTATGAGACAAAATAGGCTCTCTTGATATGTACTCTAACAGAATGACTTGTTAGTGGTGTACTGCAAACATGATCGCTTTCAATAATGATATTTATGGCTTCGAAGCTAGTCCATGGTCTTCAGTGTCGTTCTTTTCCTTAAAACTTGAGTTAGATGGCTTCGACATTATCAGTTACTGAATCAAGATGATGTCTTCCACATC